>NW_017617471.1:3305000-3905000 GCF_001879475.1 Ipomoea nil
ATTATTATTATTATTATTATTATTAAGTACTATTGACCTGAAAAATTATGTTGTGGAACCGTGTCCACCTTGCAAGGTAGACACGGTTCCAAAATTGTTCATAATTATGAATATATAGCTCAAAAATTATGAACATATAGTTCTATAATTCTGAATATAGTGTTGTGAACATAATTATGAACATATAGTTATGTAATTATGAATATAGAGATTCAATAATTGTGAATATGAAGTTCAAAAATTATGAATATATAATTTTCTAGTTATGAACATATAGTTCAATAATTATGAACATAGAGTTTTGTAATTGTGAATATAGAGTTCAATAATTATGAATATGAAGTTCAGAGATTATGAATATGTAGTTTTATAATTATGAACATATAGTTCAGTAATTATGAAAATAGAATTGTGTCCACCTTGCAATGTGGACACGGTTTCACAGCATAACTATTTATAAATAATCAATGAAAATTAAAAAATGAAATCAAAATATTAGGTAAAAATATCATTGCATCTATATTCTAATTGACTAAAAATAAAAAACAAATATTGACTGAAAATGAATCTAATAATATTACTAATTGACTGAAATTATAAGAGGAAATGAATATTAATAATTGACTGCAAATAAAAAATGATTAATAATTGACTAAAATAAAAAAAAGAAATGGTCGGATCATTGCACTTTTAATTAAAAATGGAATGGAAATTAAAAATTGGAGGGAAATATTTCAATAATAATATTCTACATTATCAATAGTAAATGCATATTTTAAAAAATAGTAAAAGTAAATTAAAAATAGAACGGAAATATTTCAATAATAATATTTACATCATCAATTAAAAATGGAACGAAAATTATGTAAAAATATCACTGCATTTGATATTCTAATTGACTAATTGACTGAAAATATAAAAGGGTAACTAATTGAGATTCTACCATTATATATTTTCACCCAAGTAACCCGTCCTGTTGCATTGGATCGGAGGTGTTAGCTCTAGACGAAGATGAACAAGATTGTGTTGTCACTACCAATGTCGTCTAGAAAGAGGTTTCAATAATGTGTAAATATAACCGGTGATATTAAGTTTTTTTTTTTAAATGAAAAAATTGTTATATATCTAGACAAAAAAACATATCTTCCATACAAATGAGTAAGGATAGCAATTCATCTCTATAACTGAGCTGTTAGAGAACGAGCACATTTGCCTAATTTATGAAAATACTAAACAATGATAAATAAAATCTTTAAAGTTATAGCACCGCATGCGTACATCTAGACATTAGCTATTAATTTGAGCAATTATTTGCACAAATTCAAGAAATGATATCATCAAAATATATAAACGATCTAAACCATATCTTTAATTGCACTATATAATATTTGATGTTCTAATTTAAATAATTATATATAAATTCATATATTCTTAACAAATCCATTCCGTGCATCGCACGGGTGCAAATACTAGTAGTAAAGTAATTGTAAATTTGATGATATGAAAGTAAGACGGTAAAATTATATCGTACACCAAGGTACACAATGCATCTTACTTTTAAAAGTGGAAAGTATTTTAGAGGAATAAGAACAAACTTGATGGGTATTTAGCCCATACCGTGGACCTGCTTCTAATTATCACATCATGGGTAACACATTAGGTGATAAAAGTTTTTTTATTTTTCTATTTTTTATTTTTAGAACATTAGGTGATAAAGTTAGTAAGAACAAATATTATTTTTTAAAAAACAAATTACATTACATATTCGATTCTTCCTGTATTTGTACTTTTGTAGTAACGGGTATTGTTGCTATTGGCATGAAAGCGACCCAAAATCATTACTATTATTTGTTTTGGAAAAAAAAAAAAAAAAAAATAGGTTAAGAGATTTACAGCATATTTGATTCATAGAATATGTCAGGAAAAACATTCTTAAGAATAGATATATTACATTATTTGTTTGACCATTTTTTCTTAGAATAACATTCTTAGAATAGACATATTCCATTGTTTGTTTTTACCATTATGATTATTATTATTTTATATCTCTCTCTTTCTCACTCCTCCCTCCTTTGGCTCTGTTTGGCAAACCTAGCTGAAAAGTTATAAGCTCGGAGCTGAAGGCTCTGTTTGGCAAACCTAGGAGTTGAAAGCTGAAAAACTATAAGCTAGGAGCTGAAAACAGAAGAGCTGGTAAGCTAGCTGTTATAATTGAAAGTGTTTGGTAAAATGACATCTAAGTAGCAATATTATTGCGAATCTCCTTCATCCCATAATAATAATAATAATAATAATAATAATAATAATAATAATAATAATAATAATAATAATAATAATAATAATAATAATAATAATAATAATAATAACAATAATAACAATAATAACAATAATAATAATAATAATAATAATAATAATAATAATAATAATAATAATAATAATAATAATAATTGCGGTGAAAGTTGATAAAGGAGAAGAGAAAATGATTTTAATTGGAAAGGGTAAAGGATGCCATTTCTTTAAAATAATAAGGACAAAGATGAAAAAAAAAAAATTAGGAAGCTAGTAGCTTATTTTGAAACGCGTTCCAAAATCAGCTCTTATTTTACGGTAAGAGCTTATTTTGGGAACATTACCAAGCAAAGCTTATATCTTATTAGTAGCTTAACATAAGATATAAACTCCTAAATAAGCTCTGCCAAACAGAGTCAAAAGCTTATTCTCATCCTCTTAAAAATAGCTTTTGTATTATAATACCAATAATATATATATGTATATATATTGTCATAATTATTATTATTAAATATTTTGTATAAAGATATTTATGTCTTTTAAAAATATATTTCATTTTTATTCATTTAATCCATCAAACACGGGAATTGAATTTTTAAAGTTTATTCCTTTACAAATCTAGAATACAATTCATATTCAATTTCTTACTTATTTTTTTTTTATGAATTAATATTCTTATTTTCTCAAAATTCATCCCTAAACTAAACGTGATTTTAGTCTTTTGTGGAGAGGCAGAGAAAAAGAAAGGGTGTTGCTATTTGCACCACCCTTTGACCAAAATAGGGTATAAAGTACCTTGAAAATGTAAAAAGTTAAAAAATTTTAGGGAAATTCTATTTGCACCACCCATTTTGCTATTTACACCCCCTATTTAATAGGTGTAATAGCTTCATAGGTGGTGCAAATAAAAAGGTGCTATTTGCACCACCTCATTAAATGTAGTCAAACATTAATCTTTTTTTTTATATATATATTTAATAATCAATCTCTTTTTTTTATTATTATTATTATTATTATTATTATTATTATTATTATTATTATTATTATTATTATTATTATTATGTTTTAATGCCTAATTATTTTGTGCAATATTTTTTTAAGTTTTTATTTTCAATACATTTTTTTTTTAAGTTTCTATTTTCAATACATATTTTTTTTTGTTCAATACATGTTTTTTTAAGTTTATATTTTCAATACTTATTTTTGTTTATGTTTTAATTTTAAATAAAGAGAAATAATAATTAGTTTTGTTATTCTAATATTTTTTATAACTCAAATTTGTTGTATACATTATTTTAAATTGATTTAACTATAAATTGAAATATAAAATGATTACTAGTGATATTTGAAATGAATAAATATAAATTGATTTTCTATCTATCTTTTTATACTGTAAATACTGTATCAATTTTATAAAGATATATGTGGGTTAGAGTTCTAACAATTTTGATGTAGTTAAAATTCTATAAAGATATGTGGGTTAGAGTTCTATTGAGATTTTGAAATATACTTATCTTTTTATACGGTAAATACTGTAACAATTTTATAAAGATATGTGGGTTAGAGTTCTAACAATTTTGATGTAGTTAAATTTCAAATCATAAAATAAGTGGAGGTCAAGGCTTCTAATCATAAAATAAGTCTACTACATGCGTTCCTACACTCTTTCTATTTTGAATTTTGTATTTATGATTGTCCTCCCGTCTCTGTAGAATAGTTTCCTACAATTGTGTATTCTTTGTAGTATATATTACTCTATGTACTCAATATTACTCAATAAATTGATTTTTTACTTATCTTTTTATACTGTAAATACAATAAATTGATTAATTTACAACTATATTCACAACAAATTAAATTAATTCAGTATATAGATAGACTCAGATCACCGGTCACCCAATTTTAATAAATTGAAATCCAAATATTAGGTTCTAGATCTGAATCATAACCGCAAACTTTTTATTCAATTTCTATAGTGTCCGGTTCAGTTTGATCTGCATCGTGGTCATCCCTACGTATACGCGATAATTTATTGGAGAAGTAAAATAAATAAAATGTTCACTTTAAGGGTAGAAATGTCAATTTAATATATCAGGGGGAAAAACCATCACTTTTAGAATAATTGAGGGAGCTAATGTGCTTACCTAAATAATTGAGGGGGTGGGGGTGGGGGGGGGGGGATGTCTATAAGTATATAACTCAGGGGAAAAAAGTGTCATTTTTCCAATAACAATTCAATTCTACCTATCTTTTTATATTGTAAATACAATAAATTGCTTAATTTACAACTATATTCACAACAAATTAAATTAATTTACAACTATATTCACTAAATTGATTAATACTATAATTTTCTCTCTTGACATGGAACAAAGAGATTGTTATTTAGTCAATTGAGAAATTATATCCAATTTAAATGAGTACTAATTACCTAGCAAGCAAGAACAAACTGGCTTAAAATACAAATAGCAACACCCATAGAAATAAATAACAATTCATTAACAATTCAAATAACAACTTAAAATACCTCATAATGTATTAATGTCCTTAACTTTGATTTTGATCATTGTAACTAAGTAACGGGCTTTGATTATGATTATCGTAACTAAAAAAATCTTCTATCCAATCATCCATGGCTTATAGATTATGTGATACATATACATAACACACACCCCACATATATATAGAGTCATATGAGTCCAATTTGTATTCTCTGCCACCCAAATAATAAGTAATTTCATCTCACAAACATCAATATTGACTAATTGTTTAAAAAAAATGTATTGAAATTATAAACTTAAAAATATGTATTGAAATTATAAACTTTAAAAAAATGTATTGAAATTAGTAACTTAAAAAAAATGTATTGAACAAAAAATATATATATTCAACCAAAAAAAAAAGTATTGAATATAGAAACTTAAAAAAAAAATATTTATTTCAAATAAAAACTTAAAAAACATATTGCATAAATAGTTAGGCATAAAAAAAAAAAAAAAAACAGTGACGGGGTTCATCTTTTTTTTTTCTTTTTTTTTTCAATTTAATGTTTTAATTAATTAAATTTTAAATTAAAATATTATTAATTACACCTCATAAATGAGGTTTTACTAAGGTGGTGCAAATAGCAAAATGAACTCTCATTTGGGTATTTACACCATCTATGTAATTATTAAAAGTTTTCACCTTTTTATAATCTCAAGATACTTTATACCCACTTTTGGTCAAAGGGTGGTGCAAATAACAACCGTTCATTGTATAGATTAGGATGAAATTCGTAGGGACAGAGATGGAAATTTAAAATTGAGGAAGATATTCAGCACGTGAGGATATTACGTGAAAGTGGCAGCGACTGATGCTGGGGTGGTGGGCGTACTGTGAGGACGGTAGATATTATATAGGTCACATGGGAAATTTGGACTGTATATAGCGGGACCCACCAACATAAAATCCGTGGTCCACAAAAATTCGGCATTTCCAGAATCTGGGGTCCACACACATTGAACCTCGAGAATGAGGTGTATATAATACTCTATAAAGTAAAGTGAATAAATAGCACACATGTTCTAATAGGCATTCAGTAGTTTTCCCAGAGGGAGCAAACTGCATTTCTTGCTAAAATTCTGGAGAAATTCACGGGTAAATATAACACCACGAGATATTTCATAATGGTATTGAGTTTCGAGTAATCTAAGGTTGTGTTTGAAAATTTAAAAAATAATTTCTGAAAGTTATTTTTTAAGTTGTCAGTGTTTGATGTGAAAAAATTAAAGGTAATGAAGAAGATACAAGTTTTTCAGGAAAATGACTTCCTTTTTTAATGAAGTCATTTTCTAAGGCTTTCTCTACCCTCTCTCTACCAACAGATTTGCTCTCAGCTTCTTGCTACACCAAGCCACCCGCTATTTCTTCTTCATCTTCTTACCACCAAGGTATACTTCTTTTTCTTCTTCTTCTTTTTTTTTTTTTTTTTTTTTTTTTTTTTTTTTCCAGTGGCGTATCTTTTCAAATCTCAACCAGATTTCAGGAAACCAGTCAGCCAAACTGATTTCCGAAGCGGACTGCTTTCGCCTAGTCGGCCACTGGTTTCCGCATCGAAAAGACGAAAATTAGTCGGCCACCGGTTTTCGAAGCGGATTGGTTTTCGATGCGGAAATCAGAGGCAGAATTTTGTTGTGATTTTTTTGAACTAGTTTTGATTTTGGTGTGCTTTTGCTGTAATTTTTGTTAAGGATATGTGTGGCTGACATTTTATCTCTTTATATTTGTGGTAGTTATGTTCCTGTAGAATAGGTGTGTTGAACACGTGGTTACAACCTCCTACTATTCTCCCTCTCTTGTACACTATTTATAGCTCATTATTTTACATCAATAAAGTACAGTTTATAATCTTTACATGGTATCAAGAGCCTTGAATCTCCTACGAAGTTTTTTTTTTTCCCTACCCACATGGCTTCCGCTACTACAGCCACAAACGATATAATCCAACTAAATGCCCCTACAAACTTTCCCATTAAACTCAATACCACGAATTTCCCAGTGTGGAGACGTCAAGTCCACTCCACACTTCTTGGGTTTAATCTTCTGGGTTACATCGATGGTACCACCACGAAACCCGCCAAATTCACTGATACTGCTCAAACTGCCGTTAACCCGGCCCATCTAATTTGGTACCGTCAAGACCAAATCATTGTCAGTGCACTTCTCGGTAGTTGTACTGACACCATACAACCCCTCATCTCCTCGGCTACGACAGCCCACGATGCGTGGCAACGTCTGATTGCTAGTTACGCCAATGCCTCTCGAGGACGTATCATATCCCTCAAGGCCAAGCTCACGAAAAATCCGAGAGGGTCTCGGTCCATTACGTCTTACCTCAATGACATGCGAGCCTTAGTTGATGATCTTGCGCTGGCTCAGTGTCCAGTTTCGGATGAAGATCTAATTGTTTATATATTAACTCAGTTAGGGGAGAGTACAACTCTATTATATCTGTCGTCCGTGTTCGTGAAAAGCCAATTTCCTTTGGTGAATTGACGGACGTGCTGACTGACCATGAACGTCAGCTGAAGGCAGCGGATGAGACGCGGCAATCGGTACTGGTTACTGCCAATATGACTCACCGTGCTTCGCCACCCCCATGGTCTAACCAGCAGTCAGCTTCCAACCGGATGGCCCGCAATAATGCCTATACTAATGGCGCCCACCGATAAAATTGGCAACAAGGGGGTCACAATCGCTCCAGTATTATTTGTAAGTTTTGTCATCTTACAGGTCACGAAACCAAGGTATGTCGCAAGCTAGCCAGATTTCTTAAAGAGCATAATGTTGTCCCTCTGCAACCGTATATGTCTCCTACAGCTAATGCTGTGACTGGGGCGTCTCCTCCCTGGATGTTTGATAGTGGGGCGTCGCACCATGTGACACCAAGCCTCGCTCCTCTGCAGACTTTCACCGAGTACAGTGGATCGAATGAACTACGCCTGGGTGACGGTAATTCCTTACAAATATCCCACATTGGCCAGTCTGTCATTCCCACTCCTTCTAATGTTCTCACTCTAGATAATGTCTTGTGTGTCCTACAGTTACACACTAATTTAGTTTCTGTTTCCCAATTATCCAAAACTAATCGTGTGTCTGTTGAATTCTTTGATTCTCATTTTTTGGTTAAGGAACTTCGAACGGGGATTCCACTGCTACGGGGGGCGAACATTAATGGTGTCTATTTTGGACCAGTTGTCTCTCACCTAATAGTTCATACTACGCAGTTGGCTCGTTTGTCTCAGTGGCACCAACAACTCGGCCACCCGTCAAATAAGGTGTTGCAACTTGTGTTGCAACGCTGTAATGTTCCAGTCTCCATGTCATCTCTGCAAAATTTTTATTGTTCCTCCTGCAATGTTCATAAAAGCCATAAACTGCCTTTTTCTAAAAATACACTTGTTAGCACTAAACCTTTGCAACTTGTTTATATTGATGTGTGGGGACCTACTGAGTACTCTATTGATGAATTTCGCTATAATGTCATTTTTGTAGATCACTTCTTAAAGTACATTTGGCTGTACCCCATGAAACGTAAATCAGATGTGTTTCCAATATTCATTCAGTTCAAACAGCTAGTGGAAAAATATTTTAGCCTGTCAATTGTTTCTGTTTACTCAGATAATGGGGGCGAGTTCATGAGACTTGGGCCGTTTTTTAATACTCACGGTATCTCTCATTTCACCACCCCGCCACACACCCCTGAGCTCAATGGTGTCGCCGAGCGACGGCACAGGCATGTCGTGGAAACTGGCATGTCTCTTCTTCACTCCGCGTCTTTGCCATCCTCATACTGGACCTACGCCTTTCAGACAGCCGTATATCTTATTAATCGGCTCCCTACTCCGACTTTAGGTAACCAATCCCTGTTTTCTGTCTTGTTTCAACAATTGCCTAATTATGCCAAGTTACAACCCTTTGGTTGCCTATGTTTTCCCTGGTTGCGTCCCTATAACACCAAGATACTACAACCAAAGTCACGTCCATGTATTTTCCTTGGCTACTCGAACAGCCAATCCGGTTATAAGTGTCTAGATTTTGGTTCGAATAGTATTTATGTATCTAGGCATGTGAGATTTGTGCCCCATGTGTTTTCTTATAACGATTTGCAAAAGTCTTCTAACAGCTTACCTTCTGATTCTCATGATTCAGAATCACGCAATATTTTGTGCAAGTCGTCTCCTTTGTCTACACAGGTTGAGCCCGTGGGTGTTCCAAAACCAATTCCAACACCAGTCCCAACACCGGTTCCAACTCCAGTTCCAACACCCGTTCCAACACCCGTTCCAACACCAACTCCAACTCCAGTTCAGAGTCCAGTTCCAACACCATCACCGTCAGATGTGTCCAATTCGTCGTCTCCCACTGTCTCAGAAAATGGTCAACATGCAACCCAATCCGTGTCTGATTCACAACCTATCTCCACATCTGACACGTCTCAACCGTTGCATAATGTTCGCCGTTCCACCCGGGAGCGTCGTCCTAATCCCTGATATTCCGATTATGTCATTAATCAAGCCACTTCTCATCCCCTGCCTCCTACTTTAGAACCTTCTACCGTCGCCCAGGCTCTTAAAGACGCTTGGTGGAGGAAAGCAAAGGATGAGGTGTTCGAAGCGCTGCAACGTAACAACACATGGCAACTAGTTCACCGTGGCGCAGCTGTTCCGATTGGCTGCAAATGGGTCTTCCGTGTTAAGCGCAAATCGAATGGGTCGGTTGATCGTTTTAAAGCGCGGCTTGTCACTAAGGGGTTTTTGCAGACTACTGGACGTGATTATTTTGAGACATATAGTCTGGTTATGAAACCGATCACGATCCGTATTGTTCTAACCATTGCTTTGAGTAATCGTTGGGGTCTGCGCCAGCTAGATATAAATAATGCGTTCCTTAATGGAACATTGCACGAGGATGTGTTTATGGAGCAGCCTCCCGGGTTTGTTGATCCGTCATTTCCATCTCATGTATGCAAACTGACCAAAGCCTTATATGGTCTTAAACAGGCTCCCAGGGCTTGGTACTTAGAACTTTCCCAGTTCTTGTTGCGTTGTGGGTTTTTGAAGTCACAGGCAGATGCGTCTTTGTTTGTTTATTCTGCTAATGATATTATTGTTTATTTTCTGGTGTATGTCGATGATATTATCCTAACAAGAAACAATGTTGCGTGGCTTGACAAGTTTGTTGGAATTCTGTCCGCTCAGTTTGCTCTTAAGGACCTGGGTCTCTTGCATCATTTCTTGGGTATTGAAGTAGTCTCGACTCTTAATGGCATGTTCCTGTCTCAGAGTCAATATATCACAGATCTTCTGGTTCGGTTTAAGATGGATGGTGCAAAGTCTGTTTCGACACCATTGGCTACTACGGGCAAGTTGCTACCTGCGCAGTCTGGTAGTGTTGCGGTGGATGTCACTCAATTTCGGCGTCTCCTTGGTGCATTGCAGTACTTGGTCATCACTAGGCCAGATGTATCATATGCAGTTAACCGTCTCTCGCAGTTCATGCATTCACCGACAGAGCTGCACTGGCAGGCGGCCAAACGGTTGCTACGTTATCTAAAAGGAACAGTTTGTCATAGGTTGTTTCTCCGCACTGGGCAACCACTGTCGCTGAGTGTTTATACAGATGCTGATTGGGGCGGTTGCACTACCGATGGCCGTTCCACCACCACATACTTGTTGTATCTTGGTGCTAATCTTGTTTCTTGGAAGTCCGCCCGCCAGAAGTCCGTGTCACGCTCGTCGACGGAGTCTGAATATTGAGCCTTGGCGAATGCTGCTGCAGAGGTCTTGTGGATAAAGAATCTGCTTCACGAGCTGCGAGTGCAACTAGTGAAACCACCAGTTATGTTCTGTGACAACCTTAGTGCGACATATGTGTGCAGAAATCCGGTTTTCCATTCACGTATGAAGCATCTGGCACTGGACTACTTTTTTGTTCGTGACTTAGTCTCTAATGGTTCTCCGGTAGTGCGGCACATTCCTTCGTCGGCTCAGCTAGCTGACTTCCTCACAAAGCCGTTGGGCCGCTCTTTGTTTCTTCTATTCCGTTCCAAGATTGGAGTCTCCAACGGATCCTCAATCTTGTGGGGGCGTGTTAAGGATATGTGTGGCTGACATTTTATCTCTTTATATTTGTGGTAGTTATGTTCCTGTAGAATAGGTGTGTTGAACAAGTTGTTACAACCTCCTACTATTCTCCCTCTCTTGTACACTATTTATAGCTCATTATTTTACATCAATAAAGTACAATTTATAATCTTTACAATTTTTTGTTTTTTGGTGGTTTCCTAGATAATGTTATTTTGTTGTGATTTTTTAAATATAAATTTGCAATGAATTTTTGTTTGTTTTTTATGAAGGATTATAATGTGTGTGGACTTGTGGAGTTTCTTGTGGGAAACCAATGTTATTTTGCTTTGAAGGATGTTTTGTTACAATTGTGATACTTTGGTTGTAATTATTTTATGTTTTTGAGCAATACTAGCTGTGGGGTTCTTCTATTATAACTACTTAGGAATAAAAATAAAATAAATCATGAGAGCTTTTAAAGTTATTTATTTTGAATCTTATGACTTTAATTAGTTATTTTGATATTTTATTAGTCATTTATTGATTATACTGAAAATTATTATTATAAATGCTATTATATCTAAACAAATTTATTAAAATGTTTAATTATACAATTCTACTCACTTTTTGGAAAATGAACCAAACACACCAAATAATTTTTCAAAATACAACTAAACACGAGAAAGAAAAATATTTTCTTAAAAATGACTCATTTTCAAGAAATTATTTTCTTAGTTTCCAAACAGGCAAACACACCATAAAGTCAAGAAGTTACTATCAAACAACTCAAAATTTAAACTGGCTGCTCTTTCTATTGAAATTACAAGTCAATAAATAGAAATCGTGTACTCAGTATATAATTGATGAAGTAAGAAGATAAAAAAGTTAGCTCTTACTACTACAAAAGTAAAACAACAAAATTGCCAACTAGCTACTATGGCTCAAAGTAGACAACATGAATGGAATGGACTCTGTCATGAATTACAGAGATCCAAGTGAGTTGCGTCGTCTATAGCATCTTCCACTTGTGCTCCAGAGCATTAGTTATCATTGATATACAGTACGCGGCGCTCAGTGGATAATCAGAAACTGCAGAGATATCGTTAGAGAATCAGATGGTTGGAGAAAAGATGTTCGGGTTTGGTGCTACATTTCTAAACAGCACTCAAACCCCTAGCACAAGCGCTATAGAAATTTATACGTTCTTGGTATTTCTGGGTAGCTTTTGCTACATGGATTGGATGGCCGCCTCGAGTGATGCATTAATGCCCGAGGCAGGTAGCACAGCACTGGAAGACCACAACATTCAACGTCCAACTTCATTTTGTTGGACGGAAGTTGGCATCTACTAGGTTGAATAAGGTGAAATTTCTACGCATAAACTTGAACCCAAATTTTGAAAGATGACTGGGAAAATTGGGATTTTTAATGCAACTATATTTCGATTTTTAAATCACACTATAAAGATGACTGGGAAAATTGGGAATCGTAGTTTTAGGAAAAAACAAGGATAAGGACCAACTGACTTGATATATATTATAAGGTTAGTATCGATTTTTTTTTTAAGGAAAAGATAAAGACGGGAGGAAGCAACTTACTTGATATATAATCTTCAACGTAATCTTTATCAATTTTCCCATGGGCCATTGCGCCAACCTGGAAAATCGCCAGGATATTAAACTGAGAGTTCCAAACAACAAATCAAATTTATGTACAAAGAATTATATTTTTCCATACCACGAAAACAAGGTTCATATCACTGTCAACATTAGCAACATAGTCATGAATGTCAACCAACTTCTCAGAACTGTGAGAAAAGCCTGTCCAATGTAAAGAGAAAAAGGACACGAAGAGGGAAGGGGACAAATTAATTATTCGCCAGGCTTTCAATTGGGTAAGAAAGCAACTAAAGGAGGAAGTCAGTGATTACCAATTTTTCGACAATCTATAGGTAGATACTGTGTAACAGGATTCTTTATGACACGTAGTAACTTTTCTCTCTTACCAACAGCAGTAATATTCAGCTTCTGTAGCAATTGCACTGCAATCATTCGAATAACATTAGAGAATGGAGCAAATGGAATAAGCTATCTGAAAGGAAGTGGAAGGCATATGAAATTAAGGGGGGAAATTACTAGAAACAAAGAGTAATAAGAACTTACACATGATACCAGAAAATCGCTTAAATGTCCTAGGGATACGAACATGAGGTTTAACTTCAAATAGAACACCCTTTTCTGTCCTCACATACAAAGCTTTCAATCTCCCAGCCTTATTTAAGCGGCTATCTAAAATCATAAGCATTGCCTAATAACATTAAAACAGAAAATTAATAGTCAATAAAACTCATGTTAGAAGCACACTTTCCAGTAGCAAACATGGACACATTTTTGCTGATCCCATATGTTATAATCAGTAAATGATTTTAACTCCATAATCCACAGTGTGTCAGTATGGCAAGCACTACAACTTGCTGGCAATGGTTCATCTATTTGATGTGGTAAAAATAATCATGTAAGCAACCTGGTTTCCATTATTCAATAATCTAAAATGGAGGTGATAGAGCACATACATCTGTCACATTTCATTAAAATGAAAGGGGTTTCCATAGCAAGAGTTGTAACAAAAACACGCAAGGAAAAAGGCTTGCATCCGCCAATCCACCCAACCAAGTAACGACTATAGCAAAACAATTACTCTGTCCATTCTGATTTCTATTGCATTGAGCAAGCATGTCGATAACCCACACATAAAACATTTATTGCCCACACATAAAACATTTATTCATTTAAGCAACAGGGCTAACTGTAATACGATCCTCGGGTTAAAAAAACCAATTCATTAAAATTCTTCTTTCAGACACCACAAAAATTTCCCCTTGAAGTTCCTCTTTCTGGAAGCCAGAGCCAAGTTCACATAAAATATAGATAAAACACTCATGGTGCCAAAAAATTTCATTTAGTAAGCACCCTGCAAAAGTTCCTAGCACAGTGATTTAGCAGCAACGTTTGGGCTACAATACTAAAATTCAATAATCTAGGGCAAGCAATACCAAAATTTACTAACCTGATGAGCAATATCAGGTCGATACTCAGCAGGGTTTCGGTTATTTCGCTTCAGAAAGTTGGAATGCTCATCTGAGTTGAGAAGTTGGTAAGTCTGCATCAATGAGAGAAGAAATGTCAAGTGAAACACATTAAGATATAATCCAAAGGAGTATAGTTCATCCTTTCCTCCAGGGTGAAGGAAAAGAAAGGGGCATGAACAAGATGGGGAGTATTGACCTTGATTTAGTATAACATATTTTCACAGTTAGTACTTGAAGAAAAAAAATTCAGGTCCCAATCAGTTGAAGAGACAATTATCAAATCATAATTAAGTTGTGCCCACAAAGATGAAGAGCTCAAACAAGCATTGTGTCAAGAAAGGGACAAAAATAGCACTAAAGTTTCAGACCTTAGACAAACCTTTCCAATTTTGGCAATCTCCAGTGATGCCCTCTCCAGAATGAAAATGATCCCAGGCTTTTTGCTCTGTTCAGCTGAAACAACTGGAATACCAGCTAGTAAATCTACCACCTTCTCAGCTTCCTCTTCGTCTGCTGCAGTACCTTCGGTCTTGGCCTTTTTACTGGTCTCGGCTGTTTCCTCATCCGAAGATTGCTCTATTTCTTCCCTATCATACTTCTCCTCCTTCTTTTTCCTCTTCTGCCCTTTCAACTTGTAAGCCCGGACCATTTTCAGCTGCTAAGCGTGACCTGAAGACGCCATAGGTTCCATACAGAGCAAAAGATGAAACCATCAATACAATTCATTGTTCCAACGGAATTCATGGTTCATCACAAATCTTAACAACCCAGGAGGCCAGGATTAGTAAAGAAGAGAGGGTTTAACTTCATCCCTTATTGTTTAACAGAAGAAAGTTCAGAACTTGAACTGATTTCATTCAAATTTCAGTTACAAAACAACCAAATAGACATTCCGGTATGCACATAAAAAATAAAAAATAAAAAATAAAAACATAATTCCTTGGGAAAGAGAGGTACCAAGTTAGGACAAAGAAACAAGCCCTAGCGAAAGAGAGAAGCTGAACGATGAAGAAAACCATGGCGCAGCTGGAAATAGCGAATTATGCAAAGCAAAAAACAGTATTTCACTTCTACCGACTCTACACAACTACGTGCAGCACTGTGATTGTTTTCTCTCCGAGAGGGAATCCAAAGTTGGTTGGGTCCATTAATGGTCTGCAATTGGACTATAATTGGGCTGAGAACATGTTTTTTGTTTAAAGAGGGCTGAGAACATTTTCTTGAATTTTGGGTCTGAAAATTAGGGTCAATCTAGCACATTCCAAGAGTCAACTATATATATGAACCAGCATTTCTACCGTGTCAAATAACCAATTGAAATTTTTGTCCATCATAACTGACTGAAATATAAGCTATAATTGACTGAAAAATCGATTTTCAGTTTCGGTCGGTTACCAAAAACCAGAAAGTTATCCAATTTATAAATCATGGGCAAAAATGTAAGGAAAAGAAACCACTCTTAACATAAATACAACAATTCTTCCTCCCATTTCTGTCAATTAAAAGGAACCACTGATGGAATAAGCTAACTAATCTTTAACCCAATGATATGGGTTCATATCTCCACCAAGTCTTAACAAGCAAAAAATTCACAGTGAACCTTGAGCAATTAGTTGTCTCTTAATTACTATTTACTGGTATCTAAACTCTGGTTCTACCTCCTTCTCACTCTCCAACCCCCTACTAGTATCTAAGCTAATCCTCAGGGAACTTGATTGATACCAGAAGCAAACGCAAAAAATAGAAACATACAACATTGAAAAAAATACGATACACATAAATGGCTACGTAGCTTGTGGTGGAGGAAGAACCTGGAGAATGCGAGAAGCGCGAGGGCGGAGCACCGGACTCCGGCGGCGGCGCGGAGGAGCAGAGCAGTGGAGGCGTGGTGGGCTGGTGGCGTCAGGCGTGGAGGAACTGAATCACTGAATAAGGGATTCCAAGAGAAATAGGGAATGAATGGATTAGGATTTAGGGCTATTGGTTTTCAGAAAAAAAGGATTTAGGGCTATTGGATATTTTGATGGGATGGGCTTAGGTATTGGGCCATTGGCAGAGGGAAATTAGGGAAGCTCTCGGTTGGTTGACCCAATCTCGGCAAATTATATTATGCACCGCGCGTCTTTTTTTTTAAATGAAAATTAACAGTGTTTATTTTCGCCGTTTCGCACCCTTTTGCAAAATGTAACTCTGTTATTCAGTGTCATTTTGTATACACTGCAGTTTCAGTTGAACACAACTACAGTTTCATTTCGATATAACTATAGTTTCATTCGATATTTATAGACTCAAATATGTGAAAATGTTATTTAATTTTATTTTATATACACTATAATTTCATTAAAACACAACTACATGATCATTTTGATATAATTACAGCTTCATTGTACAATATACACTCAAATATGTGAAATGTTATTCAGTTTCAGTTTATATACACTGCAGTTTCATTTCACTATAACTACAGTATCATTTTGATATAACTGCAGTGTCGGTTTGAATATACTGTAGTGTCAGTTAGTGTTTAATACACCAAACAAGCGGACTCCGTTAACTCTAACGGCGGACCGTTTCTTTACTTAAAGAAACGACGTCGTTTTTGACCGCGGTGCACATGCACCGCGGTCTATAATATAACGACTGCCCAATCTCGGCAAATTGTGCTGTGGAACTGTGTCCATCTTGCAAGGTGGACACAGTTTCAAAACTGTTCATAATTATGAATATACAGTTGTGAACATAATTATGAACATATAGTTCTGTAATTATGAATATAGAAATTGGATGATTGTGAATATGGAGTTCAAAAATTATGCATATATAATTTTATAATTATGAATATATAATTCTGTAATTATGAACATAGAGTTATGTAATTGTGGATATAGAGTTTAATAATTATGAATATAAAGTTCAAAAATTATGAATATATAACTTTATAATTATGAACATATAGTTCTCTTAAAGTCTAGTAGGGAAATTCTCAATTGTTATGCCATGGACCTGAATCCACCTTGCAAGGTGGACCCGTGTCCAAAACGACGCAGTTTTGTGTGTCTGGAATAACAGTGCCGTTAGTAGTATTGTTTTCTCAACTAATGATTTATTTTATTTATTGTTTTTGTAAATATAGAGTTCAAAAATTGTGAATATAGATTCAAAAATTGTGTTATACAGTTGAATATAGAGCTCCGTAATTGTGAATATAGAGTTATGAAATTGTGAATATAGAATTCTGTAATTGTGAATATGGAGTTCTGTAATTGTGAATGCAAAGTTCAAAAATTGTGAATATTGAGTTTTTTAATTTTGTATATTGAGATCTAAAATTGTGAATTTTCAAAACGACGCCATTTTGAACCCAGGTATACAGTATAATTTGCCGGAGATTCTTCATTTCATTTTATTATTATGGATATTAAAAAATTTATGAATTTTTATTCTTATGTGTCTTTATTAATTAACTTTCTGCAGTTTGCTTTTGTGCCTGATTGCGTGGAGTGGTTTTCGAACTTCCCCCATATCCTTTGTAATGTTCTTCGTTTGGACTTAATGGAATAGTGTTGCTTTTATTTTTTATTTTTTTGTTTTTTTAAGAGTTTGGAAGTTTATATTGTAAAATTTTAAGAAAAATACAGTTAATGGTCCCTCAAATTCTTAAAAATTAATTTGTACCACACATAAAGCATAATAATTAATTAATTGTGGTTGCCTGTGCAAATCTTCTGGAACCTAAGGCCAAATATAATAAAATAATAAAGGCTCGTGCAATACCGTGCAGTCCACACGCAGCAGACATGCCCACCATAGTCTTGTGCTTGCTGAGTGTGTGCAAATCTAATAGGATGCCCAATAATATTCTACATTATCTGTTTTGGGTTTTTAATAATAATAAAAATAATTTATTCCTTTTTAATAATAATAAAAATAATTTATTCCTTTTAAATAACAATAATAATAATAAATTATTATTAATATTTAATATATTTTATGTTGGATTGCATTTCCTTCATCAGTTTATTCCGTTCCCATTACAGTGGGGTTTGGTAGCTTAATGTTTAATTTATTTTACTTAATATAATATTAATGGTGGAGGGTTATTGTTGTCTATTTTTCTTTGTCCAATTGACTCACTTTTTTATTTTTTATTTTGTTTTGTTTTGTTTTGTTTTTATTTTTGGATTTTTGGCAAGGTGGTCAGAACTCAGAAGTATATTCCAGGATATATATAGTACAACGTAGTACGTGTAGTTCGTGGCATTTAATGATTTAAGTATGGAGTAATAATAGTTTAGTGGGCATGAGCTCTCCTTTGGCAACCACTGCTATACCCGTGGCCTAACAATTACTTTGTAAGTGCATCACACGCATATATATATATATATATATATATATATATATGATAATACTTAAACGATGGGAAATTGGAAAGAATGGTTAGGGATCGAGTCTCATCAGCGACAGTGTGTGAGTAACCTCTCAAAGTGAGGGGGTTCTTTGACGCAGTAAGCAAAGGTCTAACCTATGTGATTCATGTTCAGTTGAGTTACCATGATTTACATCATATCCTTCCAGATGCTCTGTCGGGCCGGAGTGTGGGGCCTTTAGAGTTGGGGTTCAACATTTTGGAAAGAATGATAATACTTAAACTACTATGGGAAGGTAAGATTTCTTGTCGGTTAAGATTTAGAAACTATATATATATATATATATATATATATATATATATATATCATGTAATTGATAGAGTTCTTAATGTAGCATGTCCATATTTTATTACGTTGTGTGTGTATTTTGTAAAATATGCTTTGTCAAAAGTATAAAGAGATGAGAGTGCAATTTAACAGAGCACATAGTATTGCAACTTACTATTTTTGTAAAACTTTCCTATTAATATATGATAACTTTTACGGTGCCGTCTTTTGACACTAGCAACATGTTGTATGTGGTACAATCTCACAAATGTATTAAGATGTATTGAGTACTGTTATTCAGTACAACTCACTATACTTACGTGTTCGTAACTTCGTATCATATATAACAAAATTAAACGCTAATACTAATTAACATACACTTTAAAGTTTTCAAAGAGACAAAGAATAAAAATAAAGATTTTTATCACGGTCTCCATTTAAACACTTCTTTAAATTAAGAAAAAAGAAAATTAAACTTATTATTTTACTCAAAAGATGAGTAATAAAGAAGATTAATTGCTCTTGGCACACTGCCATCTGATGTGGGGCTCATGCTAGCAACACTCAATTGCACTCTTAGTTGAATATTAATCAAATGTTTGAGATTTTAATATACTAGGTTAACATTGGTGGGAAGTTTTTTAAAAAATGAAATTTGATAACAACTTTATATATATATATATATATATATATATATATATATATATAGAAGAATAACAACTTGATATTTTAATAAATAAAATCAAATGTAATTGTGAATGATGACGGAGGTGGATGCTAGTAGAGTAATTGAATATAAGTTCGCCTCACAATCAATTTTATCAAGTTGTCGAATCGATGTTAGTTAACAACATTATATCGATCTTTCACTTTTTGAATTGCTTTTAACATGCTCAATTTATGGAGTTAGTGATGCGTTAAAAATTCAGATCAATATATAAGATTCATGTCAAATAAAATCTATCATCGATCATGAGTTAATTTTTGCATTGTGATATATAAAATTTGATTCGTATTATTTAGTATCAAAGCTATATTAATGAGTTGAATTGAATGCAATTAAGCTACTGCGAAGCCTCATTATGCAAATCATCACCCCTGCAACTTTAAGCGGGTGAGGATGGCGTCCAACATCCCCTACTAAAATTATGTAGTGTCTAAATTTTTATTTTTATATCATTTCCTTTATGAAAGGAACCAAATTAATTAAATTGAGGTTATTTTGGAATATATGATGAATATTCAATCTAAGTACCCTAAATATTTAATTTTTTTTTTATTACAGAGAAAGGGGAATACTCATACAATCTACGCCTACACTAAGCCTCGAAACCTAAACCTCTCACATAGAAGAGCAATCCAATACCAGTGAACCACAAGTCACTTGATCCTTATAAATATTTAATTTAAAAGTGATGGACGATATTATTGACTAAAAATTAATAAATATTACACCAATAATCATACAATTTACGGAGTAAATCATTTGGGACATCTCAATTGTTATACCATGAATATGAGTCCACCGTAGATCGTGGATCTTGATCTAAAATAATATTTAAATTTTGTATCTGCAGTAAATATATTATGTACTTTTTGTTAATAAATTATGTATCTATTCCTATTAACATATTATTATGTAAATCAGTACATGCAATTAAGATATTATGTACATGCATTAGTGAATTATTTACATGTTATAATTAATGTAATGTACTATGTACTTTCAGTTTATTACATGACATAATTTGTTCATTGGAGATATATAATCTGAATACTGTTTTGGATAGGATCCACAATGCAATATGGACCATATTTTTTTTTTTTTTTTGAAACAAAGAAGCAACTTTCATTAACAACGTAAAACATCAACAATACAAGTAGGTGGGATCATATTCCACTCCCCGGAGACAGCCTCCGAAACGGTCGCTCGAGCAAGCTCGTGAGCTACACGGTTCGCTGTTCTCTTAGCATGGACCACTTTTACAGAGCCCATATCAGTAGCAATCGATAAGCATTGCTTTACAATAAGACCTACGTAGGAAAGATTAACATTGCAGGAATTAAAAGCATTACAAAAGTTTAAACAGTCCGATTCCAAAAGCCAGTTCGCCTGGCCTTGCGTCTTCATCCATGAGAGTGCCTCTTTGGCAGCAAGAACCTCAGCTAGAAACGGATCATCAATCCCCTCCAACCAGCCACTCTTCGCAGCAGTGAAAGTGCCACCATGGTCACGTACTACCGCCCCAAAACTGGCGCCGGTGTCGAAAGTAGCCGCGTCAACATTACACTTCATGGCTCCGCGTGGAGGTGGTGTCCATCGCTCGGGTTCCGCAGTGCGGCAAGAAGGACGTTGCACCGGAGCGTAAGTTGCCATCCAGGTTGTCTGGGAGTGCAAAGTACGCTTGTAGGCCTCCTCCACGGACACAGCACTGTCATGCCAAACAATTTCGTTCCGGATACACCAGGTGGTCCAGAAAACGGTCGCTAGCTTCACAGCCTTGATTGTACTTGAGGTACCTATTGTTTCGTCCATGAAAGTCAGACAGCTCCTCCCTTGTAACACGTCATTGGTCCCCCACGCACGACATGCGATCAGACACTCACATAGCAGATGTTCCATTGTCTCTGTTGTATGACCGCAAATTGGGCAGCCACCACCTATCCATACATTTTTCCGGTGTAGATTCTCTCGTACGGGTAGTATGTTTCTCGCGCAACGCCACAAAAATTTTTTAACTTTAGGTGGGATCGGTAACCCCCATAATTTGTTCCACGAGCGGAAGTCAGTCAGCTCCGTGGCTTCAGGTTCGGCATGTATCAGTAAATCATATCCGTGTCGCACCGTGTACCTTCCCTGAATGTCCCCCAGCCACCGCCAATTGTCGCTAACATGGGTGTTGATCGGTGTTGAGAGAATACGTCTTACGTCCACATCCAGAAATATGTCGCGTACAATATCCACATCCCATCGTCCTTGAGCGTCAAAGAGGCCCCTAACTCTGGCCTCCCGGAGGTGTTATGCGCATGGTGTGTGTAGCGGTTCATTATTAATTCCGGCCAACCAATTCCAGCCCCAGATTTTCGTGTCCAGGCCATTTCCGATACGTCGCGCAATGCCCAACTTTAGCACTTGTTGGCCAGCCATGATGCTGCGCCATATATAACTCGGGTTTGTGCCTATTTGTGCACTCATAAAATCAGTGGTGGGATAGTACTTTGCCTTTAGTATGCAGCTAGTCAAAGAATCTGGATAAATTAACAACCGCCAACCTTGCTTAGCCAATAAAGCTAGATTGAACTCGTGCAATCTCTTGAACCCCATGCCACCTTCCGCTTTCGATTTGCACATCCGGGCGCAGCTCAACCAGTGTATACCTCGGCTTCCCGTCCCTCCACCTCCCCACCAGAAGCGGTTGAATAATTTTTCTAACGTGTCACAAACACGTAAGGGGAGTAAGAAGGATGACATGGTAAAGATTAGGAGTGCCTGGGCTATACTTTTGAGAAGGACTTCCTTACCTGCACGGGATAGGAACTTGTGCATCCATATGCCAATACGGGTTCGTACATTCTCCTCAATATACTTGAACGTGGCAGTTTTGTTGCGCCCTAGGAAAGAGGGAAGGCCCAAGTAGCGCCCCAGGTCGGTAGCGGCACGAACACCCATGTAATCAGAAACTGACGTTCGCACATCGGCTGACGTATTAAGACTGTACACTGCACTGGATTTCTCGTAATTAATAAGTTGACCTGAAGCCTGGCAGTATAAGTCTAAGCACTCCTTAATTCGCGTAGCTTCGTGCTGTGTAGCCCTGAAAAATAATAAGCTGTCATCAGCGAAGAAAAGGTGAGTGATAGCCGGGGCCCCCCGCGCTACCCTCACCCCGTGAATATCGCCCCGACTCTCAGCTTGTTGCAGTAGGATAGACAAGCCTTCAGCACACAGAATGAACAGATAAGGCGACAGTGGGTCACCTTGGCGTATACCCCGGGTGGGACACACCTGGCCCACAATCTCCCCATTTACAAGAATAGCATAACGCACCGTGGTAACACACAACAATATAAGCTCTGTCCACCTCCTGTCAAACCCCAACGCCCCCATCATACCTTCCAAAAAGGCCCACTCCATCCTGTCGTACGCTTTAGCCATGTCTAGCTTTAGCGCTACCCAACCCATAAGGCCCCCAGTTTTCCTCCGCAGAAAGTGTCCAATCTCGTTGGCTACTATAATATTATCAGTTAGCAAACGCTCGGGCACAAACGCACTCTGCGATTGTGACACCACTCGTTCCAGCCACCCCTTTAAACGATTGGCTAACATTTTAGCCAGCACTTTGTAGACAACGTTACAAAGTGCTATCGGTCTCAAATCAGCAACTTTCTCCGGGACCCTTTTTTTCGGGATGAGTACAATGTTTGACTCATTTAGGCCTGACGGCATGCATTTGGTTTCCACACAATTAATAATAAACATTGACAGATCATGCCCTATCACTGGCCAAAAATGTTGAAAAAACGCCGGGGACAGCCCATCCGGTCCCGGGGCTTTTTCAGGGGCCATGCCAAAAAGAGCGGTTTTCACATCCGTTATTGTGAACGGCTGTAATAATGAGGAATTCATTTCCTCCGTAACCCGTTGACGGACACTGCCAAATAAGTCCGGGCTATTTGCCCCGGAACAAAATATAGAATCGTAGTACCTGAGGATTTCCGCGTGCATCTCAGGCCCGGTTTGCCAGGCATCTGTTTGATCCTTGAGTTGGGTCAGTGTATTGCGCCTGCGGCGCTCCGTCGCGGCTTTATGAAAATACTTCGTGTTAGCGTCCCCGTGGCGTAGCCAGAGTTGCTTGGACCTCTGCTTCCAGAAAATCTCTTCGGCCCGGCACAATGTATCCAACTCACCTTCAGCGGCTAAAAACTCCGCCACCCCCGTATCAGTTCGGTCCTCCTTCAATCTGGCTAATATTTGTCGTAGTTGCCGTATTCTGTTGCCGAAACGTTGATGATGCTCTCCGCCCCACCGCCATAGCCGCTCGCTACATACCGCGAGCCGTTCTTGAAAATTTTGCCCCGACGATATTCTCCAGGCTTCGTCAACTACTTTTGCGCAACCCTCCTCTAGGAGCCATGCTGATTCGAAACGGAACACCCGCAAGGCTGTGCGCACGGCTCTTGTCTCGATATCAACAAATATCGCACAGTGAGCCGATTCATGCATATAAGTGTGACTGACCTGTGCATCATCATATATTTCCAGCCAGCTCGTCGTTGCTACCGCTCGGTCCAACCTCTCTTCTACCCATGCATCAGTTCCACGACCCTTTACCCAAGTAAAACGACCTCCTGTCATCCCCATATCATTCAATTGGCAGTCTTCGAGCACATCATTAAAATCCTCCAATAGTGATGTCGGATGTGTATGATGTCCCCTTTTCTCTGATAGACAAGTGATGTCATTAAAGTCACCTACAACCATCCACAGCAGAAGTGAACGGTCCTTTAATTGGCGTAGGAGATTCCATGTAATGTGCCGGCGTATTCTGTCCGATTCTCCGTAAAAACACGTAAGCCTCCACACCGGTTTCCCCGGGATGGTGATTTCCGCGTCAATATGATTTACTAAGTAGTCCCAGATAGTAGTGACAGCAGAGTCACGCCAAAACAAAGCAAGTCCCCCTCCCATTCCAACTCGATCCACACAAAAAGCTCTTTCAAAACCCAATTTCACGCGAACCTGTTCCACTAAACCACTGGTCGCTTTCGTCTCCATTAAGAAGACGAACATGGGCCGCTGCTTGGACACAATGCCCAATAGCTCTCGAACTGTCCGGGTGCCGCCCAAACCCCGGCAGTTCCAACTGAGTAGACTCATTGTGCTGGGCGAGCCTGGCCCACCAGACTCGCCTTTTCCGGGTTTTTTGATGATTCCATCATATGCACGTCCTCAGCCAGCATAGTATTTGTTTGCAGCATGTCCTCCCTACGCCTCTTCAGCTCACCTTGTAATCCATCCTTTTCTGTTGTTGCCACCATATCCACAGGGAGCGGGCCAGCAGCGATGGTTGTATCTACCATCATACATGGGCTCGATTTGGACAACAGCCACCTCGCCCCAACCTGCCGCATCTGTCTCCTTGGGCTTGCCCGCATCCAGGCGCCAAACGGGAAGGCTTCCGGTAGCACACCCTGCTCATAAACTACCTTGAAAAACTTGTCTGAGTGCCCGAGAATGCCGCAGCAATAGCAGAAAGTGCCAAGCCGCTCGTACCGGAAAGTGATCCACTAGGAAGATCCATCTCTTCGGATCAATCTCATGCGGCGCTTTAGAGGTGTCGACACAGACAGCCGGACGCGAATTCTATAGTAGCTGCGCCAAGCCCCACCAAAGTTGAGGGGATCCTCTGCCATAAACTGTCCGATGTAGTCACCGATCTTGGAGACGAATTCCGGGGAAGCATACATTCCCGGCAGCCCATGGATCTGGACCCAGAACGGGATTGTGTCAAGCGCCACGTCCTCCGGTTGGATTCCCGGCGGGACCTGATCGCACACCAAGAGCTGATTGTCGAAAGCCCAAGGGCCATCGGCGATCACACGTTGCAGGTCTTTCGGATGGGGAACCTGGAACAGGAAAAGATCATCAGCCAATGTCACCGCGTACATGCCCATGACAGGACGCCAAACGGACGCTAACACCTGTTGCATATGATCGATCTTAATTGGGCGATCGGAGAGGAAGCGTCCAACAAGATTGTGTTGTATCGCTGCATCGGGGATGGTTGGAAGCTCCGGCGCCTCCAGTCCTCCTGTCTCCTCGTCGGCCAGTGAAAGCGCCGAACATTGTTGCTCCAGGGAACGAGCATCCATTCTGAAAATCACAGATCGGCTTGACGTAATTGATCGATAAAATTCGTGAGTGGTCGATGGATGCTGATACGAGAACACCGAACAGAGATAAAGGATTATGTATGTCCAAATAATCGCCATTAGGGACGAAGATATAAATAATGCCCTAGAATCCTAGGGAGAGATATCTCTCAGAGCACGATAGAGAGATGCCCACGATCGGAGAAGGTGATCGGAAAACGTGAACGAGGGATGCGAAGTTTACGGAGCGTTTTCGATTGTATGGACCATATTTGATGGTATAATTTGTCTATATATGATTGTTAATAATTAGCAAAATATTAGTTGGTCTTTTTCATAAAGGAATCCAAGAAATTAAAATTTAATAAGATAAGTTTACTTGATATACACCATCAAGTAATGAATAAAAGTTTTCCTAGTCACCCAAAAAAAAAAAAAAAACAGCCATGTTTGGTCATCCTCCCATATTGTGGTACAGAGAAGCTAGTATTCGGTGGAGTCTGGTTTACCACTAACGATTTGTTAATTAAGGGTAGTTCAAATTAATCCCATAAAACACATTATTTAATTCCAACATCACCAAACGTAACTGATGTCGTCACCACCCATTAATCTATGAAACAAGCAAACATTTATGTTCTAAACAATGTTGTTGATGAGGTCAGGTATGATGAGGGCGTTTAATCCCATATAAATACATGTCGCAGTCGTCTCTGAGTTTATTCTCAGATCAGGAAATTCAAAAGAGTTGAAGAAGAAGAAGAAGAAGAAGAAGAAGAAGAAGAAGAAGAAGAAGAAGAACAAAAATGGTTGCCCTTTTTTCTCCGATGTCGTTTCCCAACATGGGGTGGTCTATCGACGATTACATTAGCCATGAACAGTTCGGCACTGATCTCTACAGCAACGCCGCCGGCGACACTTCACCCGACGCGCCGCCGCCGCATTTTGTCTCTCTCCCCTCTTCTCCGCTGCCGCCGGCAATGGAGCGCTGCGACTCCCTGAAATTCGACGGCGGGTCGACTGACATCGGTAGTGGTGGTGGAGGTGGCGGCGATTCCGCCACCGCCGGCATGGTGAAGAAGCTCAGCCATAATGCCAGCGAACGCGACCGGAGAAAGAAAATGAATGGATTGTTCTCCTCTCTCCGTTCTCTGCTTCCAGCTTCTGATCAAAAGGTATATATGCATTTAACATTTTAACCCATAAATCAATGATTAACTTGACTGGAATTGTCACTAAGGCTCGGTTTGGAATGCAGGAAAATGACTTCTGGAAAATGATTTCTGAAAAATGAGTCATTTTTCAGAAAATATTTTCCTTTTCCAGTGTTTGGTTGCATTTGAAAAACTGTTTTGGTGTGTTTGGTTCATTTTCTGAAAAGTGAGTAGAATGGTATAATTAAATATTTTAATTATTTTATTCTGAATAAAAAATACATTTTAAATCTTTAAAACAAAAAAAAAAAAAAAAAACAAAAAAACAAAAAATAAAAAATAATTATGGCTTCCGGCGGAACTGGGTTCCGCCAGAAACCATACCCTATGGTTTCTGGCGGAAACCAGTTCCGCCAGAATCTTTAAAAAAAATAAAAAATGAAAGAGAAGTGGCGGAAGTCATTTTCCGCCAAATTGAGCTCATTTTCCCCAGTCAACGGAAAATGTTTTCCGTTGACTGAATTTTCCAGGTGTAGCCAAACATCAAAAATTCAGAAAATGACTTCCAGAAGTCATTTTTTGGGTTTCCAAACACAGCCTAAATATGTTTAAACTGATTAATTGCAGGCGAGGATGAGCATACCGACGACAGTATCGCGAGTTGTAAAATACATCCCGGAATTACAGAAAGAGCTGGAGAGGTTGCAGAAGAAGAAGCAAGAACTGACATCAAGAGTTAATTCATGGCAAAAAATTTCTAAATCGCCGCCTGAATTCAACAAGAGAAGAAGAGTGATGGGAGGTCATCATCATAATCGTCAGAGCTATTTATCAGCAACTCAAGTAGGTGAAAGAGATATAGTGATTCAGATCTGCAGCAAGAAAGGAACCCAGAATTTATTTGCAGATGCCCTCTCATGTTTAGAGCAAGAAGGCCTGGTTCTTCTGGACTCATCCACTTTTCAAACTTCTGAAGATAGAGTTAATTTCCACACACTGCATCTTCAGGTATATATACTTCACTATTCAAATTTAAATTCGACACAACTAAGTTGGTCAGATTGTTCACTTGGTAATCACAATGTTATAAATTTAATTCCGGAAAATGACTTATTAACTTTTTTAGTTTGAGCGGCTGATCAGCTATCCAGCAACCTAGGCTGATTTACCTCATTTTGATTCTTTGTTAACTAGGATTATAAGGCGAAGGTTTATCCCGTGCAGACCCTCAATAGTGGTTGCAAATTTCCCTCCCTTGTCACTAAAAAAAGATCTATTAGACTCATCCACATTTTCAGTAACGGTTGATGGTAGTTGGTTGGAACACTCGACTACCCAATAAAAATGATCAATATTTCTTACAAATTTTGACGGGTGATCAGAAAATTATGATCATCCGGAACCAAGATTGGAACACAAAACTACCCAATAAAAATGATCAATATTTCTTACAAATTTTGACGGGTGATCGGAAAATTCTGATCACCCGTAACCAAGATTTCTTAACATTATTATTAATTTAGATCAACATTTATCTTATTTCTTTGTTGTTTATGGTTGTTGTCTACAGGTGCAAGGAATTGAAATGATGGAGGTTGATAAGTTGAAGGAGAAGCTTCTGTCATATTTCAATGAGGAGCAAACTTGTCTATCATGATACAAAGTGATGTTAATTAATTGCATGTTACGTTGTTATAGTGTAATTAAACAAGAGTCTTATCCAAACTTGTGTTTTGTAATCAACTCTAATTGTTTTTAGTCTAACTAATTGCTTCTATTGATAATAATTAATCTACTAATGCAAATATTTTGGGGACATGAGAACGAAAAATGAATCAAACTCTTTAAGACTAATATCCAACGTAACGACTGTCCATATATAGATAGTTGATCTGGGCAAATTGTACCGTGTACCAGGATGCACAATGCATTGTGCGTCTTGGCTAAAAACGATGTTGTTTTATATAGAGTTTATTACCGAAATGGTCACTCGACTATTACAAAATTACTAATTTGGTCCTCAACAATTTTTCTTACCCAATTCAGTCCTCCGACTTTTATAATGTTAACCATTCTGATCCTCCGTTAAAATTTCATCCATAAACTGTTAAATTTAAGGACAAAAAAGTAATTTCACACATTTTATTTATTAAAGCCTTTTTTTTTTTTTGGTAATTTCACCATATCAGCGTGCACCTCCCAAATTTATTAAGCCTTTCTTCTTCGTCTTTCCACTTCTTTACCGTAAACCTCATCAGAATCCTTCGAATGGTCATCGAATCGGAATATATTGCAGTAAAGGCCTCGATCTTGGTAATTAAGTATAGTTGAACTTCGTGAACAAAAGCTTGCCGACACTGGTGATGAAGAAAAGGGGATGAAGAATCCGGTGAACTCTGTTGAACTCCGGCGTAAAAGGGGATGAAGAATCCGGTGGCCTCCTCCGGATCCATGGTTCTACGCTGGTGATTCAACATTCACTCGTGGTAAATCAGCTCTGCGTAGTACATATCCGTCCAGTACCAAGCCAGGAGGAGATTCTCGGGAACCACGTTCTCCAGCCCTTTCGCCGGCAGCCCAAATCCGCCATTAGTGACCACCTTGCATCTGGTTGCCTTCCAAGGTTCCAGCTCGTTGCAATTCTCTACGAGCTCGTAGTTGAACATTCGCGGAGTCTCATAGACATAGACCTTGCCGGAGCTGCAGTCGTGGCGGTGAGGCAACAGATGGTTGTGGCCGGAGGCGGACTTGGCGTGAGCTCTTCACCCAAGTGCTGCTTCTCTTCCTCTTCCCATCTAGGGAGGCCTCTTGGTACCTCACCTTTCCGCTGAAATATCTCAGACAGCTCTCCCACTCCCCCTACCAGGGCAAGAAGACCATGCAGATGCACATGGAGATTGCACAGCGCGCGCACTATTAACACTTGTTGATTCAGGAAGAACCCATAATTTCATTGATAAAAAAAACCGCCCAACTCCTAAATATGCCTATTCGAAAATGTTCTAGGATGCGAGTTACAGTTGCCAACAGAGAAATTGTTCTAGGAATGGCATAGGTGTCTATGAAGGTGTATAACTACAGAAAGGGTCTCTGAGTTTTTTTTTTTCAGAAACTTACTGCTGGAGATTTCTTGGGCTATGGAACTGGTCCCAGTCTCTTTCCCTCGCGAAATCCACCATTTTCTTTTGCAACTTACGACCTTCTAGTGTCACCAAGTCTGAGACTCCGTTCATCCCTCTCTACTTTTGCACCTTCTCCTCCCGGCCTCCTCCGAGGCCGCGTCTGAGTTGAGATTGCGCCGGTTTCTTTTTCTTTTTGCTAGATTTTGGGATTCATTAATCATTTAAGTTAATTAATTGGAAATGGGTCTTCTCACGTGAAATACCATCAGTGCCCTCTAATTTAACGGACTTCTAACGCCTAATCTAACAGAGGACCAAAATGGTTAACATTTTAAAAGTCAGAGGACTTAATTGGGTAAGAAAAATTGTCGAGGACTAAATTGGTAATTTCGCAATAGTCGATGGACCATTTCGGTAATAAACTCTTATATATATATATATATATATATATATATATATATATATATATATATATATATATATATATATATGTCCTGTTTCCCGTTTCTATCGTTAACTTGTAAAAGAAAAAATTATGTTTCGAAAGTACATAATTATATAGTAGAATACACATAAACTCCTAACATAATACATAATACACATAAACTTTTAACATAATACATATAAACTCTTAACATAATACACATAAACTCTTAACATAATACACATAAACACAAGTGTTAAAAAAAGAAAAAAGAAAAAAGAAAAACTGTAACGGGCGAAACGATGTCCGTCACGTCAACTCACCACAAAACTTATAAAAACGACGTCATTTTGGGCCAGGGCACAAACGATTGGTCAATCTGTGTATTGTATAATCCAAATTATAAATATTTTAAATTTAGATGATCTATTTAGAATTTACCCATGCTAAGAGCATCCATAATAGTGGAGATATTTTGTAGTTTTGAGGAGTTTTTGTAAGTGTAATTAGGAAAGAGGATATGTGAGGAAAGAAAAAAAAAATGGATTTGAAAATAAAAAGAGTTAATACCCAAAATCGTCATCGACTATAGTGGTTTTTCTCAATTTCGTCCTAAACGACTTTGGTGACCTAATATCGTCCCAGACTTTTGTGTTTCGCTCAATTTAGTCCCAGACTTTTGTGTTTTTGCTCAATTTAGTCCCTCATTTGTTATTCTGTCCATTTGGTGTTAAATAAATAGACAATTCAGTAATTTTAATATTGGCATCTCTTTACTCATAGACATGTGAATTGCGAAATCCCTTTTTTTTTTTTACGAATTACTCCCAGAATTACTCCTAAAACTGCGAATATAAAATTTGATTTGCAGGTTCGGGAGTAATTCTGGGTGTAATTCGTACAAGAAAGAGGAATTTCGCACTTCACAAGTTGAAAGTAAAGAGAGATCAATATTGACATTATTGAATTGTCCCTTTATTTAACACCAATTTGAAAGAATAACAAATGGAGGACTAAATTGAGCGAAACACAAAAGTCTGGGACGATATTAGGTTACCAAAGTCGTTTAGGACGAAATTGAGAAATACCACTATAATCGAGGACGATTTTGGGTATTAACTCAAAATAAAAATAATAAATAAAGCAGATTGTCAGGCGCACTGAGAAGCGCGCCACTGCACGCGCTCGGCGTGGATTTGCTGTGCGTGAAACGCGCACAACAACGTTTCTTTCCCTTAAATATTTACTATTCCAAAAACCTTTATTTGCAGAACATCTAATTTCTTCTCTCTTTCAACTTCTTTCTCCATCATGTCAGCCAATACTATTCTAAAAATCCCCAAATATCTATTGATGTTACTTTGGTTATTGGGTTTGGACTGCGGTGTTAGGCCTTCTAATATCTATTGAATTGGGCTGAGTGGATTGAGCCAGTTACTAAGATTTCCCCATAGGCTTATTTTACATGGTTTTTTTTTTTTTTTTTTTTTTTTTTTTTTTTTTTTTTTAGAAAATATCATTTTTAGTCCCTCGACTATAATATATATATTAGTTTTAGTCCTTGACTATTAAAATTTTCAATTTTCTTGCATGACTATTCAATTTGTATCACATTTGGTCCTTGACTATTAACATTTTCAAATTAGGTGCATGACTATTTAATTTGTATTACATTTGGTCTTGTCGTTAAATTTTCCGATAAAAGTTCCGGCCAAGTCACATGTGACGGGCTAATTTATTTAATTTTTATTTTAAAATTATTTTAATAATTTTTAAATTAAAAACTTTAAAAATAAAAAAAAAATGACAGCCACCTCGCCCCCTCCTCATTCGTCTCTGCCGGAGGCGAAGGAAGAAAGGGGTGGGGTGGCCGTCGTTCTCTTATCTCCATTCTTCCTTTGTCTCCGTCGGAGACGAAGAAGGAAGGGGGAAAGAGAACGCCGGCCACCCCCCTCCTCCTTTGTCTCAGCCAGAGACGAATGAGGAGGCCGGGTGGGGGGCATTTTTTCATTTCATTTTATTTTATTTTAAAGTTTTTTATTTTAAAAAATTTTAAAATAAAAATTAAATAAATTAGCTAGTCATCGGTGGCTTAGTCTAAATTTTGACCAAAAAATTTAACGTCAAGACCAAATGTGATTCAAGTTGAATAGTCATACACTTAATTTGAAAATGTTAATAGTCAATGACCAAATGTGATACAAATTGAATAATCATGCACCAAAATTAAAAATTTTAATAGTTAAGGACTAAAATTGATACATATATTATAGTCGAGAGACTAAAAATGATATTTTCTCTTTTTTTTTTTTTTTTTTTTTTTTGGTTTTAAGTCAACAATGCCTTTAATTACCTTCAGGTAATTTGTAAGATTTAAACTTTCCAATTTATCTATTTTGGAGGTTGAAAGTGGAGGGAATATTTATGTACGGCAGTTTCAAATTTAAAGCAGACACATTTTGCGTTATAAGAGAGACAAAATTTAATTAACTGTATTTAATTTTCAATACATGCACACGCGTGGGTACAAACACATGAGAATTTGTTTTCAATATATAGAAAACTAAAAATCCATTTTAATCGTTCATTTGAAAAATCTAACGAATATGATGTAATTTGGATAAGTACTAAAACCTAAACAAAAAGAAAATGTAAATCATAAACCGAAATTGTAAATACTAAACCATAAGCACTAAAATGTGAACCAAGTTAACAAACTAAAAGGTGAAATCTAATTGTATTTTAAAATTGACTAAAATGCATGATATAGTGTTGAAAAGTGCACTTTTAAATTTGGAGATAAAAAAGTTACAAAAATGTCACTTATTTATTTATTTATTTATTTTTCTTGGGTTTTCTCGTTGCTCTAGAACCATTAAATTTGGCCAGGATTATATGAGAACTAGTAGCCTTGTGAGAGCATGTGGATTAATTTCATCTATCCATCTAAGATGATAAAGAGTTAAAAAAAAAAAATTAAGAAAAAAATATAATGACATTTATGTAATTATGATGGTGCATTTAGAAATGTTATGGTTGATAATTCATTCGTAAATAACTAATAGTGCACTTAAGTTTAATTTTATAATAATGTACTCACGTGTGTCATTGTAATTACAGAAAGTCAGAAACGCTACGACATTTTTCTCCCCAATTTTTCTTAATTTTTAACACTTGATAATTGAGTTAATTCCAGCATTGGTCCTCCGACTATCGTGATTTTCCACAATTGATCCTCAACTTTTAATTTGGACAATTTAGATACTTGACTATCAAAATGTTTCCAATGTTAGCCCTTCCGTCACAAGCTGGTTAAGTGAACCTCAAATGGAGGGGTAAAACAGTCTTTTAGCATGCTTTGTGTGTGATAAATCAAAATCTCCAAATTCTTTACGCCACAGACAGCTAAATCCCCAAATCTACTCCTTAGGTGATAGAAACATAGACAAAGAATTACAAAATGAAGCATTAAGATCGGAGCTTTCCTAACCTGCTTTTGCTTGTATCAGACTGTATCCTCTTAAGAACAGTAGTGGCTTTTCCAGCAAACGTAGGTCCCAAAATTGTAGGAAACTCTCCAGAAATCATCGGCACTAACTGGGTTCTCAAGCTCCGAACTCGATTTCAATTCAACACTGCTAAATACCCATATGAAGAAATAGCGATCCATGGTTTTACAGTTTGAACACGATTAGGGCTTGGAAGAGGTCTGAAAATGGGTTCCTGGAATTTGAACTTGGGGGCTGTTGCATTCAGAAGCATTTTCATTCTTGAACTTGTAAGCATTTGTATGAAATTCTGTGAGGATCATTAAAAATTTAGTTCTTTTGGTGTTAGATTGATTGCAGAAATGGAAGAGGAGAGGGGTTTAAGCTTTTAGAGGGAAACATTAGGAAGATGAGTAGAGCTGTAGAATGGCAGTGAACATGAATGTCATAGTTTCGGCCATTTTGAGCCTCCAATAAATTTTCTAACAAAAAGCTCCACAAATCGGAATGATTTTGTATTTTGGTTGAATAAAAATACTCTTTTTGCTTCATCTTACATGAGATACACCTGCAACAAGAGTTTGGGGATTTTGATTTTTATCGTGTATATAGAGGTGAACGACGAGGTATTATACGCAAAGTATGTTAAAAGACTGTTTTACCCCTCCATTTGACGTCCACTTAATCAGCTTGTGACGGAAGGACCAACATTGAAAACATTTTGATAGTCAAGTGTCTAAATTGTCCAAATTAAAAGTCAAGGACCAATGCTGGAATTAACTTGCTGAAAATTTTAGATGGACATGCGAAATTACTCTAAACACTCTCACGGGATTACTAGGTATTATACGGTTATTTGAAATCAAAATAATAAATGGCCTATTAGCTTAGTTGGTTAGAACGTCGTGCTAATAACGCGAAAGTCGCAGGTTCGAGACCAGCATGGGCCAAATGTTTTACTCATTCCCTCTTTTTACAAAGACGCTCCCAGTGTTCAAAAAACGACGGTCCCACGGGATTACGGCTATTATGGTTATTTGAAATCAATATAACAAATGGCCTATTAGCTCAGCTGGTTAGAGCGTCGTGCTAATAACACGAAGGTCGCAGGTTCGAGACCTGCATGGGCCAAATTTTTACTTCTTCCCGCTTTTTTACAACGACGCTCCCAGTGTTCGAAAAAAACGACGGTCCCAGAAAGCTGCAGGTAGTGAACCTTACAACTAATTATAATGGGTGATTTTATATTTTGGATAATTCAATGAAAGCTGAATTATCAAACTAAATTAATCAATAACCCAAACTTTTAAAAATCTCAAATCAATTCAATCAATTGTTGAATTAATTTTTTTGATTTGGATGTGTAACCAAAATAAAACTGAAAGATGAACACCCTAATTATTTTAGTTTTTAGTATAAAGAGTTTTGCATTATTAATTATAGTGTGTGTGTGTGTGTATATATATATATATATATATATATATATATATATATATATATATATATATATATATATATATATTTATTTATTTATTTATTTATTTATTTATGATCATATGAGAACACTTGCTTAGGTGAGAACGTGAGAACAAATCGTGTGCATTCGTTTAATATTTTTTAATGGTCTAGATTAGATTAAGTGTGTGCAAATGCGAATTAAATATGTGCAAACGCGATTCAGTGTGTTTGCACACATTTAATTCGCGTTCGCACACACTTAATCTAATCTAGACCATTAAAAAAATATTAAACGAATGCACACGATTTGTTCTCACGTTCTCACCTAAGCAAGTGTGTTCTCATTGGAACCCTATTCTCTCTCTATATATATATATATATGTTATTTATTGTATCATAAAAAGTTGTACTAACACTAAAATATATTACAATATCTCATCCAAATATGTATAAATGCCATTGGTTTGGGAAAAGCGATTCTTCTTTAAAAGTACTCCGTATATATACGGATTATTCTAAGTTTCTCTAACAATATATATTTTTTAATTTGTGGCATAAAATTAAAGTTAGAATGAGATAAACTGAATAAAATTAAAAGTAAAACAGAAGAAAAACGCATGGGTGCATGCACGAAAGCATGGTTGGGTAACATCAGGGCTAGCTAATTGTTGATTTAAAAAAAAAAAAAGAATAATTACGAAAAGCAAAGAAGTGATTAGTTGGATAAATGTGGTTTTCAATGTCCAAACTGAGGGAGAAAATGACAGGATTTGGGTAGAATCATTCCCTGTTCTGAGATTAGATTATTCTAATGATAATGGGAGAGACATGCAATGAATCTAGGACAAACAAACATCATGTCAAACGTACGTACGTTACTTTGTTAACTACTCCATATTATATTTTGCGCACCCAAACCATTGTTTCCAAAAGGTTGATCGAATCCCACAGAACATTTAAAAGGATGTAAATTATGATAGGCTTTTATTTACTGTGCACAAAGAGTTTCTTCACTTTAAGAGATTGCTTCCACACTATAATTAATGACACTCAATCCTAGGTCATATATTATTTTCAAACTTCATTTACGTGATCAATTAAACTGCACATGCGGACATTTGCGCACCCAAACTAGATTAGACGATGCGTTGGCCCAGTCATGGAAATATATATTAATTCATTGCGTGGCATCTATGTGAACCACAAGTGTATGTAAATGCTTTTAAGAGGACAAAATTTCAAGAAAGACCAAACATACGACTTTTTTAAAAAAAAATTATCACAGTAGGATGCTTGACAATTTTATACTTCTCCATCACACACACATATATACTCCTATAGAATAAGTTAAAACTTCCGATACATATTGTATTTGATTGATAGAAAAGAAATTAAGTAATAAAAATTATAAGCCAGTCTTTTTTTTTTTGTTTCTAGATAAATCAGAATATGTCACTTAAGCAGAGAATAAAAGATGAAGCAAAAATTTAGAGTATGTGTAGTTTGTATCCATACATATATTGATTTTTTGTTCTTAATATGAAATCTCAAAATAAAAATAAAAAGAGAAAATGGTACTCTCTCTATCTTATTATATCTATTATGTTCTTTTCTTATTTTCATTAGTCAAACCATCTTACTTTCTTCTTCTTCTTCTTCTTCTTCTTCTTTTTTTTTTTTTTCATTTTTTTTTTGGTTTAGTTTCTTTAGTATTTCTTTTTTTGATATTTTTAAATTTGATTTTTGTTTAATATTATTTTTAATATAATTTCTAATATATAAATTTTATATATTGTAACACTGAACTTATCACTTATTAGTTGTGAACAAATAGTAAATTACTCAACATTCTGGTAAAATTAATACTTGAGGTGACATAAATGTTAATTTTGATTGTTAGATATTAAAATTTCTAACTTTTTACTGTTATTTTTGTATGTTTGAAACAAATTAGTCCAGAAATTTACTGATGTACCCTCTCTAAACTGCAAAATTTGTTGTATTATGGAAAAGAACACCACAAGTTTACTAATATAATTGATCTTTCAAATTAGAATAGTTCTGAACATTAAACAATTAAAAATTAACATTTCACTATAAACTCGAGATGATTGACTATAACAAGAGATTTAATTAAATACTTGTAATTAAAAGTCATAGATCCGACCAGCACATCTAATGTTTCATCTCTAACTTTTAATTTATCATCATAAATTAATCATCTTTATCATATATATATATATATATATATATATATATATATATATATATATATATATATATATATATATATATATATATATATATATATATCATTACAAGTTATCATTTTATTTTAATTTCATTAAAGCATTACTTAAAAATTAAAATTAAAAAAAAAAAAAAAAAGCACATTGCAAAACAAGATATTTTTAAAATCTCTAATTTTTTCCAACATTATATTGGGTGAATTGGTATACATACATACACAAACATAAGTTGTGGTTTCATTTTATGTATACACATTAAATTAGGTCAACGTACAAGCCATAACAATGACATGGTCTAATTACAAGATAAAATCATTGTGATAGACTAGTACCAAAATGGACCTACATTGTATTCAAATGGCACAAAAAGACATCGTGCGGTATTAATGTCAAGAATTTTTTTTTTTTAATTCTTTTTTTTTTTTTTTTGGGATAGCTATTACTCGAGAGTGGACATTAGTAAACTCCACGCAGTAAATTGCACTAGGAAAACTTTATGTGACCAGCTCAACTGAAATGTTGTTATCAAGAATCAAACCCAAAATTTTCTGTTATAAGAATTATGTTTTCTCACTCAGTCATCTTTTTGAGATCGCAAATGACTCATAATTACATTTATAGTGGGTTGTATGTAACGCATATATAATTATACAAGTAGTGATGTGAAGTTTAAGATAACATCAACATAATATATATATATATATATATATATATATATATATATATATATATATATATATATATATATATATATATATATATATATATATAGGTAGGTAGGTACAGATTGGGGGCATACATTTGGATTTTATGCATGCCAGTATGGCTGCATTATGTCATTTATGTGTGTCCACTTAGTATAATTCTGTATGCATATATTTGCTTTTTTTTTTTTTTTTTTTTTACATGTATCCATATAAAAGGACACAAATCAAAATTAGACTAGTAACTTTGAAGTAATTGAGTTATTTAACTCAAAAAATTACAATTGAAGCATTGGACAATACAAATCATGCTATTGAACTTAAAATGACATGTTTATCCGATCTCTTTGTTTCCAGACGGGAGACATACGAAGAACCTCTCTTCGTCTTCGGCCTAAGATGAATTGAAGAAACCTGTTCGTCTCCAGGCTAGAGATGAAGGAATATAATTGAGGTTCTTCGCCTCCGGCCTGGCGGAGACAAAGCTAAGGGGTAGGGTTGGTTTTTTAGTTTTTTATTTTATTTAAAATTATTAAAATAAATATAAAATTACTTTTTTTTTTTTAAATTAAGGTAATCACTACGTAAGCAAAGACAAACTAAACACGCATGTCATTTTAAGTTCAATTGCATGATTTTACATTGCACATGGATCAATTGTGATTTAAAAAAAAAAAAAAAAAGAATGACTCAGTTATACTTTCATGTGTAATTCGCTGACTTATTTAATCATTATTCTTTGGGACAGAAGTTATAGTCAATCATGAAGCGACACATACACTAGTACAAAACATACCGCCTATATATGTTGTCCTCGACTAGCTCCACTCTCAGCTCTCAGACACCACAATTTGTTACATGCTGGAGTGGTACGACACTTAATGCATATTCTAATCTGAATAAAGCTATTTTATCTCGTTTTCAAAGTTTCTCATGAATACATTCAATGTTTTCCAACTATAAAGGTACGAATGTGCCAAAGCCAGGAACAACTTTTCTTAGAAATCCTTTTGGTGTTGGGGAAGTACTAAACTAAGGAGTATAGAAGTCAACAAGTATGAAAGAAGAAGCACTATTGGAAGACAATTCTAGATTTGTAGCTTAAACGACTAAGTCAAAGCTCATCATTTGTCAAAATATATGTACTCTCTGGTGCGATAGCCGATAGGAATAGTTGAGTGGGTAGAGTATAATTCTCGTATTAAAATGTCACGAATTTGATTTCTGTCAATACCATTTTGATTGAACTTCTCATCGTAAAAGCTAATAAGGATTTTCTAGTGTAGTTTACCTCTCATCTGTGGTTGCAATGTCCTGGCCCGTTAGTACGATTCGAATTGCACATATAGAGTTTGATTCTTATTTTGGAGAAAACTTAGCCTAAAACTTTTTAACGTAACGTGATCTAAAACCTAGCCTAGAACGTAACTCTTCGACGTGACGCGTCATTTACAAGAATCAAACATTTGTTTTACAGTTACCTTAAATTTAGGCCACACAACGCCTACTAAGTCAGCAAAAAGCAAACGTTAAAACATATCAAAAGTTTACGAGTTCGATTTTTGTATTTGAAGGTCACGAAAATTACTTTTAAAAAGGCGATTGAGTGAGAGTAGCATAATTTTAGTATCTAAAGGTTACGGGTTCAATTCTTGCTAACACCCTTTCAGTTAAACACTCACACCCATCGCATAGGGTCTTCCTAGTTCTTATGGTTTGCAAATTATTACACATGAATGTGATTTATCACATACACATTCTTAGATAGTGCCCGCTATATATCCAATCAATAAAGTAGCTTGATTCTAACATAGACATTAATACATTATTGGAATTAAATAATAGCATTACTTGACAAGAATGTGTTCTATAACTTTTGTTTTAATTAATTAATGTAGACAATATTGCACAATTTCATCAGTTAAGACTTTGAATATAATGATTAAAATCCTTATTCCAAAAACAAATACACCAAAAGAAATATTCGATCTTCTCCACGTACCCCATCATATATCATATATGTCTCCATCTATTGAGGATGAAAGTGACAGCAATACAAACATGAGCCATGAATCACAACAAACATTATATTGTAACTAAATCAAATGAAAATAATAGAATATTAATTATTAGGTAAAAGGTTGTCCAAGTTCAAGGTTCTTGTAACCAGATTAAGAAAAAATCTAGTTGTCTTTGTGTTAAGGCACAATTGTCTTCATCTTTACATTTGTACCTAAATTATTATTGTTTTTTCCTAGTGATAATGCATCCACCACTCAAATAAAATTCTCTTTTTTTTAGCTGACAAGATTGGATTTAAAAAAAATAAAAATTATTGCAATTTGCAAGTGATTTGACAAATGAATATATATGGATTTAATCCTTCATACATTTTTAAATGAAAGATTTTCAGAGTGAAAAATGAAGTCAATATGCAAATTATACTATGGATCATTCACTGCTACACCACGTAAAAATGATCTTAAATCAAGACTTTTTGCTATCTAGCAGTGATGTTTGTTTTCCAAACTACGTGAAAATGATCTTAAATCAAGACTTTTTGCTATCTAGCAGTGATGTTTGTTTTTCTTGGAAAACAAGGAGAAGTGTTTGCCCCCATGCAGGTTTGAACTACAGACCTTCAGTTTACAAGATTGACACTCTACCACTGAGCTATAGGGACTTGGCAACAAATGTTTATTTTTAGTATACTGAATATTCATTTTTAAATGAAAGATTTTCAGAGTAAAAATTAAGTTAATTAAATTTTTTACCTCAGCATCGTACGGGTAATTTGGCAATTATTTAGTCGAATTCAAGCAATGATAACATCAGAAAACATAATCGATCCAATCTATTTCATCAATTGCACTATATAATATTCGTTGTTATAATTTATATAATTGTATATGGATCTACAAAATTTTAAAATATTATAATTGCATTCATTCCGTGTAACACACGGGTATACTAGTTAATTAAGTTAATAGAAAAATTATACTATGGATTATTGTTCACATTACAATGTGAGTAATGTGGACAACATATAAATACTTTAAAAAAAAAAAAAAAAAAAACAAAGAAAGGTGCTTGCCCCCATGCAAGTTCGAACTACAAACCTTTAGTTTACAAAACTAATGCTCTACCTCTAAGCTATAAAGGCTTGGTGATAAATGTTATTTTTAGTGTACTAAATATTCATTTTTAATGTATTGAAAGTTCTTTTTTTTTTTTTTTTTTTTTTTTTTTTAGTATACCTAAAAATGAACATTCAGAAAATGAACATTTAATGTACTAAAAATGAATCTTAAGTATACTAATAATGAACCTTATGTCAATGATTCATCTTGCAAGGTGCGTGGACATGGTCGGTCCATGGTATAATGATTACATACCTTACTATTTTTTTTTTTAATTTTAGAAATAAATGTTCGGCAGATGTTTGGAGGGCTAAATGCAACATATTGCCTTCAAAACACAACACTTCTTACTACGCAAGTATAATAAAATAAAATTGCACTTTTACTACTAGTTAATAAAATGACTAACATGTAATTTCATATTGAAGCAAGATGCTTAAATTATGAAATTATATGTTAGCTATCTTTGTTAAATAGTAGTAGAATGGCAAACATTTAAATAGAAGACTAATTCTTGTAAACAAATTAAAGTCACAAATGTAATTAGGAAAAATTTAAAAAGTAAGACTAAATGTAACAATGTCATAATAATCAAATATCAAAAGTGAAATTTTCTCTTCTTGAGAATGCTACTCTTCTATTTTTTTTTTTTTAAAGAAGCTAAACCAATGATTATATATATATATATATATATATATATATATATATATATATATATATATATATATATATATATATAAAGTTTTTTTTATAATGACAAAAAGTAAGCATTACAATGCAAGTTTTGAAACGAAAAATGGTATAATAGATTACTTGTGATAAAAATTAACCATTGAATTAATTATCGAAGCGGGGTTTATCCACCCCATACAAACTAACTAATGTAAATTTTGATGAGCCTAATAAAAAATGGATCATTGTGTTGTGGACAACTGGACATAGCACTCTAGTTTGCTAGAGATTATAACTGTCATAATTTATATGTTTTCTTATCCACCCCAACAAGGCAACAACCTAAAGTAGCTGTTAATAATTTTGTCATTTCAGCAAATATATATTGCGGATCCTACCCCACAATGCATTTATTTATTTAAAAATCACACTTCAAATTACATAATTATTACCTATTTACAAATTGATGTATTTTATACAATCACATATTCATAAATTAATTAGATACAGATCCATTAAATAGTACAAAACTTGGTATATATCCAATGTATTTGTAAGTGTAGTATTACTTTATATTTTTATACTCCATATTAAATAAGAATATATGCTATACATACAGACTATTACGCATGAATGTAAATCGTGAATACAAATTTCTCTCTTCACTACAACTATATATATGCCACAAACCATTATTCTTTCCATTAATTCAAATATTAGAACAAACAAAAATTAGAATAAATATTAGCTATTAATCGGTGAAACGCTATCATAAATAGGAAATGTATATTCAAAATTTACTCAAATTTGACATTACTTTTGGTAAAACGTAATTAAGCCTTTAATTTAGTTTAGATTTAAAATTCATCTTCAACCATCTAATTAATTATGGATTTGGAAAATTCTATTTTTACGAGGAGAAAATTTTTTATGGGTTATGATTTACGGGAAAATTCACACTTACTACTCAAATGTGCATTTTGAGTGAAACCTGACTTGTGGCTATAGCTGGTATATAGACACACACAAGATTTGCCATACTTTTTATTCTTTAATTTTAATGATTTGTAATGTAACCTAAAATAAGGTCTTGACGGTGCCCATGCTCATGGGATTGTGCCTTTTGACTCGGAAAATAATTATACGAATATATTATTGCTGGGTATAATTTTACTGACGAAGAAATTAATATTATATGTTAAATATATGTTGATTTCTAAACCAACATTTTTAGTGGATAATGCGAGTATGCTCTACATTCTAGCTTGCTCAAATTTGTTGAACTATTCCCAACAAAGTGTAATATTTAAGAAAATCTTGTTCCATACATCTATATATATATATACTTGATTAGTACATTTAACTACTTTTGCTTTCAACGGCTTATAGTGGTTGTTGATCCATCTTCTCCTAAAATATGTTCTTTACAAGTTACTAGCTATATATAGTACAACATCATAGTCTAATTAAACTTGTATTATTGAATATCTAACATTAAATCATTAATATTTACAATACTATAAAAAGATCAAATTTAACAATTCTCAACACGGTAAAAATAATTTGGATCTAGCGCATGCAAGTCAACCATTAAGATCAAGTACTTATCATTATGCCGAAAGTTATAGCAAGTAGTGAAGACTTCACAACTTCTCTGATACCAATTATTGTTAGAATCAAGCGTTTACGATTATGCAAAAACTATAGATAGTAGCAAAAGTGCAACTTTTTTTTTTTTTTTAATACTTGAGTAGCAATCAATGTCACGTTTCGGTTATCGGATGATGGACTCGACTTTCTAGGCCAAGTTGAACTCTTAGTAAAAAACTAGCCTAGAGCTCTCCAACATGACGTACCCTTACAAAATTCAATCTCCAGCCTTGTTGTTGCATTAGTATCCATTTAATTTACCAACCACCTCAAGCAACGTAACTATATTTAGAACCATTTTTTTTTAATAAAAAAAATTGCATCCGAAACTCGAGAATCTCCACCTATAAACCCTTGTAAGGTTTCCAAAACATCACCTGAAATTTTGAAAGATTTAAAATAAAACTCAGGTATCTCATGGCCTAATAGGATGCCCCTTCTTTCACCAAAAAAAAAAAAAAAAAGAAAAAAAAAAAAAAGATGCCCCTTCTTGATGTACCACGACGGCCTCAAAGTTTAAAATATACTTACAAAATTGATTAACCAATTAAATTAAAGTGTGTCTTGTGAAGAAATAAATCATGAGATATATGATTTAAATGTAATGTTTCAAAAATATCACATGAAATTTTGAAGTATTTAAAATAAAACTCAGGTATCTCCTGAACCAATAGGATGCCCCTTCTAAATGTACCTCAACAGTCTCAAATTTTAAAATGAGTTAATACCCAAAATCGTCCTCGACTATAGTGGTTTCTCTCAATTTCGTCCTAAACGACTTTGGTGACCTAATATCGTCCCAGACTTTTGTGTTTCGCTCAATTTAGTCCCAGACTTTTGTGTTTTTGCTCAATTTAGTCCCTCATTTGTTATTCTGTCCATTTGGTGTTAAATAAATAGACAATTCAGTAATTTTAATATTGGCATCTCTTTACTCATAGACATGTGAACTGCGAAATCTCTTTTTTTTTTACGAATTACTCCCAGAATTACTCCTAAAACTGTGAATATAAAATTTGATTTGCAGATCCGGGAGTAATTCTGGGTGTAATTCGTACAAGAAAGAGGAATTTCGCACTTCACAACTTGAAAGTAAAGAGAGATCAATATTGACATTACTGAATTGTCACTTTATTTAACACCAATTTGACGGAATAACAAATGGAGGACTAAATTGAGCGAAACACAAAAGTCTGGGACGATATTAGGTCACCAAAGTCATTTAGGACGAAATTGAGAAAAACCACTATAGTCGAGGACGATTTTGGGTATTAACTCATTTTAAAATATACTCATAAAATTGATCAACCAGTTAAATTGTGTCTTGTAAAATCCGTCAGTATTTAATAAATTAAAAAAGAAAAAGAGTAATTATTATGTGGTACGCAAAATCAGAATCACGCACTAGGCTCTCTTATTAGTCTTCATCACACTCCCCTCACAAGAGTCATATATACACACACACCCATACATTCCCTATTCATCAACGCCACCGTCCCTCCGCCGCGCCGCCCTTACAACCACCGTAATCTGATCTAAACGACGAAGATCGAAACATATACACAAACAGAGATTATACTATACCGATCTCTGGGTGTGTATATATATATATATATATATATATAGTGTACGCAAGCCCAGATTCCTTGGTCAAAGAAAGAAGCCGCCGCCGCCGCCGCTGCGTTGCTGCCATGTCTGCAGGAGCTTGATATACGAGGTTTCGAGGAATTTAATGTTTAAGCATTTTGTTCCGACGTCCGTAGCCGTGATGGTCGCCCTGGGGCTGATCCTGATGGTGTCGCCGACGTTCCTGCCGACGCCGCTGCCGCAGCCGCCGGCGATACTCCTCTTCCTCCCGGTCTTGATCATGGTCCTCTTGCTTTTCTTGGCCTTTTCCCCTCCTCGTGTACCAGTAGATATTTAACAAATTGCAACTCTCTTTTATTATCATTATAATTATAATTGTTTTCTATTTTTGGAAAAATGCCCAGTTTCAGGATTTCTTCATAGATTCAGTCTGCATGCAGAATATAATGTATATTAAATTAAATACCATGATGCTTCTTCTTTTTGTTTTTTTGTTTTTTTTTTTCTTTAAAGAATCTTAAATTTTTGTCCTTTAGTATGAAATACATTGTATGTACGCTTTAACTTGTGAATCTAGCCTGATTAATTTACCGCAAATTGCTAAAGAACAGCTAATATATATAATGTAAGGTTACTTTCCAAGACCAGAATATATATATATATATATATATATATATATATATATATATATATATATATATATATATATATATATATATAGTGGTTGGTTGTCTACTTCTACCGCAGATATCTCATTTTCTTAAAAAAAAAGGTTGAACTTCAACTTCAAAATCTCGAGTCTTTATTGTCTTGTCTGATAACCAAATTAAAAGGTAATAAATAGCGAGATATATTTGAATCGAAGTTACAAATTCAATTCCAGATAGTGGCGTTTGCACCACTGAACTATGACCCGGGATGAGCATCTTGTTTTCGGTTGATAGTGCAACTTTACTTTGGCATTTGGGCCATTTTTGGGTCCTATAAAATTTGTACAGATGAGTTAAATTATTGTGACTCAGCAGTCCCTTAGATAAGAAGGTTAGTGTGAGACTAGTGCCCCACAAAGAGCCACTTTTACAAAAGGGTAAATTTTTTACACTATATATAATTGTTAGGACTATGGTATGTATTATTGAGTACAATCTGTCATTAGTGAATCAACTGAGTTACCGGTAATTAGGACACATTTCTCATTCTCTTCATTTTAATTTACTCCCTAGCTTTGAATTAACTTCACTGGGAAGCTTGTGAATAAATTTAAAAAATGTGTTTATTGGGTTGAAATTATTGTTTTTTTTAATTTTTTTTTTTTAATCTTTTGAAGCAATGGAGAAAAATATTTGTGGGGAAGAGGAGGACAACAAGATACAGCTAGTATAGCTATGAATACAGTACAGTGTATGATTATATCTCACCAATTCAAGTCAGAAAAATGGAGCTGATGTACTGGAAAGATGGATCTGGTACTCTACACTTGGTTTCATATTTCTTTACGCATGTAGTTGACTTCATTCAAAAGTCTACTTAATTATACAGATCGGACTAGTATTTTATATTTGAATTTCTTAAAAATTACTTTTAAATTGATTACTCTAGACTAATCTTAAACTCTCTAAATTCATGCCCAAAAGTCACTGAAAAAGGCTTATCATCAAGTTTTACAATTAATGTCACTCAACTCTTTGAAATTTTCACATAAAAGACCTCCTAACTTCCATTCATGACATGACATTGTTTGCCCTTAGGGTTGGGGTTCAGCCTTTTGGAAGAATGACATGACATTGTTTGATTTTAGATACTCTAATATTTTATTACGCGTTGATGGGTCAGCTAATTCATAGACACTCAATGATTACAAGTCGATCACATCAAGAGAAAATTTATTAGGAGGGAGAACTTTATAAGGGGTAAAAAGTATTTTCATTTTACGATAAAGTAATGCTGCCCATCCCTCCAAGATTTTCATATCCTAATTTCCTCTCCTAACATGACACTATTTGATATTGGAAGATGAAAACTAAATGTCGATGTAACTGTGGATGAGGAAAATGGTCGCGTAGGTTTTAGGTTGATTATTCGTGATAGTTTGGGCTCGTTCAAAGTGGGTAAGTCAGTTCCATGGAAAGGTTGCTACCAGTAAAGGTGACGACGGCCGTGAGTGTTCGTGAAGCATTAAGCTTAATAAAAGAGATGAATATCGATAATGTGGATGTGGAAACGAATGCTCAATTAGTTATTACCGCTTTGCATTGCATGCTACTATTTTTCATCTGAGTTTGACATTATTATTCTGATATTAAAGAAGCTGAAATGCCTGAAATGTAGCGATGTGAGCTTCAAATTTGTTTGAAGGCCTGCGAATCGGGCTGTCCATCATTTTGCTAGGAAGGACGTTTCTTTGTCTGATCCGGGAGAGTAGTATGCTGTATGCCACTCCTTATTTTGTCCATGATGTTCTTGTTTTGGATTTAATAAATTGAGTTGTTTGAGAGCATTATCCTTTCAAATAAAGTTAAGGGAATATCTGATCTCAATCTTTTCCTTAGTACCTAAATAGGTGGCCGGGTGTAATGTAAGTGAGTTTTTTGGCATTGCATGTAGCATTATCCTTCCATCTATCAAACAAAGTATATATAAAAGGGAATAATATATATAATATCTCAATCTTCAATAATTGTGTATGGTTCCTAAATTGGGTGTAACTAACTAAACAAATTAAACGACCCTGGCCGGCCGGGAATCTAAAGAGGAATTGGCCGGACGGAGTGAACGAGGTCGGAATGTCGGACGGGCACATACATACGACATGCTAATTATTTGGGACATCCCATATTTCCAGTCTTTATACTAAGGAAAACCACAACATGGCGACACATGGATATGATGCTCAGAATATGTCTCTTCCCAATAAAGCTAAGGCAAAGAGAGGAATATGCACATCTGCATTTGGACACAGCTTTTTGGCTTCGTTTTTATTCATTTCATTTCTACTACTTCAGACTGATAGATTGATAGTATTCAACAAAACCACTCTACTCTACTCTAGGATGATTAATTCGATCATGTATATTTGCTCACAATTTAGCACCCAAGAACTATCTGAGCTCCTGCTCTTTATTTATTTCTCTCATACCCATATACAGTCATATAAGTGAAGATCACGAGTTTGATTTTTGTCAACATTGCACCTTAATTAAACAGCCGCACATGATTTTTCTAGTACGGTTTAATTTATCTTTCCTGTGTAGTTTTCAAACTGCACATGCACCCTCAAATAATGAATGTGTATTCCCCTCTTTACGTACTCCAAAAAAAAAAAAAAAAAAAAAAAAACATCATGGCTTGTCACAGCTTGATTAAAGCTCCAGTCTTGTGGAACACCATACTAATACTTTTTTGACCCATTTTTAGACCAAATTAAGACACAGCTTGAATATATGTCATGTTTGTAAAATCAGTTGCTTTTGATTCTCTTTATAGTGCTTTTCTGATAGATCCTTAAGATTTCTATGGATGCTTAGGAACATTGTTGGGAACTTTATTGATTGGAATTGTCACACCAGACCACCTGTTTGACTTAGTGGGCATGCATATATGCCTTCAATTATGATGTATGTAATCCAATTAATATACTCTAATCTCTCTTGCAAATTTAATTATTTATTCTTTTTTAAAGAAGATTTTTACATCCTAAAGCAAAGAACTCCATACATAAAAAGTATTTAGAAATTAAATTAAATACTACATCTAAATAAACTAGGTAAAACAATAAAATAAAATTCTAAAAAAATAAGATATAGTTTCGCACGAGGCCTCCTTATTTGAATATAGAAAGCTTCAATAATTTTCCTTTAATGAAATTCAACTAAACAATAACTTTGATTTTTAATATGATGCAAATTAAATATACTCCGATCGTCTTCAAAATATGAAAGTTCATTGCAGATCTTTCTCTTTAATTTTTCATAAAATCTTAAATTATCTCAATCTAACGCTATATTAAAAAATTATGATCAAAATACTAAAACATGTATAATTTGTGAAATTTTTTTATACATATTTAATTTGCACCGTTGGTTTGTTATTAAATATTTGGATCTTGATTTGGACTCCCTAAATAATGTAATTAATCAACTCATGAAATCATACAACCATATATTGTCAACTATTGTCATTTGTCACTCAATTGGTCAACCAACATATTATGTAGTTCAGTTGAGAGCCTATGTCTATGGGAATGAATGAGATCTTTTGGTTTAATAGTAGATGATATTAAAGAATTAGCATCTTTGATTAAAAAAAAAAAAAAAGAATTAGCATCTTTGATTGATGATGTTGAATTCCGTTTTGTGAAGCGATTTGCGAATCGTGCCGCCCACACTGTTGCTCGGGAGGCCGTTTTTGTGTCAGGTTGCGGAGAGTGGTTTGATACCCCTCCTGCTTATCTTGTTCGTTGTCTTTTCGGTGATTTAATGAATTAAACCTTTGTCTTCAAAAAAAAAAATAAACATTTAAGGTTACAAGCATCATATTTAGAGACAATTTTAACGATACATTTACAAAATTACCATTGTATTGTATCGCGGGGGCGTTGCCCCTACATCCTAACCCAATCAACGAACTCAATTCGTGTTCAAACCACAAAAACAAATATTGTTGCTCCATTCCACTTTGCCTCATTTGTGTTGCGCTTCACTCACTACACTTGACTACGCTCCAGCACCTGCTATCTTTCACTAACAATAAGACATATACAACACAACCCAATCCAACCCAAAATAAGTCTATAAACTTTTAAGACGAGTCATCTTAATTGATCCAACCCAAATAACGTTGTTAAACTCTTTTATACCAAAAATATAAAAATATAAACAAAATTAAGTCCAAAGTCAAAATAAAATACGGATTACGGAGCAAGCAATTAAGAATTGAGCGCCGAAATATATGATACTGCCGCAACAGATTTTGTTTTGTTTGGTTGTTTTTGTATATTGAAATAATATTTTTTTTTACTTTTATACTCCGTAATTACAAAGTGATTGAAACTTAGCAAAATGAACGTAATAACCCGTTAAAGAAGTCTATCAGAAAATATATACTCATGTTACACGTCTTGAAAGTTAATTAATCTCTTAATAACTCATAAATGAAAGTTAATTAATCCCTTAATAACTCATAAATGATCGTCTCATTAAATGATAGTGAGTATAATTTCAAAATACATATATAATACAATGGAAGTATTATTGGTGAAACTATTATCATTATAAATAACAAGTAATTAAGACTCTTTGACATCTTGGTTCTAATTTGATTAGTGGCCATGTTGACTATGAATCCATGAGCAATTACTACAACGTACGTAACTCTCCCAAGCCGGCCTATTTTTTAATTGTGATCATCTACGCCCTAAATAATAACAATAATAATAATAATAATAATAATAATAATAATAATAATAATAATAATAATAATAATAATAAAACCCATTTTTTGTTAGAGGACAACCTTGAAAGCTGTAGCAAAACAAGTACGAGAGAAGAGCAGTACGATGAATGAGGCGGCAGTGTTTGATCAAGAAAATCAGCAGCCCCAATTCCCATCTTCTCTACTTTACAATCTTTACGTTGGACACTTCCTTTCCAGATGGACTGCCAGGTTTTTTCTTTGCTTTCTTTCTAATTATATTCATTATATATGTATGATCAGTTTCTGCATGCATTTTAAACTTAATTTGACTATTCTGATCTTTCTGCTACAAATTCATGCAATCATCTAATACAAAAACTCATTTTATTGCAAGTGACATATATATATATCCATCCTTGGTTTTAGCAGAGCCTATAGATTGATTAGCTAGGTTTGAATAGAAATGTAGAAGGTTCAATTAATAGTTGAGAAATTTAGAGGATTCTAAGTGCAAACAAGAATTGTATAATTGAGATGGTGCTAGTTCAAACTCATAATGTGATACCAAGAAATTGTTGAGTAATACTTAAATTTGAGGGATTCTCTCACCTACTGGACTAGTGAGACAGATTATTCTCTTTTGGAATTGATCTGATCTGATCTGATTACTATTATTAGTGATCTCCAATCATAATGATACTATACTACCATTCTCACTTAAATTTGATGAAAATATGCACCTTTTCTAACTGCAGAATGTGGGAATTCTCAGTGGGTTTGTACATGATCAAAATCTGGCCAAATTCTTTAATCCTTGCAGCTATTTATGGCGCTGTTGAGTCTGCTTCCTCAGCATTGCTTGGACCAGTAGTCGGAAAATGGGTGGATATGTTCACATATGCTAAGGTTCACTCCACCTCCAATTCTTATCATCATTATATAATTGCCTACCTATATATATATATTATTTGTTCTGATTTTGCATTCACATACAGGTTCTCAAGTTCTGGTTGCTAACCAAAAGTCTCTCTTTTATGGTCGCTGGAGGTTCAGTGGTTGCTGTTCTTGCCTGCCCAGATTTGATCCCAATCAACTCTGCACCATTTGTGTTACTCATAATACTAATCAATGCTTCTGGAGCTGCTGCTGTGCTTTCCAATCTGGCAGGGACCATATTGATCGAAAGAGAATGGTGATCCATGCAAATAAGTATTATATTAGCTGTTTTGGGTCAACCAAGTTGGTCAGGTTGTTGGCTTGGTAACACAAAGTTACAAGTTCAACTCCCAGACTCTCCTTATGGTCATTTGTCAACTAGGATCACAGGTGATCCATGCAAATAAGTATTAGCTATTTCTAGGATAATCCCAACCAAGTTGGTCATGCTGTTGACTTAGTAACCACAAAGTTACAAGTTCAACTCTCAGGCCTATTGGCCTTCTTAGTTTAAGCCGGTCCTTCCTTATGGTCGTCAATTGCCGGCTCGGCTAGGATCACAAATGGTGATCCATGCAAATAAGTATTAGTTGTTTCTGGGGGCAAACCTAGCCAAGTTGATCGGCTTATAGGCTTGGTAAACACGAAGTTACAAGTTCAACTCTCATAGAGAGCGGCCAGCCTATTGACCTTCTTGACTTAAGCCGGTCAACTATAAGAAACATAGGTTAGTTTACTTCCTTGTGGTCCTTTGTCAGCTGTTTACTTAATCCACACTCTCGGATAGCTCGAAAAAAGTATTAGATGTTTCATATGCACTATGCAATGGCTCGGTTTTATTCATGAACTCAACTCTATCAGACCTCATTTGCAGGGTGGTGGTGATATCAGAAGGCCATCCTTCTGAGCTGCAGACAAACATGAATTCTATAATAAGGCGAATCGATTTAGTGTGCAAGTTATTTGCTCCTGTGATTTCAGGGTGCATCATAAGTTTCATCTCCCTCACTGCATCAGCTATGGCTCTGGCCCTGTGGAATATCGTATCAGTTTGCATGGAATATTGGCTTCTAACATCTGTATCCAATGGGGTTCCTGCATTAAGAGAAAGCAGCCAGAGAAGGGCATTGAGATCTTTGCCAAACACTGTGGAAATAAGCCCCTCTATTTGTCATGAAGAGGAAAGATTCCTTAATAATTCAGACAGAAATCCATTAATGGAGACATCTGAAAGCAGCAGCTGTTGGGGAAAAATAGGTGGTCGGGTGTCAACAATTCCATATATCAGTGCTTGGAAAGTGTATTTGCAGCAAGATGTAGTTTTGCCTGGATTTGCTCTTGCAGTGCTCTATTTCACCATACTCAGGTAATCGTAACAACCTATTTAACTGTCTATTGACCTTACTGATTTGAACTGGACAACCTAGATCGATTTATCTTTTTATGATATTTTGATAGCTAGAATCACAAAACGAATTTTACCCAAAGTGTATCTTCAGCTAGTAACCGTATGCTTTCCCGTAAATCAAAGATTGGGGTACATTGTACATACCTTCAAAAAAGCTTTGGTTAATTAACTTTTGAACTTTGTGGTGCAGCTTTGGAACATTAATGACTGCAACTCTTGAATGGGAAGGTATACCTGCATATATTATTGGAATAGCTCGTGGGATAAGTGCAGCAATAGGGATAGCTGCTACATTTCTGTACCCTGTTTTGCAATCTCAGATCTCAACCCTTCGAACAGGGTTATGGTCCATTTGGTCTCAGGTATAATAAAAAGCTTCAATTAAATTCAACATCTAAACTCGTAATAATAATACAATTAACACTATTTGTCAGGTTATAAAGTTAAAATTGGCATGTCATCACATGTGTAATGTTATATCTGACTAGAAGCTTATATGAAGATTTTATAGTTCAATAGCTTAATGGTTGTTTGTATTATTATTTTTTTTTTAAAAAAAGTACCTAGCCGATTAATTTTTCTTCATGAATATGCAGTGGAGTTGCCTCTTGGTATGCGTAGCTTCCATATGGGTACATAAGAAAGTGATATCAGCATCTATGCTTATGGCCGGAGTGGCTGCGTCACGCCTGGGGCTATGGATGTTTGATTTGTCAGTCATTCAACAAATGCAGGTATATATATATATATGTGTGTGTGAGACTTTGAGTTATATATAATTGTAAGTATTTTGAAGAATCTCGTGATTGATTGTCTCTTTAAAGTTTAAATGCACAAGTTATCATTGTTGTATTTCTTGAATAGGATCATGTTTCAGAGAACGATCGTTGTGTGGTAGGAGGGGTTCAAAGCTCTCTGCAATCTATATTTGATTTGATGACTTACCTCGTAGGCATAGTCATATCAGACCCTCGGGTAATTATCAAGCTTTCTACTTCAATTAGAAAAACAATAAAACATAATGTGTTTACTTCCAACTTTTTCGAGTTTTTTATTCTTTGTTTTTTTTTTTATATACAATATATTTATTTTCTTCTTCAAAATACTGTCTATTAAACCAGTGAGCTAAACTACATTTATCTACATTTATTATTGGTTGAACTTGAAGTATTTATTTATTTATGGTGCATTTAATGTTCAGGATTTTTGGGAGTTGATACTGTTATCCTTCGTGTTGGTGACTCTGGCTGCAGTGTTATACAGCATACACATTTATCGCGTAAGGAAACATGAAAAATTAAAAACTTTTATTGGATTTTGACCAATGGTGAAGATCTTTAGTGCCTAAAAATGTGTAAGTGGTAGAGAATTTGGAATCACCTACGTAATTCGAGATTTACCTCTTTTATAAGTTTTTGGGGATTCATGGGGTGCAGAATGTAGTTAGGCTAAGCTGAAAAAACCTGTGTTATAAAAAAAATACCTCTTTTTGGTAGATATTTTCATTATGAGTAAGTTTTGTGTAGATCTGTCCCACATGAGACACGTAATATTTTCTAATTAAAATGTAATATTTTTATATACAATTATAAATGTACTACATTTTAGCTAAAAATATTGCACGTCTCACGTGAGATTTTCAGTCTTCACACAAGTCAAATTCTTCTATACTAAATTAGCATTTTGCTTGGATGTTCTCCAACTTTGTTATTATTATTTTTTATTTTTCGTTTTATTTGTAGTAATGTTCTGTATTGAATGATAACAAAAATTGATATTGATGATATTTTTAAGCCTCCTAGAAAATGATTTTATTTTTCAGCAAAATACTCCACATTATATTAATAAGAAAATGTTATTGATGGTTTTCTAAATTCCAAGCCCACCATAGAATTAGGTAATTTAGGAACAACTAATGTAAGGGTAAGTGAGATAGGATTATAAATCTAAGACTATGAGACGCGGAGTTGTAGGTACTCTTTTAATCACACATAGACCATGTTTGATCACTATTAGCTGTTTAATTTGATTAATTTTGATTTATCACTATAAGCTGTTTAACTTGGTTAAACAACTAATATGAATGTTTGATTAATTAATTAACTTTTTGTAACAGTTTATTGTTTCAAAAATTCAAAAAATTGCTCAAAGCAGCTTTTTGATCATATTTTTGAGGAAGTTATTTTGTATGTAATCGGCTATCAGCTAACAGTTAATTTACTAAATATTTTTCTAAAATTAGCTAATGTTATCAACTAGTGAAGCTCACTAACACAATCAGCTAACAACCATAGTTTTTGATAAATAAATGAAATGAATACATGATACAGGAACAATAAAACATTACTCTGTATTATAAATATATATGAAACAAAGAATTTATAAGGTTTGCAAACACCTAGAAATCTCAAAACCACAAAGTGTCAACTTAACATTTGTCTCCAAACAGAAATTCAAGACATCTAATTTAACTTCTAACATTAAAGTAAACAGTATAGAGCTTATAGAGACAAATGGTCCTCAACAATATCTTCCCACACTTTGTTAAATTACACTTGTGCTGCTTCTGTCATGAACTCTCTATACAATTTTCACCCACAATTTCTGTGTGTTTGTGTGTGTGTGTATACCTATAATATGCGACTTATAAGTTACGATGAATCAAGAGAAAGAAAATGAACCAATTCCTCTTCTCAGCTGAAAACAACAAGGCTCTTGACAGACAAGAAAAAGGTAAGGTTGTCTTGTCTGATCTGGTCATATGTTGTTGTGTTAAGTGTCCTCTGCAAAGACCTTGATTATGTAGTCGCGAAAGCGCTTGGAATAGGCCTTTGGATCGACGGCTGAGATGGAGTTTGGATCGTACTGGAAGGACTTGTAGGCATGCTCAAGCTTCTTGGTAATGTCATAGTCCTGGAGGATGTCTATGATGCCAAAAAATAGGATGACATCATAGTACTCCCCGGTTGGCTCTCCGACTAGCTGCAATTCCCCGTCGCTTCTCCTCTCTGTCCTTTCCACTCTTGCAGGCATGTTTATGCCCAGCCTTATGCTAGCCCACCTGCAACTCTCAACCAACAAAATCAGTGCAGGGAATGTGTGTTATCAAGCTAAAGTTTGCAACTTTTTTCCTGTTTCTGGGAATTTTGGATCTGTCTCAGAGATAGATATAGGGAATTATTATTGTATTGAGAATGCAAAATTGTATATATACCCTGCTGGATCCACAAGCAATTGATCCATATCAGCTCGAGACAGGCGAACCACATTATCAGTTTCTGGCCCTCCATTATCTGCAGATGATTAAGAGCAGATAGTATTACAGCTTTGCTTTCTTGATTCTTGATTCTTGTCTATTAGGTCACTATAGTCTGCACGGACAGCTCAGTTAGTTCCTGGGTAGTAGATTGTGAGTAAAGATACAAAATCAGGCGGGCCCTGACAGCCACAGTGGGCACCAGGCACTGGTCCTTCCAACTAATGGACAGCTGAATTACCGTGATTTACCAGTAGATTGGTACTAACCGGTTGGAGTGAAGCAGCCAGTGGGTGTTTGTTCTCCAGTGCCAGATTCTCTGAAATGGAGGCCAACGAGAAGGCTGTAGTCCATTATTCGCTCCTGCTCAAGCAACTCGCAGTCCCTGTCTACTTGCCTGCACACAACTCCTTCGGCTAAATGTTACCATTTCATGTGCGAAAATGGAAAGAATTGAAAACTACTTGATGAGAGAGACATTACTTCCTGAATTCTTGAAACCAGGCCTTCTGCAATCTGAATATGAAGTTGAGGTCGAGGTCTTTGAGGGTTGTGGTGGCATCAATCTCGGATTCTGGTTTGTCTGTCAGGCGGCCAAAAGTGGATCCCTTCAAGTCGAACCGCTTGTGGATGGTGTACTCTGTGCAGAAGAGGTTCCCCATGATGATAAACCGCACCTAGAACCAACCATCAACACGACATAATCAACAATGATTTTTTCTTTTTGGTAACGAGATAAACTCGCAGTCAGTATCCAAGTTGGCTGCAGGGGAACGAACATACCTTCTTCTGGGCTGTTCCGCTTAGCTTAACGCAATGCAATCCATAGTATTTGGTCACGAGGGTGTTCTCGTAGGATTTAACGTGGTTGAAATATGCATTCAGCATCCTTAAAAGCACCTAATTCATTAAACCAACCATGAATGACATTAGAAACAAATCGAGTTAGTGTCAACCTCGATTGATAGTGAGATTGCACGTTTATTATTATTTTTATATATTATGCTGGAACAGTATAGTATCACCTTCACTTCTGCCTTCTTCATGGTCTTGATCATGTAACGATCGTCGTTTGTCAAGTAGAAAAAACTTCCACTCTTCCCTGGAGAGCAGAGTTCCCTGAGGGCATCATTTCCACAGATTGACAGCATGTAATCTGCAGCATCCACCTTGAACATCATCCTCAATGCCCTGAAACATATGCACAACAAAAACACATGATAAACAAACAAACAAACAAACAAACCAGATCACATAATCCACACAGAAAGATGCAGAGATGATTAAGACCTGAAAACTTTAGGGCAATAATCTTTCCATCTGAAATCGCAGGACGCATGGGGCGGCGTACTCTTGGACCCCTCGGGTGGAAACCTGGTCCAATACTTCTCTCTCGGATCAAAAGCTGATGGCTTGAGATCCAGGGACGGAACTGGACCAGGCCTTCCAACTGAATGCCTGCAGCATATAATATATAAACATAAATATGCAGCTTTCAAACAGCCTAAGTATAGTCGAAGCGAGCCCAGCGCCCTCTTAGGGCCGCCCTGGTGAGCTTTTGTGAGCCGGCCCACGGGCTAAGGTTCATTCAACCTTAGACCGCTCCATCGCGGACCTAATTTCTGACGGACTTTTGTGGGCCGGCTCGTGGGCTAAGGTTCATTCAACCTTAGACCGCTCCACGCGGGTTGGCGGGTCAGCCTGCAGCATTTTTTCCGTGTTTAAAAATTTTTTTAAAAAAAAATACATTTTTAAAAGAGTTCTGCTCGACTGAGTAACATACTAACATATATACGTATATTTACTTTTTTAATAAAGCCTGGCCTGCGGGCCAAGCCCGTTAGGCCCACTATTTCGTGGACTATCTTTTTGTGATCCTAACCTGTCCCACCGCAGGGTAGGGACGGGTCAACCCACGAGTTTCGAGCCACTTTGACAGTCCTAAAATAATCGGGACAGGAAGGAACCGAGCAAGCGGGGACTGACCTGATCCCGAGTTGCAAATTGAGCATGAGCTCATAATTCTTGTGGCCTTTGGAAATGCTGTCTCCTTGTTTCTTGACAACCTTGGGGATCCTGATGGGGCTCCCTCTGGTGAAGCTAGCGGAGTCGCTGGGGTGCATGGTCACTCCGAAGAAGGAGTCATCGGAGGTGCAAACTCCACCGACGTCCGACAAGCGCGCTCGTGCAAACTCTTTATCTACCATACACTCACTACCATTACCTATTCTCCCGTCAACCGACAGCCGCCGCGGCCTAATACTGCTATCTCCTCCTCCGGCCTTGGAAGTCCTCCACCCTGCCAGCTTTTTATCCGTCGGAAATATTAGCTTTCTGTCTTTCAGATCAACATTGAATATGCCCATCTATCATATCGTCGCCGCCCTCTCTCATCTATCTATCGCCGCCGTTCATATATAACCGTATGTATATATCTATCTATTATTATTATTATTATCCCGCCCTGCTACTATACCTAGCTAGGATCTACAAACGTAGTTGATAAAAAAAAATGGTTTTCCTTGTGGTCGGACAGATAATTAACCATGCAAGAATGCATGCAGGAGATCAGAGAGATGACCCAGAAATGACAGAGAATCATATCGCTTTTTCTTTTCTCTCCCCGATTTGTTCGCAGTCTTTCGCTCCCATCCCTACGTGTGACTCAAGAAAATGGAATGGAGGAGGATAAAATCAAACCTCAATCATCCATCAATCACACATTCACAATCCCTGTCCGTTTTCAAACGTACGACAATAATCTTGTTTTGTTTTATCCATACCCCCATTTTATTTTTTATTTTTTGTCATTGTGAAAGTGTTACATGTGATCTGAGAGGGGAAGCCGTCAAGAAGGAACCTAGGAAGGGACCAATCCTTGATTAGACAGTTAATTTAGTAATTAATTACAAGTTTTAAGTTGGACTCTCAATGGTTAACTGTTTATTGACCGACTTTCTCTTTGATTTTAGCAATTATTCATGAATAATCTAGACTGACTTAATTTACTTACTTGTCTTTTACCAGCTAATATCACTGGTGTTCGACAAACTTCACTCAAAAGAACGTTTTCGGTAGGGGTTGTGGGCTTTCATGTGAATCAAAGAGGGGACCTAAGAAGTTCAAAATGGAGCCACATATACTAATGGTGGTATTAGACAATTAATCCAAAAACCAGATCAGATGTTGAACAAATTCTGTGATTATATTGCATACAGCCAATGAACCAGTGGATGTTTTTTTAAGAATGTTTTGGACAGCACTACCCAACTATAGATAATTTTTCGATTTTCGTACAGGTTTCTTGATTTTATCATATTTTCTTTTGCTAAGCTAATTCTTGGTCAAGGAAGAATATTCGCCCACAATTATATATTTTGGCCGGGTGGCTGAAAAGTAGAATTGCTGGGCCTGCTTCCCTATGCAATCTAATAAAAAAAAAACTTTATTAAAAGTGTATTTGTGGGACGAGTAAACTCAATCCTTCTTTTAATCTGAGCATTGATTTTCTCGAATTTTTCATATGATATAATAAATTTTATATACGGAGTATTAATTAAGTATTTGTGATGCAGATATATGATTAAGTCAGTAAATGATTGACCGGGGTGATTTTCGAATTGTAAAATGTGTTTACGAGTCAAGAACTTAAAAATTTACAAGCAATCCAACATATCAAATATTGTACAAATATATATATTCAAATATATAAAATCAATATAATGCAGTGTCTTTGTGCTTATTCAATTAATCAAAATAAGTTGCAAGGAGTATAAGAGTAGAATTAATTCATTTCATTCATATCTTGTTGAGCTTTGCAAGAAGGAAAACAGTGGCGGAAGTGACAGCAGGGATGAACACTTCGTTTGGAACAGCTGTGGGGAACAGTCGCTGTTTGAAGAACAACGTTGTAACTGGAACTCCAAACAGAAAGAACAATATATCTTTGGCTCCAATCCCTGTCACCCCTGTGTCCATAATTATTTCCTGCAAAATCTTCTGAAACTCTTCCCTGCTCAACTTCTTCCCCTTCCCTTTATGATGATTCTGCCATTTACACACCCCAAACACCAAAAAAAATTACAAATATATTCCCGTCCTGGTGCATTTTAAGAACACAACATTTTTACGTACATGAAACGCTCTGTCCAGTGTTTCGGTTTTGGGCACCCGAATCTGTGTGCTACGGACACTTGTGTTAATTTCTCTGCAATAAAAAAAAAAATCTCGAAATTCAGGCAAACACAGCCAAGACTATTAACTTAGTAACAAAAATGTTACATATTAAAAGTCTATTAGCCTTCTTGATTTGACACGATCAACTATAAGTAACTATAGACAACTTAGGCATTGCGGGTTTTTCTTGTAATTTAAAAATAAAAAATGAAAATTCATAGTTACTCGACGGTTTGGCATATGGCGTGACAGAAATCAGCACAGGTCCAATTCTCAGTGTTGACAAAGTATTTGTCATAGCAATCTTCTATTATTGGCTGAATATCTCTACCCTTCATATCATCATCATCATTTCCTGTCAAACCAAGATGTAAAAAACCCAGAAATTAATGACCATGATGCATTATTTTATATATAGAGAGAGATAGAGAGATAGAGAGAAAGAGAGAGAGACCCATTTTCTTAAGGGATTGGCCCATGTTTACAGAATTTGAGGATGATAAGAGGTTTTGGCAGGGTAAATAATTAGTGTAGTATATATATATCGTGTAGGAGACTTGGAAGGTGGGAAGAGAATATTTGCATTGCTTTAACATCAGGGAATTAAGAAATTGTTCTTGAAAAATTGTCTATTGATCTTTTTGGTTTGAACCGATCAGACAACTTAAACTGGTTTAGCTCCTTGTGGTCTTTTGTCAGCTAATGTCAAAAGACGGACTTTATACAAAGGACACCTTTAGGTAGCGGCTGCAAACTTTTAAATCGAGGAAATTAAGAAACTTTCTGAAGCTTAAACTGCACTGTTGAGTTGTAGTAATTAATGAATTGTTGCAGATAGGAGGAGTGTAGGGAGAGTATTAGGATGGCCATATAATGAAGTCTTGATTTGATTCCAAAGCTTCCATATTCCAAACTTTTCTTTCACCACCATGATTCCTCTCATTCTTTCTGTTATTTCAGTGAAAAAGATGATTATATAAAAATGAAACAAGTATACAAAGCCACTAGCTTTTCTGCTGGTCAATCCAAACATGGCTACATTATATTATTGAGTATACATGTGAAACGTTCCCTCGAGAGATGAGGCTCTGATACCAAACTGAATGATGTGTTGTCAAAGGTTCTGATACCAAACTGAATGATGTGTTGTCAAGGATATGGTCACCGGGCATCGTTGATTCTGAGCTGGGAGAAAACCGCGCTGGGAGAGGAATGGCTCGTGCCAAGGCTGTCGGTCAGGTGCTCGGTTTCCTCATCTCGGTCTATTGGCATGATGTGGGAAGGAAAGCGATGGAAAACCGGGGGTGGGAGCTGCCACGAGTACCCGGTCCTGCTGTCGTCCTCGGGTTGCAGCTCACGCTTCATCGCGGTGTGGTGAAGCTGCAAGGCATACTTCAAGTCCCACACCACATCAACCATATTAGGCCTGTCAACTCCATACTCCTGCAGACACTTCTCCACAGTTTCCCCGAATTTCCTGAGTGAATTCGGGTCAATCTTCCCTACTAGCAGAGGATCAATGATCTTGTCAAGCTCCCCTTTCTTCTGCCAAAACATCCCCCAATCAGCCAAATTCACTTCCTCCCTTGCCAGCATGTTGTTCACGGCCGGCCTAGCGCAAAGGGCCTCGAGAAGGACCACCCCGAAAGAGTACACATCAGACTTCTGGGTAAGCTGTAGGCACCTGAAATACTCGGGATCCAAGTAACCAAAGCTGCCCTTAACGTCAGTACTTATATGTGACAAATCGTTAGGCCCTGACCGGGACAGCCCAAAATCTGCAACCTTGGCTACATAATTCTCGTCGAGAAGAATGTTGGCAGACTTGATGTCCCGATGAATGATCGGCCCGTCTAGCCCGGTGTGCAGGTAGTGCAGACCCTTAGCTGCACCTATGCAAATCTCCAGCCTTTGGTCCCAAGACAGCACCGAAAACGAACCTGATCTCCCTGACTGTTGTGGCTTGAAGCTATACAGATGATCCCTTAAGGTCCCTTTCTCCATGAACTCATAAACCAAAATCATTTCCTCCTGTTCCGAGCAGTACCCGATGAGTGACACGAGATGCCGGTGGCGAATTCTCGACAGCACCATTATCTCGGTGTGAAACTCGTGCAGACCTTGCCCGTGTCCCGGCTCGCTTCGTTTCACTGCTACCTTCACTCCATTCTGCAGTGTCCCCTTATAGACCTTCCCGAACCCGCCTTCCCCTATCATGTTCTTGGGATCAAACCTGTTTGTAGCCAAAATCACTTCAACTAGAGGGACTCTTAGCTCCAGGTTCATATCAGGACTCATGCAGAACACACTAGTCATCTCTGTTCCCCCTCCATCGCCCTCCCGGGGCTTTCTTCTCCTCGATTTCAAGCAAAAGAACAGCGCGATCCCAGCAAGAAACACGACAACCAAACACCCACCAATCACTACAAAAACCCATTTTTTCTTCCCCCTCGAATTCTCCTCCCCCCGAATCACCTGCATAATCTCCACCCCATTCAGAAATGCAGCCTGGCTAAGCTCATCATCCAGAACCCCAACACTGATATTCATCACCCCCGACCCATCCGAATCAACCACACAATCAAAGTAGAAAGGCGAACCCGGAGAGGGGTTAACGTCCTGCGGGCGAATCAATCTACTCAATCCACCATTAACATACAGATTAAACTCTGTCCCATTCTCCACCTCACTAATGATGTTGCAGAAGTGCAGCCTCACAAAATGGCTAACACTTTCTTCCACATTAAAGCTCCATGTCACATTGAACCTCTGACCCCCATTCTGGTCAGTCTTTCTCCCCTCTTTCGCCGTCTGGTAAACATAATCAGGAGCATCATACTCACTAGCCCCTCCATCAAAATAATTAGGCTTCTTGCTATACCGGGTAGCGTTCTTCGCCACGCCTTTGGAGAACAGAAACCTGTCATCACCCACCCATTCTCTCATCAGAGTATCATTCCCAGGGGGGATTGCAGAGCCGCCGACATTGATCCTATGAATCACCTGGAAAACGTTGTCCCCAGTTCCTGATAAAGCCGACCCAGGAATGAAATTGTCAGGCGCTACAAACATTTCTATTGCATTTATGAAGGCAAAAGAGGATTCTTGAGGGTTGAACTCGACCCTGATCTTGCTCTCCTTGACAGAAACCAAGAACTCTTTGACCGCAGAGGTTTTGTTTGGGACGCTGAAATTGGACAGAACCCAAACCTTGGAAACGACAACGTCGAAACGGGCGTGGGTGAGGTTGTTTTGCGAGGAAGAGAAGGGATAGAAATGGAGGCGTAGCACGTAAGTACCAGTTTGGTTTGTTTGGAGCTCATAGTACGAGGGATTCTTGAAAATTCTTGCGGTTTGGTATATAGCAGAGAGATTAGCCTCGGGGCTGGGGTCACTGTCGGAAAAAGTTCGGCCGGCGGCGGTGAATAAGACGGAATTCTCGTCGGAGAAGAAGGTCCTGTTGCCGAACAGGGAGCTTGAATTGGAGCCGCAGTTGATGAAGTGCTTCTCAGGTAAGGTGTACGCAGACAAGACCGGAAAAACGGAAAACAAATTGAGAAACATGAACAGGGGACGAAGAATCTTGAAAAAACACCGACGAAAATCTTCCATGATTCCCCGCCAAGAATTAATCATGGGATTTTTAGTGTTTAAGGTGTGATCGATTCATCATGAAAATAAAACAAAACAATGGGCGAAGTTGACTGGCGTTTACTTTCGGCAGTTTGGGTTAACTACCTCCATGATGCAACGATTGCCACTCGTGATTACTTTCCTGGTTGAAATAAACACCATTACAAGACTTGTTCAAGAATTCAGAAAAAAAAAAAATAAATAAATAAATAAATAGTGACATGGAAATCATAGTTAGCTAAGGCGCCAGGTCTGATTATGATCAACTGTTTACCAGTCGTCCCAAAAGTTATAGTTAATAGCGAATGCTCAACTTATTTCCTTACTTAATAGACTATCATCACATTGTTCACGAGTTGGGTGCTAGACTTGGTCCTTAGGGCTTTACCGACCTCTGCTCAACAATCCCCAGCCACTGGTACTAGACATAGCCCCTTTACCGACCCTATCCAACAATAATCAATCAGCCCAAATTATCACTATTTTAGAATGTATATCCAGTCTCGCTTTTAACCATAGTCGACAAAGGTCTACAAGAAAATAATCTAATTTATGTTGGTCATAGCTAATCAAGTCAAACTAAGATGGCCCCTGCACTGGATCCCGCCTTATGACTCTGATCCTAGTCGACAAAAGATCACAATAAGTAAACCAGTGTAAAGTGTTCATAAGAATATAAGATGATTGATTTAAACTAAAAGAGACAATAAGACACTTTCATCAAAGTTAAACTTGTAATTCTATAATTATTATTATAGAATACTTCAAAATTTTCAAATACCCACCGCGTTTGATGTTAACTCAATTACTTGTTTTCATAAGTCATCATACAATAATTCGCGGATCCGATCTTCATTTTCTTTAAGCAAGAGATTAAATTGAGGTACGCTATATGAACAAACGAGTAAACTTGATAAATTATTTAATTTGAGTAAGATAACTTATACTCCGATAAGTTAATATAATTGTTAGGTCCATTTCTAAGGGCCCATTAGCTATTATGTGTGCATAGAACAAGGAGCAACTTGGGTGATGAACACACGAGCAAGTAGTGAGCAACAATCCAGTACATGCGAGCTCAGTGCAGTAAGATAAGGCCACGTGGATGAGAATTGGATGGTGTGCAGCCGTACAGGTGTAGGCATGACACATCACTTACAACTTTTGGATAAGACAATTAATACAAAGTAATAGTGTTCGTATAATAATTATAAAGTAGGAGACTAGGAGCTACTAAGGCTACAACACTCGTCTTTAGAGTCACTATAAAGATAAATCGTGAGTTATGTAATTACAGGATGTTTGGTTCACTGTAATTTAGCTGTAGTTGAATTGCAATTCAGTGGATGCCTCAATTACATGGTTTGATTAGAGGGAATTGCAATTCCATAGGTACCCTCATGAATTGCAATTCAATGAATTTGAGAAAGGAAAAACATATGAAATGACATTACTATCCTTGGTTGTTATTACTATTATTATTACACAATGGTATTTTAGTCTTTATACCACTTATTTCCTTCTCAATTCTAAAAATTCTATTTCTTCATACCAAACAACGTAATTTGAATTCCTACTTTATTCTCACCGCATTACAATTCATTTCTCCCCTAATTCATTCCTTCCAACCAAACGCCCCGTTAGTTCATCAAAATCTATATTCACTTCAATCGTAAAATCAAGTCAAACAAAGAACCACTAAGCTAAGCCCCAGGGGCCTCTCTTTTCTCTTTCAATAATATTTTTGAAAGAAAAATTTTTCTAAGGTTAACGAATTTTGAAAAAGATTTCATCAGAAGGGGTACGTTTAAGTAGTCTTCTACTCTTTATCCTACCTTTAAAAAAATATGTGAATTTATACTAGTATTAATACAATTTAACTTTTAAAATTTTTGAAATTGTATAACATAAATGTTTTCATGCCCACTTAGAACGTGAAAAAAACAATATTTCATAAATTCATTTGTATCTTATAATGTTTTCAACAAAATAATAAAATTTCATCATTTTGAACCCAAAAAAAAAAAGGTGCTTACTTGAGACTTTAAATTTTCTTGGGGGCCGCGTATGCAAAGAAAAGTCAAGGTAATATTATTGTCCTTTTGTTTCTTCCCCATTTGCCTAATTCGTCAATTCAATTTAATTAAAATTTAGTTGCTTTCCTATTTCGTCAATCCAACTTAATTAAATTATAAATATTTTAATATAACCATATATAAATATGTTTAATTATATTAAATATTGTCAACATTATATCAGCAGTCATTTTTATCTTTAAAAAATAAAAAATAAAAAAACTGATCAAAAATATACTAAGATAAAATATTTTTGATAAAAAAGAAAAAACTAAAGTTGTTTTCTTTGCTACAAAGTCAAAGATTCAAACATTATAAAAAATGTCATAATAAAAAGTTCTACTGTTTTATTTTTATTCAGAAAAAAATCAAACTTTATAAGTACAATTTTACCGTGGTAAAATTTTCAGATGTTTGATATTTTTTTTTAGTCATTTTCTTTGAGTGGCCAAAGTTTTGGGTTGCATGTTATGCCTCGTTAGTTGGCACATGGTGAGAGGAGAACCACAAGATTAACTCAATCATTTTTCAGAAGCAGACATCGATTCATCCATATATTTGTATAAATCTAACACATCCCGGACGTTGAAAATTCTGAATAATATTATTTTTTTAAAATGATTTATTAATTGTTTAATTAAATTTTCATAAAATAGAAAGTAATTCAAATGTATTAACCAATAATTTTGAGATAAAATTAATATATAATGGCTAACAAATATGGTATGAATAATTAAATTGTCATAATATTTGCTTTAATTAGTTTTAACTTTTAACTCCCTTAATAAAATAACTAATAAATATTCCTTAATTAATATTTACAATAAGCTAACGGAGTTATAACAAAATAATGGTACTTTTGTCAAGTTAAAATATAATGTACAAAATTTAAATCTTAATCTACAAATTTATTAGTACTAAAAATATAGACAAAAATTAATGATGTAACTTGAATATACAAATAACATTTTTAGATTTAGATATGTGACAATATCTAACGTTTTAAACTTTCATCAATGATATGTAGTATATGTGAGATAACACACCCACACATGTCATGTATCATAAGTGGGATAACATGTGCCCACACATGTCATATTGAGAGTGGAATATAATTCTCATTCTTATCATCACTTGGTGAAGATTATGTATGTGTACGTTTTTATATTTGTCTACTCTGTATTATAATACAAATTAAATTTTTTTTTTTCCTTTTACAATGTTTTTTTGGTCAGTGGCTAAGTGTAAAGAGAGAAAGGCATTTCGGCACACTAAACTAATCTAATTTTTGGATTGGAGAATAATGGAGATTCAAAGTGAAGGGAGAAACCTCACTAGCTAAATTATTAACAAAAATAACAATAACTCTTTTTACAATTTAAGAATACAATATAATTTTTCAGATCTAATAACTAAGTAATGATAATCTCTATATACAAAATTTATTTGCTAACATTATTAGTTTAATAAATGAAAAGGCCTATTCTTCCAATTGTTAATCCAAAAAAACTTTTGGCGTTCATTCGTACTTTAAACCATTCCTTAACTAATATAAAAATTGAATTAAGGACCATTTGTTTAAAAAGATATCAGATGAGCAAGTTATTATTATTATTTTTTTTTATTGTTTTTGTTTTGTTGTGAGACATATGTCATACAAAAATGTAAGAATGCATCTAATCATGTAGTGTACATATATTCTTCAATACCCAGTTGTCAATGTCACTTCCCCTTATACAAACAAATACCAATCAGATCAGATCAGATCAGATCAGTTTCCATCCTTTTGGAACTCTTCTTGTCCTCATAATTTCTTTTGTTTTTTTATAACGTGGAACCGCACAATATTTCTGTAAATTTGTCCGTGCATCAATCAACAATATGTGTACATTAAGGACTTATTTGGCAATCGGCGATTACTGATTTATATTAACGGATAGCGAATAATAAATTGTGTTAGCGAATAATAGATTGTGTTAGCGAGTTGTAAAATAAAAAAAAAATTATTAGTACAAAAAACACAAAAGGATATTTGTAATAGTAAAAAATAGTTAGTTCAATTAATTGTTTAATATTAGCAGTTAATTAATAAAAGACACAAAAAGATAATAATAATAATAATAATAATAATAATAATAATAATAATAATAATAATAATAATAACCACAACAACAACAACAAATTTTGGATCAAAAGATCCAACATCGAGAAATAAATTAAAAAAGGGCGTTGAACTCCCTCATTAAAAGGGAAGCACAACGCCTTCTTATTCACCCTTGCTTGGCCATCTGATTTCCACATCTGATGGGCCGGAGATGAGAAGCCTCGGGCTTCATTATTAAAGAAGCATGAGGCTTCTATTAACAAAACAAATCTTCTTTTTTTTAAAAGAGTTATGGGGTGTTTTGAGCATTTTGTCCAAAACGCCAACCTGAAGCGTTGCATTTCATATTTTGGTGGTTTGGAGCAAATTTGTTGCTCCAATCCACCATTTACCAAACAAAATTTTTCAGCATTTTAATATGGTCAAAATGCTAAAAATGGCGAATTCGTTAATTACCAAACAAGCACGTGACCTCTATGGTCATCCAATAATGATTCTATGATAAGACTTTGGCCATGTTTGGTTATTGACGGATCCGTCATTTTTTTTTTGTCAAACCGCTAAAAAAAACGCTTGGTTAAGCACTCCAAACCGCTGCTTTTGCAAACGATGCAAAGTGCAGCGTTTGCAGTTGGCGTTTTAAAAAAAAATTAAATTTTTTCCAAAATGCCCTTGTTTATAAAAAAAAATAAATAAATAAACTTGTTGTAGTTGAGGAGCCGAAACAACTCCTCAATTTGAGAAGCCAAAACGCTACTCTATGTTGCCCATCTGGGTTGGGCAACAAATTGGTGGAGCCTTGAGTTAGGAGCCTCAAGGCTCCATTCTCACTTTTCCCACCGATGTGAGACGGTGGGAAAAGTGAGAATACAAGAGGGGAGCACCTTGCGTGGCTCTTTTTTTTTTTTTTTTTTTTATAATTATTATTATTATTATTATTATAAATTATAATGTATATATACCTTTATGGTCATTTTACATGTTAACCGCTAATCTAAACAGCTAATTTTACCAAATATTTTTTTACAAATCCTAATACAATCTGCTGGTCAAACCCGCTAATACAATCCGCTATCTGATAACCGCTAACCGTTGATAACCAAACAAGTCTATCCGTGTTGGGGCTATGATAATACTTTATCCGTATTGGGGCTCAAATTCGTGACTTGACTCTGATACCACTTGTTAGGGAGTCTGATATCACCATTGTTGCAAAAATCATGCCTAGGCGCTGACCCGGTCGCGATAGACTAGGCAGCCTATGATTAGATAGTTCATTTTTTTTAAAAAGTATTATTTCTCTCAAAACGATGTCATTTTGAGCAAAAAGATCCTAAATCTTTCAAATCGATTGTAAAAAAGAATAAAATCAAAATCAAAATCATCTACTTTAATATTGATACGAGTTAATTCCAACAATGGTCATCCGACTATATTGATTTTCCAAAATTAGTCCTCGACTTTTAATTTGGACACTTTACGTCCCTTTACTTTTAATTTCTTTCCAATTGAAGTCCTTTCGTCAAATTACAGTAAATTTGACTTGAAATGAAAGGGTAAAATAGTCATTTCACCTGCCTAATGTATAATTCTTCGTATTTATTCCTTGTATGCGTGACTTCGGATATCATATTCACTTAATTGCTTAATCCCTAAATCCACTCGAAGAACAAAATTTCATTAGGGATTAAGCAATTAAGTGAATCTGATATCCGAAGTCGCATATACAAGGAAGAAATACGAAGAATTATACATTAGGTAGATGAAATGACTACTTTACTCTTTTATTTAAAGTCCACTTTACCGTAATCTGACGAAAGGACCTCAATTGGAAAGAAATTGAAAGTCAATGGACGTAAAGTGTCCAAATTAAAAGTCGGGGACTAATTTTGGAAAATCAATATAGTCGGAGGACCATTGCTGGAATTAACTCTATTGATACTTTGTGAGTTGTGACTTTATGAAATTGTGTTTTGATTCTTTAAATCTTTATACAATTTACAGTTCTGTATTTTAAGTTAATATTTAATATTTTAACATTAATTACTAAAGTATTAAATAGTTTATAATTATCAAAAAAAAAAAAAAAAAAAAAAACTAAAAGGGACTCATAGACACCGATTAATCGGCGCTTAGACGCTAGGCGCCCCCCCCAAGCGCCCAAGGAACGCTTAGCGATTTTTGCAACCTTGGATACCACTTGTTAGGATCAAGTGCTTACCATTACGCCAAAAGTTATAGCTAAGCAAAGGCACAACTTTATTTACTTATACCGCCACACATTTTTTAGAGACAGAATGCTGGACTTGACCATTTATCAACCTCCATCCAACTATCCCCTAGCCATATGATGCTTAACTTAGCCCTTAACGACCTCTTCCCAACACTATGAAAAGACAAAAAAGTTTAATTTCATGCATCTCGAGTTCTCTAACCGCTTTATATTATTACACAAAAATAATTTATAAATTATTACACAATTTTTTTTTACATCATATATATATATTTAAATAGAGACTGCGAGCTTCCCTCAAAACCTAAATAATAATCTTTGATTAGACAAAAAGGTTCCATGCATCTCGAACTCTCTAGTTGCTTTACACATTTCCATCATGCAATGTCTCGCCGTATATATATCTCCCTTTATACACTTGCAAAGGTAGTAGGCCCCATAGTCCCACATATAATTGAATTGTACTCCGTATTTCAATATAAGCGACCACGTCACAATTCTATCCATATGAAATAGTCATGGGGTGTTCGGTTGGAAATAAATTTCTTAGAATTTGAATTATTAAAATTTGGGGAAAAAGTATTTCATGTTGTTTAATTAGCTCATGAGGGAACGTTCTTCTTGGAATTTGAAGAAAATCATTTTTTTTTTATATCTTCTGTTTTTTCTTTTTCAAAGTCATTACGAAGAAATATTTAGCATACTTTTTAAAATTTTATTTTTTTAGTGTTTAATAATACTTTTAACAGAGTTTCTAAATATATAAATTATATATATTTTTTTTAAACCAAACAACTCTGGTGTATTAATGAATGAACATAGTAATAGAGTCCGAAGGGACAGAGTCCCAATACAAATTCTAAACTTAATATTATGAAAAATTAAATTATAAAAAAATTTAGTCAAAATTGTTAACCGAGACACATAAAATTGGACAAATTGAGTATTATTAATTGTACTTGTATTTTCGTCTATGCGATGCACAGAATAGATTTGTTGTAATATATTAAGTTAATAAAAATTTGTAGGATAATTTTCAATTTAAAATTTTAATAATTTGTGAAGAGTTAAAAAATAGAACTCTATAAAAGTCTATAAATATTATATAACATTCTAGCTTGTAAACTCTTACAAAAGTTTAAAAATATTACATAAGAGTCATTTAAAATTTATTGAGATTAATAAAGTCCATCATTTTATATTTCTAAAAACCTATAAAAATCTTTATTAAATTCACACATTAGACTACCATGTTTCATGTTTGACTTTGTTACTATGAATGTTTATATATGCATGTGGAAGTGAAGAAAAGAAACATCATGTGTAACCTCAATTGTAATATTCTCGTGTGTCACCATTTAAATTTTTAATTTGGCATTCTAATAAGTTTTGACGTGATGTTATAATTTAAGATTGAATTAATATTATTCAAATATACTATAATTCACACAATTGTTATATAGTGATCATGGTTCACACGGGGTAGTGTGAATTATGGTTGTCAAATGAAATTGTAATAAAATTAAAATAATATTCTAGTGTTGCTATAATGGAACTAGTGTATGTGAAAAATGAAACTAAAAAACAAAGTCCATTGAATAATGTATATTGTCAAATTTAAAACAGTAATATAATTAAAATGATACTTTCGTGTTGCTATAATGAAACTAGTGTGTGTGAAAAATGAAACTAAAATCTAGAGTCATACAATAACATATATTGCTCATCATTATTATAATTAAACTAGTGTGTAAGTGTGTGTGCAAAATGAAATTACAAAATAGAGCACATGCAATAATATATATTGTCAAATAAAACTATAATAGACTTAAAATGATACTTTGATATTGCTATAATGAAATTAGTGTGTGTGAAAAAAAAATAATATTGTGAAATTTATTGTTCACACTGCTACATAGACCATGATTCACAATAAAATTTGTCATAACTCACATGGATTAAATCACACTAAATGATTAATTCAATCAATTAATTAATATAACTCATAATCTTATAAACCCATATATTTGCTTTTATTTTTGTCAATGTGAATTCTTTTCGGGCCCAATGTCCTTATTTTCTTCCTCCTACAAATTAGGGTGTGAAAGTGCTTGGTACTCCTCCTTCCTCTCTTGCCAACTCTATTGAATATCACTGATTACTATATGGGGGCGTTTGGTTGACGGAATCTTGAATTACCCTAGGTAATAGGATTACCTCCAGGAAGGTAATGTGAGATGTTGCGAATGTAAGATTATCTTGTGTGTTTGGTTTGGATGGTGTAATATAATATTACCTTGTTTGGTTCAATGTTATATTTTAATTATATGGATCAATTTACAATAATGTCCAATAATATATATATATATATATATATATATATATATATATATATATATATATATATATATATATAAAATATGTGTGTGTATTTATTTATATGTATGAATGAATATCAATGCTTAAATATTTAAAAAACTAAATATATAAATATACATATGTATATTTGATTATATAAACATATATTAATTTCATCATTATTATTATTATTATTATTATTATTACTATTATTATTATTATTATTATTATTATTATTATTATATAAGGATTAGTTAACAAGGACAAAGTTGGAATAATTCAAGGTAATCTAAGATTACCTAGAAAAAATGGGGTAATCACATTACCTTGAAACATTACCGCCACATTAGCTTTCAAGTAATATAACATTACCAGGTAATCTTATAACTTAAACCAAACAAGGTAATATAACATTACGAGACTCAGATTACCTAAGTAATCTAAGATGACCTGAACCAAACGCCCCCTAAAGATGAAGTTTGGGAAGAATATTACTGATTATGGGAAGAATATTACTGATTATTCATAAGTTTAAATATGTTTAAACGATACAAGTCACTTCGAGATTCAAAGATTATCTTTTATGAAGAAGAAGGAAGAAACTAATTTAAGTTAATGATTTTATTTTTATTACAGTTTCATTTGACGACCATCAGTCAGTACCAGTGTCTTCCCTTCCTTTGAGTTAATCGTACTGACTGGAATGCCACATGTTAATCGTACTGCGAACCCCACAATCTTGTTCGAGAAGTCTGTTCTATGTCTATACGTTAGGAGTGGGTGTCTACTCCTCCCTCTTGTATTGTTAACGAACTCTGTACTGATTTAAGTTAATGAAGTTTATTTGATTTCCCAAAAAAAACCTAAAAATGAGGTAAAAAAGGAAAGAAATGTATGATTCAGTCGTTACAGAGTCGGAAAAGGACAAAATAATGCGCAGGATGGATGTGTGATGTTTGATATTTCACTATCTCTATCTGTACACACCTGTCACGAACAGGTGGGGCCCACCGTCACTATTGTATGTATACGTGTATGTATGTGTGTATCATGTACTGCTAATTATATAGTCCAGAAGCATTAGCAGTTTTGCACACTGCCTCACACCGTTCCATAGGTATCAAAGTTTTGGCCAATAGAATTAATTGTTGGAGCAGCGGTAGCCATGGCGGAAAAGGATAAGGACTTAATGGAGTACTTCTTGGAGAACGACGATGAATGTGACGTTGAGGATAACAGAAATACGAGCGATGAAGAAGAAGAAGAAGAAGAAGAAGAAGGAGGAGGAGATGAAATTGTTGCTCAGAAATCACCTTCTTCGTCGTCTTCATCTCCATTCTTCTCTCAGCAATGGCCACAGAGTTTCAGGTTTGCTTCTTCAAGATCATCATCATCATCTATAAGCTTTTGCTTGTTTAGTTTGGTTATTGGTGCTTGCATTTTTAACAATGGCCGCGGGGGATTTCCTCTCACTCTGAATGATGAGAGTTTGCAGTTTTGCACACTCCAATATCAAACTTAGATCTCTGATCAGAACCTTTCTCTGTTGCAAATATCAAACAGAAGTTATTAGCATTTGAGAAGAGAAGATTTGTAGCGATTTTAGTGTTTATTTCCTGTTTGAATTGACAAAAACCATGTATGTGTGTATGTATACTGTGAAGATCGAGAATTTGATTATTAGAGAATACTCGAATGTGGAGAGCTATTGTTTAAGGATTTTAAGCTATAATTTGCATAGCAGCGCTTCAATTATTATTATTATTATTATTATTATTATTATTATTATTATTATTATTATTATTTAGTTTGGATTAGTATAACCCCCGGTATTTAATGTTCACCTTGAGTTCCAATTAAATTCAAAGTCAAGCTACTGTAAAACTTTCTTGGAGGGAGCTTTACCAAAGCATGGTGGTTTATTCACAAGGCTTGAACCCAGAACCTTGCTTAAGAGAAACCTGGCTCATTTCACTTTGATTATAGGTTGTTGGTGCTCATTTCAAATTTCAATTGGATATTTGACATAGGAGCTTGTGCCTGATTTCCTTAATCTTTTGATTTACAGGGAAACAACTGACTCGTATTCAATTGCTGCATCACCTAACGTAGGACTTCTGCGACGTGGATCTAGTGTCGCATTGTCACCTTCTGATGCGAATATTAAAAGATACATAAACTCTGATGAGAAGACACATTTGCTGCCTCAAGCTATCAAACACGGCAAGAAGGACTTCTTGGATGGGATCCCAATAAAACAGTCATCCTTCTCTGAAAAGGCCTCATTGCATGAAAAAGTCACTGGGGAGCTTCCTATTAGCCATGGATGTAACCTGACACAAACTGTATTCAATGGTAAGTAAGTAATGACTGCAAAAATCTCTGAAAGTAAATGTACAGATTGCATAAAGCATGATGAATCAGAAAGGATGCACCTGTAACTGGTTGGCATTTTCTTCATGCTCTAATGGTCTTCCAATTTAGGGCTCAATGTGATGGCTGGAATCGGGCTTCTTTCTACTCCTTTCACAGTCAAAGAAGCTGGCTGGGCTAGCATAGCGGTGTTGGTTGCTTTTGCTGTTATTTGTTGCTATACAGCTTCTCTTATGAAGCGCTGTTTTGAGAGCAGAGAAGGCATGACAACCTACCCTGACATGGGTGAAGCTGCATTTGGAAGATATGGACGGATTATCACATCTGTAAGTTGAACCTACCCTGTGAAACCAAAAAATCATAGTTTCAGTTTTGGATTGATTTCAATTAGTTTTGTTCTTTGTTTCATTTATCTTAAATACCGAATTGTGTAACTATTGTGCCACTCAAATTGCTTTGTTTTGATTTTAAATACATTGGTTGACACTATAGTGCATTTGCTTTTTGTGCAGATCCTTTTGTTTACGGAATTATATGTAAGTGAAACTGGCTCTCAATTTTACATTCCTCAATATGAATTTTATGTCTAACAGCGGTTTTCCTTGTATTATTCTGTACTACTTCAGACATACTGCGTGGAGTTTATCATTTTGGAGGGGGATAATCTCACAACGCTGTTTCCTGGAGCTTCCTTCAACTGGAATGGTTTAAAGCTAGACTCTACCCATTTATTTGGGGTTCTCACAGCTCTGGTAGTTCTACCAACTCTTTGTCTGAGGGATGTTCGACTAATATCATATCTTTCAGGTGCACCTGTCAATCTCCTTTCTCTTTGTGATTTAAAAAGCATATTTCTAAGACACTATATCATAGATTCTTTATTCAATATTTCGTTTATGATGCAGCATGTGGAGTTGTTGCAACTATAGTCATTGTGGTTTCTGTAGCTTTACTCACTATAGTAGATGGAGTTGGATCACCCCAGACAGGTCAATTGGTAAATTGGAGTGGTATTCCTTTTTCCATTGGTGTATATGGATTTTGTTATGCTGGCCACTCTGTCTTTCCCAATATTTACCAATCAATGGCTGATAAAAAGAAATTTACAAAGGCAATGACTATATGGTATGGAATATATTCCATTTAGCCATTATAATGCACTCTTATACATTTTAGCATAATCACCAGACCCTATATTGTCGTGCAGCTTTATTTTGTGTGTTGCAATGTATGGGAGTGTTGCAGTTATGGGATATCTCCTGTTTGGTGATAATACATTGTCTCAGATCACTCTAAACATGCCACGTGATTCTATTGCTTCAAAAATTGCAGTGTGGACAACAGTATGTATTTAGCTCTTACATTATTTTCCTTTATAAGTTGGACAAATGTTGGCATGTTCTCTGGTTATTTTATCTGCAGATAATTTTTTATTTTTTATTTCTCTAATGCCGTACTCTCAACAGGTTATCAACCCTTTCACAAAATATGCCCTGATGATAAATCCACTGGCTAGAGCCGTGGAGGAGTTGCTGCCTGAGAGAATCTCCAGTAGTTTCTGGTGTTTTGTTCTGCTAAGGACAGCACTTGTAGCTTCAACCGTTTGTGTCGCATTCCTTCTTCCTTTCTTCGGTATGGACCTATGAAAATTTGTTTTCAAATTGCTACATTGCATTAATGGAGAGCTTAGGTTAGAGAATGGTTTTAGGTAATGTATCATTTTCATAAATCTTACATTACCTAAAAACCTTAGGGAATGAGACTCACAGGAATATGGCAAAAAAATGAACTAGAAACCATCTAGGAACCAAATAAAGGCCTATAACATTTCGATGCTCACATTACTGGGAGTTATGTTATATAACCCGAATCAAATGCCCCCTAAAGTATTTTAATTCTCCTCAACCAAATTATGCTTTCTTGACAAACTTGATATGAATTAAAGTTATTTTTCCATGGAAACTCAAAAATTTTTATGTTTGGAAGCCTAGAAAATTAGACCTCTATAGAATGTTTAAATCGGGTTATTCATGAATGAATATGTTACATGTTAATGATTCTCTTCTCTCACTAAATCACATAGACGCAGATGGCAACAGTATCTTGTAATTCATATAACAACTCCACATGCATAACTGGATCCAATTGGAGTGATTCTGACTTAAACTTGTTGCAGGCCTTGTGATGGCTTTAATCGGGTCTCTCCTCAGTATACTACTGGTACGCACATCTTCTACACGATTAACTCTGTAGTTATCATTTTCATCTCATTAATAACTCCATCTAGTTGACTGATATACATCCCGGGGGTGAATAAGTTGACAATTCCTGGAAAGGCTTCTGCAGTTCTACTTGCTGTGAGATGCGTGTTTTGTAACTACGTACCCATGTTATTATTTCAGGCGGTTATTATGCCAACATTGTGTTTTCTGAAGATCCTGGATAAGAAAGTGACAACCGTACAGGTACATACCAATAAAACTAAAACTGCAGATTAAGGTTCTTCTATAGCTACAACACCGTCTTAAATATGTATTAACCGGTTGTTTGTCATGTATTTTTCTGGAAACTGAACATGTTATGCATCTATTCTTCTCACTTGTGTTCAAGTATGCGTTTTTGTTTACATTATTTTGCTTATGACGACAGAGGGCTGCTAGCATCACTGTTGTGGTTTTGGGTATCATAAGTGCAGCTCTGGGGACATACTCTTCAGTATCGAAAATCGCAAAGCAATACTGAAAGCCAGGACAAAGAACAATTTCTTCTGCTCTCTTCAGTGTTTTAGCTGATATTGACGTTTTCTGTTTTTCCTAGAATAACTGTCATCGACTGTCTTAGCGTACGTGAACGGTATGAAGGACAAAATTATTCTTGCTTTTGCTTGAGCAGATGGTTACTACTTTCTATTGTTGTTGTAGTAGTAGTAGTGCTACTACTAATATCAATTTTGGTATAATTGAAAGGAATATAGATGGAATTTAAGATCTCTTATATATAATCTTGCATTTATACTATTGGCTAAATGTATCAACATTATGACTGTGAAACTCTAATCTGCATCTTTAAATCTATTTAAAGGATGTTTAGTTCATGTCGTCTCTCATAACTACATAAGATGATGATATCATAACTAAAGGATGTTTAGTTCATGTATATATATGCACAGGTTTGCTGGCTTGGGGTAGTAATGGTCTACCTGCCTATTCAATCTTGACCAAATTAAAAAATTGGACAAGATTAGGGCCAATTTGCCAAGGCCTTCCTGCAACATTCTTTAATAAAACAGTACAAACGTGCATTTGAATATCTTAATCCAGTCATGCAAGCTACAGAAGCTACCAAAAGGGGTAGTGTTCCATCCAACATTAACTCCAAACTCTACAAAACACAATTTATATTACTGAATTTGAAAACATTGGGGTCTAATCCAGCTTGAAATTCTTGACAAAATGTAAGCCAAGCACTAAGCCCCCTCAGCCAATGTCCTCTTCGATGTGCTGATGTAGAGTACTGCATCAAGGAAAAAATGCCAACTTTACAACTAAATTCAAAAGAAAATAATGAATTAAAGGGGGGTAGTGTTTCCATTTGTAATCACCATTGTTTCCTCGTATGAAGGCATCCCCATACTTGTTCTTCAGTTGTCCATTAACATACTCTTCTGTTTGCTCCATTGCAATATTCATGTATCCATCTAAACACGCTAAAATGCCTGCAAAATACAGAATGATAAAAGCAATGTATGATTGTATCCTCACTAGTCCAATAACACAAGCAAATAGTGTGCAAATGGCCTTATCACTCAAGCAATACAAACCCTTCGTCACAGACTTTGGACAAAATGCATGTGAAGTGTGAACAACAGTTGCACTCTTTCATATCAATGATTAGGAAATTTAACTAGAAGAGAACAACTCTTCCTGTCATACTCAACAGAAACATTGTGTCCACATTTCTCCATGTCTCCTTTGGCCTTTCTTAGACTTGTATGCCTTTTGGGTAATTTCCAATGGCATTTAAGAGGTATTTTTGACAGTGGTAAATTCTTGTTTCCAAGTCATTCGTTGGTCTTCATGACAAGCATAAAAGTAACAAACTCACAACAATGTTTCTCTCCAAACAAATAGATACCTAAGTAAATAGAAGATACACTAAGTAGATAGCACAAGTGACCAACCTCGATAATCAACACCCGAGTTCAATTTCACAACCACAGGACGTCCACGGATAGATTTTAGAAAATCAGCTGGAGTTTTAGTGGTTGTTGAGCCTCTCTCTCCTGCTGCAGCTCCACTCATTTTGCCTAAGTTTTTGCTAATACTGTACCAAAACCAATACTTAAATATCAGCAGTACAATTGCATATTCGCTTAGTATCCAGTAAAGGCACACAAACTGTGGCTTCCCCAGCCTGCATTGTTTCTGATGCTTTATGAACACCATAATATCACACTTTACCCTCATTCTCATACTGGCCATGGGAATTTGCAAGAAAAGTGCCCAAAATTATAACTACAAAGTACAAACTAGCAATTAAGACCAACCCCCCCCCCACCCCCCTCCCCAAAAAAAAAAAAAAAAAAAAAAAAAAAAAAAAACTCAAATCACCAAGACTCATCCCAACTAAGCCTCCATCCCGGGTCACCTAAATGGACTCTACTCCAATTGAGCTCTTTATTTCCAAAATTGAGGAAAACAGGGCTAGGAAACAGAAATTAAACTACAATTTACGGGACACGAACTCGTAACCTAATTATTAACGGTCGTAGCAAAATTTACAACTAAACCAGTACACCAACGAACCCGAACAGCAATTCATTAGTAATTTTCATTTCGGCAATTCTCAAAATCTACAATGTTCAGGATACTATCAATAATTTGAACGATCACTCGTTACCTCTCATGATAAATTTCCACGAAATAAAACGGAGATGAGAAAATTGAAATTACCTGAGGATGTAGAGTCGATGAAGATACCGAGGCGAGAGAGAAGACTAGCGGGATTTCGACGGAGCTAGGGTTTTGAATTTCGAATCCAATACTTCTAGGGTTTATTTGGGAGCGAAACAGTTTTTTTTTTTTTTTTGGATAAATTGTTATCTCAATCCCCGGTAATAAAGATTTAGCCCCCAAATTTTAAAATGGCAAATGCTACCACTTAATAACGAAATATGGTATCAAATTAAATTTATAAAATTATATTGTAAGTTAGTAAATGATATGAAATAGTTATAATTTCACTGATCAATGGGATTAGTTGATATTTTAAATTAACTTAGAATTAATCCATCATATGTCTATATGTCATAAATTAAAATATGAGTTAATATCATCTGAGGTCCACTGAGTATAGTGATTTTGTCATGTTTAGTCCTAAACTTTCAAATTGATCATTTGTGGTCCTTCGACTTTCAAATTTAACCATTCGTGGTCCTAGTTAACCACCCATGGTCCTTCAAGTTTTAAAATTTAACTAGTCGGTCCTCTTGAAAGGACCATGATTGGTTAAAATTCAATATTTTTTAGCGACAAATGCACATTCAGTGATCTTCTTTCACTGAAGGGCATTTGTAATCAATTCTTTTTAAGATTCTTATTAGTTTCCTTTCAAGAAGTGTATAGTAAAGCTTTCTTTCATTTTGATTAATCTGAATATATTCTTTCAATTGACATTTGATATTAGTGAGTATGACTTTTCCGACGAAATTAATAATTGCGGAACTGAAGTCTTTGGAGTAAAGCCCCATTGAGGGGATTAGACTAGGGGTTGGCGAGGCCTTCACATCGATACAGGTAGATATTGACGGGCCAAGTGAGATTGACATCAATAAAACCTTCATTTCTTTTCTTCTGAAATTTATTTATTTATTTTACAGTTAAGACACCTATGAGAAGGGTATATTCAGGGTGAAGTTATTTTTTTTAATATGTTCTGCAGACTACCCCATTCAGCTCCCTTAGGTAATATATATAATATAGTTTTATAGGTTTCTTTCTCAAACAATGGACTAATTTTCAATCTCAGCTTTTTTATCACAAAGATCCTCCATCCAATGTTACACTGGATGGTGAGTTGGGTCAGGATGCCCTTAAAAAGTGTTGGAGTCCATACCTTGGACTAAGAGGTCTCTTAAAGGTAAGTAAGTAAGTTGTCTACTTTAAAATTGACTAAATAAATTAAGTGATTTAATAAATTTCAGTCCTGGTAATAGGAGTTGAAACAATTCTTTCAAAGCCCTTTTAAAACTCATCTAAATAGGTTACATTATGAAAAATTGAAGGTACCTCCTAAATGGAAAACTTTCTTGTGGAGAGCTATTTGTGACATTCTTCACCACAAATAATTTACTTATAAAGAGAGTGAAAGTGAACCCAACATGCCAAATGTATGGTTTAAATCAAGAAAGATGTTATGCATTCACTTGTTTATACGAATATTCTAAACTAGTCTGGAATACTACGGATTAGTAAATGATATAAAATAGTTATAATTTCACTAATTAATGGGATTAGTTGATATTTTAAATTAATTTAGAATTAATCCACCATATGTCATAAATTAAAATATACATATACTATTGAGAAAATTATATCATAAAATGATTGAGTTCATCATATAAACAAATATAGTGAACTCTAAGAAATGGTGCAAAGATTTAGGTTGCATTTATGTTAATTCTCTGTTTTTCTTTCTCGATTGTTTGTTTCTTTATTATTATTATTATTATTTTATTCTTTGTTCTGTGATTTTATTTTTAAAGTAAAAATACATATTTCTTTGGGTTTTTTTTTTTTTTAAGTGTTTAATGGGCCAACAAAATTGTATATTCCGTGCAATGAGACACAACGTTATGCAATTATTATTACATGAACTATGGTCCACATAATTGTGTGGATCATAAATAAAAAGTACATTTATAATATATTAAGGGTATATTATTTTATATAATATATCTTCAGTACAAAAATAATGTACTTTTAACATATTAAAAATGTATTTGATATTCGTGGTCCACACAATTGTGTAGACCATGGTCCATACAATAATTTGCCAATGTTATGCGGCAAATTTTGTGCAACCGTGGTGCATACGATGTCGTTTTACTAAAAAAAATCATTTTCGATTGTCGTTAGTTACTCAAACATATGTTCATAATTTTATAATTTTACATTCTAAATGTATAGTTATGGATGTGTAGTTACGCAATTCTGAATGTATAGTTATGAAGTTATGGATGTGTAGTTATGCATGTAATTTTGAATGTATAGTTATGAAGTTATGGATGTGTAGTTATGCATGCAATTCTGAAAGTATAGTTATGAAGTTATAATTTCACATTCTGAATGTATAGTTATGAAGTTATGGATGTGTAGTTATTCAATTCTGAATGTATAGTTATGGATGTGTAGTTACGCAATTCTGAATGTATAGTTATGAAGTTATGGATGTGTAGTTATGCATGTAATTTTGAATGTATAGTTATGAAGTTATGGATGTGTAGTTATGCATGCAATTCTGAAAGTATAGTTATGAAGTTATGGATGTGTAGTTATGCATGCAATTCTGAAAGTATAGTTATGAAGTTATAATTTCACATTCTGAATGTATAGTTATGAAGTTATGGATGTGTAGTTATTCAATTCTGAATGTATAGTTATGGATGTGTAGTTACGCAATTCTGAATGTATAGTTATGAAGTTATGGATGTGTAATTATGCATGTAATTTTGAATGTATAGTTATGAAGTTATAGATGTGTAGTTATGCATGCAATTCTGAAAGTATAGTTATGAAGTTATAATTTCACATTCTGAATGTATAGTTATGAAGTTATGGATGTGTAGTTATTCAATTCTGAATGTATAGTTATGAAGTTATGGATGTGTAGTTATGCATGCAATTCTAAATGTATAGTTATGAAGTTATGAATGTATAGTTATGCAATTCTAAATGTATAGTTATGAAGTTAATGGATGTATAGTTATGCAATTCTGAATATATAGTTATGAAGTTATGGATGTGTACTTATACAATTCTAAATGTATAGTTCAAATTATGCACAACATAACGCCGTTAACAGCAATCCAAACTGATTTTTTTTTAAGTCGGACATCAAAACGATGTCGTTTTTGCAACCGTGTGCACCATGCATGGTGCACACGGTTGCACAGCATAACGATTCACGTTATGCTGTGAGCACGTGCGCACCTTGCAAGTTGGGCATGGTTCCAATCCATAATTTATATACTGTAGATTCATAATTTCTATACTGTAGATTCATAAAACTTATACTTTAGATTCATAATTTCTAAACCGTAGATTCATAATTTAAATACAGTAAATTCATAATTTCTATTAGGGGTGGAAATAGGTCAGGCTTTAGAAAATTAGGCCTGGACTTGTTATTAAAATCTAAAGCCTAGGCCTGCAATAGTTATGCTGTGCAACCGAATGTACCATGCGCATGGTGCATACGGTTCAAAACGACGTCGTTTTGATTAAAAACGCGCGTCCCACTTTAAAAAAAAAATCAGGTTCGACTCTCAGCAATAGCATTATTGTGGATATATAGTTATGAAATTGTGGATATATAGTTATGAAATTGTGGTTATATAGTTATGAATTTATGGATATTTAGTTCAATCATATATTGTGGATATTTAGTTCATTCATTGTGGATTTTTACTTCATTCATTCATTCATTGTGGATTTTTACTTCATTCATTCACTGTGGATATATAGTTATGAAATTGTGGTTATATAGTTATGAATTTATGGATATTTAGTTCATTCATTGTGGATATTTAGTTCAATCATATATTGTGGATATTTAATTCATTCATTGTGGATTTTTATTTCATTCATTCATTCATTGTGGATTTTTACTTCATTCATTCATTCATTGTGGATTTTTACTTCATTCATTCATTCATTGTGGATTTTTACTTCATTCATTCACTGTGGATATATAGTTATGAAATTGTGGATATATAGTTATGAAATTGTGGTTATATAGTTATGAATTTCTGGATATATAAAAATGCTATTGTCGGGAATCGAACCTGATTTCTTCTTTAAGTGGGACGCGCGTTTTTTTAACCAAAACGGCGCCGTTTTGCAACTGTATGCACCTTACAAGGTGCATTCGGTTGCACAGCATAATTTGCGCTAGGCCTGAGCCTGGGCCTGTATGTAGGCTTTTTTTAGGCTCAAGCCTGAGCCTGCAGTTGGCCTGGCTTGGCCAATAAATAAGTTTTTAAAAAGGCTTCAAATAGGCTTTTAAAAAGGTTTCAAAATACTATTTAAATAGGCTTTGAGCCTATTTAAATAGGCTTAAAAACCTATTTAAGGCCTAGATTTTAAAGACTTTTAATATATACATGTTTAATTAGTAGAATATAAATTCATATTTTATAAAAAAACTTCCAACAACACAAGTTTAACAAATAGAAGTTCATAATACAAAATTCAACCATACAAGTTTAATAACTACAACTCCACAAGTCCATAACACAAAAGTCCATCACAAGTTTAACAACACAATTACACAAATTGTAAGTCCACAATACAAACATCATAACAACAATGTAAACACAATAGTATTATATTCAAACATAAAATGAAACTAAGTCATGGCTTCAACACAATCTCCTCTTGTCTAGAATCCTGCTACACAATGATAAAAAATTGAGAATAAATAATTAAGTTTATTACAAGTTCAAGTGATCATAAGTAATAAGTAGTAATATGAGATACGATTGTTACCGTTCATTTTTTCTTCAATCCACACTTGTTACGAAGTCAATCCCTTCAATAGATTGCTCATTGTCATCCTATATAATTTTATAAATATTTAACTATCAATACACATAAACAAAGTAACATCTACATATCTAATATTAAATATTATAAACAACTAAACATAATTAGTAAACAGTAATTTGCTAAGTTTAATTTGCTATAATTAATAAACTGTAATTTGCTAAATGCTAAGTATCTAACTGTAATTTGCTAGGTTTCCAGTTTACTAAAGTATTAATAACATTTGTTAATTTGCTAAGCTGTAATTATTAAACTGTTTACTAAATTACTCACAATTGCTAATTTGCTAAACTGTAAACTGTAATAACATTTGCTAATTTGCTAAACTGTAATTAAATTTTTTGCTAAACTGTAATTAACATTTGCTAATTTGCGAAATGGACTCACGGAGGAAGCACAGATTAGCTTCGCACTATCGCAGTATAAAGTATAAGTGTATATTATAACAGTAAGAAAAAGACAACACTAACCTCACTGGAATCGCCGCCTCGTCACCAAGAAGAGCAGTCGTTGCAACTTGCAAGGGCTATATAGTGGTTATATTATAAATATTAAAATATATTAGTTATAAAATGTAATCTATAATAATAATTAAATGTTAAACATATATTTTATATATATTATATACATAAACAGGCCAGGCTTGCGGCAAGTTATGCCCTGGAAACGTGTTCACCGAGAATGGTGAATACAAGGCCAAACGACGTCGTTTTTAGACAAAAATAAATAAAATCGCGGATGTGGAGTTAACGGCGTGCGTTGATCAAATTATGAATTTTCTGTTATGAGATTATGAATTTTCATAAAATTCATAATCTCATAACAGAAAATTCATAATCGCATAACAGAAAATTCATAATCGCATAACAGAAAATTCATAATCGCATAACAGAAAATTCATAATCGCATAACAGAAAATTCATAATCGCATAACAGAAAATTCATAATCGCATAACAGAAAATTCATAATCTTATAACAGAAAATTCATAATCTCATGGTTCCAAAGTGAATGTGTAGGCATGGTTCCAAAGTGAATGTGCATGCATGGATTCATAATTTATGAATGTCCGTGATTTCGGACGGGAATGTGTAGGGATGGTTCCAAAGTGAATGTGCAGGCATGAATTCATAATTTATGAATGTCCGAAATCATTGTTCACCTCAAATTAAAGTAAAACCGCAAAATGTGAAAATGAAGAAGAAAAGTCACGTAATTAATTAAGAAAAAAAAAAAAGATAATGGTGTACTAACACCGTTGGAACCGTGTTCACCATGAATGGTGAACACGGTTCCATGACATAACGCTTCCAGACTTGTAGGTCAGGCTTTCAAATATAGGTATGTGCCTATTTAACTAAATAGGCTTTAAATAGATCTGGGCTTTTAACTAAATAGGTCAGATCAACCCAAACTTTAAATAGACCAGGTCATAAGCTCCTATGTAAGGGCCTGGCCTGTTCCTACCCTTAATTCATAATTTCTATACTCAATTCATAATATCTGTGCTTAGATTTATATGCATTCTATAGTCATCCATCTTCTAGTTCTGCTTCGAAGAATATTTAACGAGCGCAAATCAGATACGTGATGCGGAGCTACTTGGCAACTTGTTTTTTGGATTTTTGTATGTAGTGCACCACACGCGTTTTTTGTCGTCACGTGTCTTCAGTATTGTCTTTTTTCTTATTTTATTTTTTATTATAATTATAATTATTTCGATATTTAATAGTTGTGAAACAGTGAAAGGTTAAAACTTTTTTTTATATATAATTATAATGATATTTTCAATATTAGTTATTTCGTATCAATTTTAAAATTGTATAATAATATATAATTTTGTGAAACACTCAAGATTATTATAAAGTAATATATGTGTCTACCCATTTAAAATGGTAAAAGATATGTCATTACACTACATAATAGTTGATAATGTATAATCTTTTTATTTTTGCAACAGTGTTAATTTTAGCCATTTCATTAGTTTTTTTTTTTTTTTTGTTAAACTCATTAATTTCAAAGATATTTTTACATTCATTATTTTATTTTATTTTTTATTTTAAAATATAAGGGTGTTAATTTCATTTTTGGTCCTAGATTTATAGATGAGAGTTCACTTATAGTCCTCCTTTTTCATAACACCCGCTTTTGGTCATAGTATTATTGTGACATAACCAATTTTTATCTTCCATCAACAAAATCGTTGAAATGACATTAAATACAAGGAAAAATTTGAATTCACATTTGTATATCCGAGAATTCTACCTCATTTGTATTCACATTTTATAATTGTATTAATTGTTGGTATGTTTAATATTTAGTATTCAATCTTGAATTTTTATTTTCTTCCGTATACGATTTCGATCAAATGATAATTTTACTATGGTTTTAATTGCTTGAATTAAATTTTGTACTTTAAAAATTATTTTATTTCTATTACATAAAGTTATTTTGATTTAAAATTGAAATTTGAAACAATTGACATTATTAATTATAGAAAAATGAATAAAATAATAGATCAAGATGTTGTGTATGAGTGTAAGCGCACAAAAAATAAAAAAAGAGAGAACGATTATAAAGAAAATAAGTAGAATTATATAGTGATGTGGATGAAATATTAGACCCATAAAATAGTAAGATATATATATAAGAGGAGAAAGACATATATATATATATATATATATATATATATATATATATATATATATATATATATATATATATATATTCAAATTAGGGTAAAGTATAGTCAATACTAAATTACACAACATGAAGCTAAGGACAGAGAGACAAGGGTACCATAAAAATTGTTCACCATGTACTAAACACAAGGATGGGGGCCCTCATTGCAGCGCAGCAATATAATGACCTCTGATATTAGGGCACAAGTTTTCACCTTATTGCTCACAACATGACAAAAGAAAACCCTAGAGAGTGAGGTATGGACATGACAACAGACTTTGTTTTTCAAAGGACAAAACCTAATTGGTGACATCTTTAGAAACTTTATCTTTGAGTGTCTTGTCGTCCCAACATACAGCTACAACTTTGGAGAACCAAAACTAAAACTTTAACCAAAACTCTTGTTTGCTCTAATAATTTGAGTTTGCGATATTATATTATGAACTTTATGAATGTTCATTAAAAAGTAAATTAAGTCAATTTAGGTTTAAAACTTAACATAAAAATACATATTTTTACACCCAAAAATACAACCCAAACTTAAATCGGCCCCTAATGTTTGTGACAGCTGGGACGACCGGCTATTAGAAGTAAGTTTTAAGTGAAATTTTTTATTCACTATACTAATATATGCATTGTGACAAGTTCATTCATATTTATCTTGGAGTATAAAAGTTTTGTGTTGATTTGGTAGTCTCATTTAATTTGGTCAATATTTAGTATAGTTATTATGAATTCTTCGAGCTACCACTAGGTGTTTGGCCCCTCTTAATCATAACTCTATGAGAGTTACATCACTGCTGGAAATTATGAAATTTTCGACCACCTGAAAATGATCTTAAATCAAATCAAAATTGTCATGTTCCGACCATTTTTGGCATCCGAAAAAATCTTTGTTGCTATTTTCGACCACTTTTTGTTTTTGACTTGATATAAGATCACTTTCAGGTGGTCGAAAATTCTATAATTTTCAGCAGTGCATGAATGATTTAGTTAATTAAAATGACACACATGCTTTAATTATTTTGTTTCATGTAATTTTTTTTTTCTTTTTCTCTGTATCTAAAAAAAAGCGGGTAACAGAAAATTAGTAATTTACAATATCATCTTTATAGATATGCATATATGTTATATCAATACAGATGTGACATAAAATTACTGTTTAGATCTAGCATGCATTGCAATTTGTCTTTTGAATTATTAGCTTTTGCTTGTTTTTTTCTATCTATTCATATAATGACAATGCAACAATGTGCTACTATAATTAATTTGCCAATAACTACATATGTTATAATTTAAAACATCACATCCAGTATAATCACATAGACAAAAGATATTAAAGTGTGTGCACGCATGCATATATAATGACCTAAAGTTTGGGGAAAAGGAAGTATAAAACCCTTGGTAATGATCTTGTGGTCTAGTGGTACGAAGTACGTGGCTCTCCCAAATGAAAGATCATGAGTTTGATTCTTAGTGTGGCTCTTTGTGTTTCAGTAGGCTAAAAAAGAAAGTAGTTAAGAACATGGTTCGATTCCCATGTGAGACTCTAAGAAAGTAGTTATGGACAGAGGTGAGACTCTTTGTGTTTCAGTAGGCTGAGAAAATAGTTATGAACAGGGTTCGATCCCATGTGGCTATGTGAGACTCTTTGTGTTTCAGTAGATTGAGAAAGTAGTTATGAACAAATACTACATTGTAATAGAGTAAGTATTACTCAAAAAAGGATAAGTTTATTAGGGTTTAGTTTAATACGGAGTATTAAATTATATTGCCCGCTTCTTAAATAGCACAGTTTATTTAGTTAGAATATCATCACCGACGACTAGTAATAATTGTCTAGTTCATAAGTTGATATATAATTATTAATACTCAAATAAAAAAATGCAAAATCCAACATGTAACTATCTACTAGCTAGATACAGTGCAGACTGACAGTTTGTATAGTTACAGTGTTACTGTGTTAGCTTATTTGTTACTTTTTGTCCACAGTATAATGTAATGCCTATTATACAGAGTAAATACTCAAAATGGTCCATCGACTATAGCTAAATTCACAAATTGGTACTTAACTTTTAATTTCAACCAATTAAGTCCTTAACTTTGCAATTTTAACACAATTTGGTCCTCCGTCTATTTGACCGTTTGTTGACCGTGATCTTTGAGGATATATATGTAATTTCATGTGCAAAGCTCAAAAGAATTTTGACCGGTTCAGCTTGCCTACGTCGCTTGGAGTCACGGCTTTCTTGAAGAGCCGCTCCAGGGACTTCGTCGATCTATCTATCAAAAACTATAATCTCTCTGGCATGGGGTGCAGCTCCGGCCTGATCTCAATCGATCTTGCACGTGACCTCCTGTACGTGCACCCCAACTCTAACGCCCTGGTGGTTAGCACGGAGATGATTACACCCAACTATTACCAAAGGCGACCAAATTTGGTAGATTGCTTTCGGCAGTGGATTCAAATGCAACATTGCAGTCTGAAAATGCAACCGGAACCTTAAAAAATTAACGATGGACCGTGAAATTACTTATATATCCTCAAAAATCACAGTCAACAAACGGTCAAATAGACGGAGGACCAAATCGTGTTAAAATTGCAAAGTTAAGAACTTAATTGGTTGAAATTGAAAGTCGAGGACCAATTTATGAATTTAGCTATAGTCGAGGGACCATTTTGGGTATTTACTCTATTATATATTGTAACTAATTAGTTATAATATTTATTAATAATTTATGTTTTTTTTTTTCTTGTTGGGTGCTGCAGGCTTGGAAAGTTCAACATTCTTCTATTGAAATTTGGCACAAATTGCTATGCAAATATAAGGAAATAAAGTTATGTTTTTGCTACTAATTACAATTTTTGGCATGACAGCCTGGTAAATGTTTAATCCTTTTGTTTGCATGGTCTATGTGCGTTGTCATGATTGATGAATACATATGATTCTTAGTAGTGTTAACATCAGTGTCAATTGATAGTACTGTAAAGAAATCACATATAGCATATAAATGAATAAATTTCTATATAGTTTGAGTGCATGCACAAAATGCAAGTTGATGTTGTATGAATTGAAAAGATCAGATCAGAGCTGCAGAAAAGGTTAAGTATTGGGACTTAATGGCCTCACTGCTGCATGTTGGTCCCAGTTTGCAACTGGCCTGTACTGGGCACCTATATATATATATATATATATATATATATATATATATATATATATATATATATATTTGAAAATAAAGTTGCAATATATTAATGAATGTAAGTAACAATAGAGTTGGGGGGACAGAGTCCTAATACAGCGATGTAGATGAGCATAGGCTGCTGCAGTAAGAGTATGAGCATGTAAATTTAAGGCTCTAGAAACAAAACTAACATAACAGAAAACAAACGAGGACATAGCCGCTCTACACTGATCAATAACAACAATATTTTCTAAATAGCCAGTTATAAACAAATCATTATCAAATTAAAACTACATACAATAGGACAACATTATTATTTTAAGTTTTTATTTTCTAAAAGAATTTACATGTTATGCATCAGGATTCAGTAATGGAACAATGTTTTTTTTTTTTCAGTTCCCAAACAACAAACAATTATCAAAGTGATTTGTAACCAACCAATAACACTTGAATAGAAGATAATATAATGCACACATTTTGGTCTGTACTGTCCAAATTCATGGATGCAAGTTTATGGAAAGAGTAATATATATATATATATATATATATAAACTCATCATGGTGCTTGGGACTTGTCGGCCAATTGAAACACATCCTAAAATTTACTTCATGTAACATACAATCTCCATGGCAGGAGCAATAGGGTTCAAATAAACTTATATATTAGCTCGACTAGATAACAAAATAATTAATTAATTTTTTTCAAGACCTAATTAATTAATTAATGGCATTGCTCATCATCTTAATTAATTAATCTCAATCATTTAAATTTTTTTCATAAAATGTCTTAACAAATAGCTAGCTAGGTTTTTATCCTTGATGTGATAATATATATTATATGAATATATGATATATATATATATATATATATATATATATATATATATATATATATATATATATATATATATATATATATAAAGAAATTCCAACATAATATATATTATATGAATATATGATAAAGAAATTCCAACATACATATACCCTTTCTCAGTTTCTCACATATACTTCAAATTTGTTAATTATATCAAAGTTTTCTTTTTGAACATTACTTTTTCTAAATAATTCATAACAAAATCCATTGATTAACTCATGCATAACCAATGAATATAACCTATATTGCAACTTTGATTGCCGACACTATATCTTAAATAAGATTTGATACAAAAATTTAAAGCAAATTAAATAGAATTTTCCTATATATATATATATATATATGTGTGTGTGTGTGTGTGTGTGTGTGTGTGTGTGTGTGTGTGTGGATACTGGTTCAAGTGGGATGGTTGGAAAGACAGAATGGAGTGGATCTAATTAAGAAGAAATTAAAGAAAATAAAAGTTATTCTTAATGATATGATGTTTAATTTTGCCCTAGCTAGCAAGGAACAGAGTAACAGAAAAGGGTTAAAGATCGATAATCATAAGATTAAAACACATACATAATACAGAAGCCTATACTAGGATTCACATAAATAATACTGTTTTTTTCCTAATTTACAATTAATTTTTAGTTCAGTTTAGGCTTCTGTTCTTTCTTTTTTTTTTTTTTTTTGCCGATAAATTACGCAATTAACTTCATCACATTCAGTACGTTCAATCATACCACATGTTTGAAGGCATTATCCCCGGAAAATCCTCTATCAACTGCGGCAGGTAATCCGGCGCCGTCTCCGACGAGAGATCTGAGCTCTCCGGCACGTCGCTGCTCCCATGCTGCACCCCCGCCTCGCCGGAATGTTCTTCCGCCGAGACCTTGTTCCCGTCCGGAACCACCAGCTGCATCCCGCCGCCGGCACCGACACCGGGGCTCCCCGGGAACTTGAACGGCGGGCCCGGGACGTCGGCGTCCTGGCCGGTCAGTTCCTGCACCAAAGCCCTAAATTCCGACGGACTCGTCTCCACTTTCATCGGGTTTGAGATGTACACCACCTTCAGCTGCTTCCTGGCGGCGGCGTTCGCCGCCGCTTTCGGCTGCTTCAAAGCTTTCTTCTTCTTCTGCGGCGGCGGCTGCGCGCTCAGCGTTTTCTCCATCAAAAACAGTTATCTGCGAACCGGAAAACCGCCCGGAAATCTGCGAAGGGTTTTGCGATCTTCCAAAGAGAAAAATGGTTTTTCTTCGTCACAAGAAAATGGAGATCGGAAAGAGAGAAAGCGTACGAATCGATAATAAAGGGAAAAATGGATAGTTAACTGGAGACGAGACGAGAAGGTAGGGACTAATGGACTATACAGCAAAACGGGAAAGCCTGATCCCCCACGCGGGACTCAGGGCGCGTGCTTTTCACCCGCTTTCTGGATTTAGCTAAAAAATCTTTTGGGGATTAATTATTACGGAGTATTATTTTTTCCAATTGAGGTTCGTGTTTTGCCACGCTGTCATTTTTGTTCCTCTTGACTACTACTCGAAGATTTCTACATATAGCAACCGTGTAAATTCTATATTTATATTAGAATATCTAAATTCTAAATTTAGAATATCTTCATGTAGTAATCATTCAACACTATTTTATATTTGTTACCCTCTCACATTTAATTTAATAACCACAATTTTATATTTATTACTCTGCTGTGATCCTTAACCAATTAGAGTTACAAGATCGAGTTTACTCAATACACACCATCAAATAGTAGTTGCGTCACTCAAAAAAATAACTTATTTACACTTTCTTCGATTTCTCTCAACATTCATACATACACTTCTCATGTATCATTTTACTTGTCTTATTTAATTTATTATTTACTAGTCACACCAAATCTTATATATATATATATATATATATATATATATATATATATATATATTAAACTACTCCATAGTTCAAACTCAACATAATACATATACTCTCGCTAATGTGGTGCATGCGGATCAAACTAAAAAATTAATGAATTTACAATTATTTTTCTTTCATTCCTATAATGAAAAGGGCAATTTATATCATGCATCAGGGCGCGCATTGCATTGTGTGTCCAGATGCAAAACGACGTCGTTTCAGTTTTTTTTTTTTTTTTTTGAAATTTCGCTATAATTTTCTTTTTAAAAAAAATTTCATGTTCAAAAATGTACATAATGTTATACTAGAATACACATAATTGTATACATGAATGTACGTAATTATATAACAAAATACACATACTCTTTTTTAAAAGATAATACACATTATCTAACATAATACATGATAAACATAAACTTTTAACATAATACACATCAACTCTTAACATAATATACAAAAATTTACTGATTCGGATGTACATAATTGTATAAAAAAATATACATAATTGTATAAACAAATATACATAATCATGTCAACTTCCTATTGCGCCTCCCAAAACGACGTCGTTTTGGGAGGTGCGGGACGCATAGTACACTGTGCGAGTAGTTATGCTGTGCATCCGTATGCACCATGCATGGTGCATACGGATGCAAAAACGACGTCGTTTTATTAAAAACCCGCGTCTCCCCTTAAAAAAAATTTCAGGTTCGATTCTCAGCAATAGCATTATGTTATTCATTCATTCTGGAATTTTAGTTCATAGATTATGGAATTTTAGTTCATTGATTCTGGAATTATAGTTCATCGATTCTGGAATTGTAGTTCATCGATTCTGAAATTTTTAGTTCATAGATTAGATTATGGAATTTTAGTTCGTATGTTGTTGCTGCCTGCTGAGAATCGAACCTGATTTTTTTTTTTTAAGGGGAGACGCGCGTTTTTAATAAAACGACGTCGTTTTTGCATCCGCACAACATAATTTGCCACACTGTGCACCGTGGTGCAGGATATGTATAACGATTGAATGAAAAGAGGACAAATGACAAGATCATCAATATATATTCATTGAAAGTATATTAAATATTTTTTGTCAGAACACAGCAATTAATTTAACATAATAAAAATAATACCGTAATAATTAAGTCCCACGTGAATATTTTGGTTCCTACACCAGCCATAGCCATCAATGAGGGAATAAAGATGGGCGTTGGGCAGCTACTTCTCCCTTGTCCGGGTAAACCTAATCTCATTTGGTTACCGCATTGAGAACGATTCATCAGACAAAAAGAAAAATAAAAAAAAAATCAAATTTTATAATATAATGATGAAATTAAGTATCATAAATTATTATATTAATTAAGTATTTAGAATTATTTCACAATAAATTATTACTGTGGACATATTTGTTATCATGGTAGGGGGCCGCCATCGGCAGACCACGTTACGCCACGTGGCGCAGTGTGGAGTAGGAGAGTTGACGTCATCAGAGCGCAGCCGGGTGACGTCACGAGCCGATATCGCGTCGATCATTTATCGCCATTCGGGTTAGAGATAACTAGATAAGTTGCAGTGGTCCCCACCCAGCTCTCATCATAAATTCTGTGGGGGCAACCTCACTTTGTCCGATACCATCACAGCCCTATGTATTTTTTTATTTTTTATTTTTTACAAATACTCCGTAATATTTTTGTGAAAAAAAAACCTGTCGGCAAAAATAAAATAAAATAAAATCGCAAATAATGGAATGTGGCAAGAAGACACACTCATTAGGGTCTCAACTGTCAAGTCGTATCAACTGTAGGGACATGTACATGGTGTAGTAACTTTAATCGATTCTATTAATTTTTTCTTTTGTTTTTTTGTATTTATTCGAAAATAAAAACTTAAGGGGCCGTTGCCCGTTTACTAACTGAAAATTTCTAGACATTTTCGAAAACTGAAAAATAGAAAACAGAAAATATGTTTACTAACATAGTTTTCATTTTCAAAATTGAAAATAATTTTTGAAAATTTCTGAAAAACTGAAATACACTTAAGAACTGTTTTCGAAATATAAAACAGAATCATCTATCATCTATTTAGTTATATGTCACTATAAACACATTACTATGATTACATTCATTATCATCTTATTTTACTTATCACTATCTTCTATCTTTTCTACTTACTTTACTTTATTTAAAGATAATTTATTTGCTTACACTTTAAAGTTTGACATTATTTACATTATCAAAATTAAGAATTAAACTCTATATAATGTTTTCGATTTTGATTGAACTCAATAGATTATTAGTTCGAATATTTTTAATTATGTTACATCATAATACAAGTTCGGTCCAAATATCGTATATTGAAATCTCACATATATTAGAATTCAAAGTAAAAGTTATATATTTATGTACACGTCATTCAAATGAATATATCCAAAAAAAATATTTTAAATATTAGCTCAAAAAATATTAATATTATTTAAACTAAATTTTAGGTGAAAACTAAAAAATTAGAAAACAGAAAACAGAGAACAGTTTTATGTTAGTAAACAAGTTTTTTAAACAGAAAACATAGAATGGAAAACAGAGAATGAAAACTGAAAATTAGAAAACAAAAACAGAGAACAGTTTTCTGTTAGTAAACGGACCCTAAGTTTCTTAATTATTAAGCTTTTAGTTTCTTGACCAATGAAGTGTAAATACAAAGTGTAATTCCCGATCCAACAGGATAGTAGAGGGTGTCCACCGCATTGAATAAAACTCACACATTATGATTATTAAAGTTCGATCATATATCATTGTCCACAATCTATCACTTAAAAATTAATTAAACTGTTTATACGAACATGATTTTAGTTCCTTACTAATGAAAATCGAGTCTATCGTTTTTGCTTAGTATTTTTTAGTGACTAATGCACACTGTATTTTTTTTTTTTTACAATTTCTTAAACCCGAATAAAATCATTTTAACACTTAAAAGTTTTTTCTCTATCTCAACCTTGCACCAAAATTTATTTTTCTAAAAATTTGTAAAAAAAAAAATTAAAATAAATAATAATAATAATAATAATAATAATAAATCAATGGGATGCTCTAATAAAATTATAGAGCACGTGCGTTGACTTTTGGACATTTTTTAAGTTCTGGTACGGATTGACAAAAGACTGACATGCCTTCCTCAACTTAACCCAATCCAAACATTACCCTCTTTTTCATTTTCTTCTTGTATTTTACTTGTATGTTATATCACATCATTTCAGTAACGTGAAGATTAACATGGCGTTTGGTTGGAAGTAATGAATTACGGGAGAAATGAATTATAATTCAGTAGAAAAAGAATAAGGTGAAAACAAAGTAGGAATTCAAATTATGTTGTTTGGTAGGGAAAAATATAATTATTGAAATTGAGAATGAAAGTCGTTTAGGACGATATTAGGTCACCAAAGTCTGGGACGATATTAGGTCACCAAAGTCGTTTAGGACGAAATTGAGAAAAACCACTATAGTCGAGGACGATTTTGGGTATTAACTCAAAACTAAAATATCATTGTGTAATAATAACCAAGGATACTAGTGTCATTTCATCTATTTTTCTTTTCTCACATTCATTGAATGCAATTTATGGGTACCCCATGAATTGCAATTCAACAAAAAGAGGGAATTGCAATTCTGTAACAACGTAATTGAAGAATCAATTGAATTTCAATTCAACTACAGCTAAATTTCACTGAACCAAACGCCATGTAAAATATATACTTTTGTTCGGTTCAAGAAAACATTATTTTTTATTTCATTTTTAACATGTTTATGAGAATTTTATTTCCCTAAATTTATTGGATTATCTAAGATTCTTTCCAGAATGTTACGTTATCTAAAAACATTTCTTGAATTAATTATATACTCTTTTAGATTTCAGATATTGTCATAATTCTAATTTTGGTCTTCAATTATAAAAGTTGAAAGAATTAATCCATAAATTTTATGGAGCAAATGATGTTGTTGCCAATATTTTATTAAATTTTGATTTTTTTAGTCTTTTTTAATACTACCGACTCAGTTACCGCCTACACTGAAACTCAAACTCACAATCTCCTATCTGGGAAAATAACTTGGTGCCACTAGATCACAAGGTCATTGGCATACTTCTTTTTTACATCAAATTGGGTAAATTATATTTACTTGTGTATTTCCTTTATTATGCTCATGACATCCCATTGCATTTCTACTTTCTAGCACACCAAGCAATTCCAAGACCTCAAATATTGTAATGTTCGATATTTGTCAACATCTCTCGACTGAAGCCTATCACACAAGGTCTTCCACTGCGATTTACTTTTCCTGTGTAGTTACACGAGTATAGTTTACCCACTACACACCTTTGAGTAGTGGATGTAAATTCCTCTCGAATCCAAAATATTGCCAATATATTTTATTTAAAAAAAAAAAAAAAAAAAAAACACACACACACACACACCCACACAAAATTCAAACTGAACTATATCCTCACATAAATAGGCTTCTAAAGGGCAGTGAATATAATGATAACAACAATTACAAATGCCTACAGTGAAAGATGCAGCTAATCCCCAAACAGCCAAAGTCCCTAAACAGTACCACAAGAAATATGGATAATGATAGAGTTACTCTTGACAGTAAAAACTCAATCCGACATGGTGCGATATAATTGGTTGACTATCAAATCACGAACCCTTTAATTCGACAACCAACCAATCATAACGTGCCACGCCATACAAGATTTTTACTGTCGGAGTACCTGTAGTATTACTCTAAGAACATACTATCCTCTGTTCTTTGAAAACAGCTAAAAAGAATCTGAGTGACTAGGTGATTGGGGAGCTAGAGCAGGTTTAAGGCATAATATTTTACACGATATACAAATGTTATGAGATAACAACTACAGTCTACAGCAACATAATCAAGTACTTGAAGGAGGCGGTTCATGCTTGACGCATGGCTTGAGTATCCCGGGGATAGGAGGTGATGTGGCAGACCTACCGGGTATATTTGGCATAGGAGGATGAGGGATCTGAGATTGGGAAGTGTTGGTATTGCTGGAACCTTCCCATCCATTGGCCGAAAGATTGCGTGCCACAGCATTACTCTTTGGTCTTTCACAAAATTTCATCGCCTTGAGGACATAATTATCATCATGCAGCTCAAAGGGAGTGCTGCAATTGGTTAAACCATACAAATTACTGAAGTTATTATAGAATTGAGGTAAAATGTTTGGGTTTGAAATCCCGTAATATCTCTATTCTCTATGCTTGTTGGTAACTGATTAGAACTCGATGCAACGGTTGTGCATAAACTCAGTTGTCATGTCTCGTGAATTACCAGCAATCCTCGGAAAAAAGGGGCCAAATTGAAGAGGAGTGAAAGCAAATAAAATCTTAGACGTCTCTTACCTGTTAAAGTCAAAGTGCACCAATTGCATATCTTCTGATATTTCCACTTCAACAGTTGCATGAGGACGAGTCTGCATTTCTCGAATGCAAAAGAAAATGAGAGGAATGAATGAATGATGAGACGGCAGAAAAGCTAGATTTAGCACTTTCAGGAAAAATCAAGTTTTAGTAGTTTCAGAAGCACCAAGATTCAGCAGAGTTAGATTTAACAGGAAAGAAACAAAGTAGCCAAGCGTCTGGACAAATCATGACTCCAAGTGACTTGCTTAATGACCACTTGCCTAATTACACTATGTGTAAATACCAATGTTGCAAAAATCCCGCCTAGGCACCGATTAATCAGCGCTAGGCGCTGGCCGGCCGCCTAGCGTATCACCATAATCGGCGGTCTAGGTGGCTGGCCGACTAGGCCGCCTAAGTGCCGACTAGGCTGCGTAAGTGTCGTCTAGGCCGCCTACGCATTGACCGCCTAGGCCTCCTAGGCACCGACTAGGTCGCCTAGTCGGCCAATTAACTATTGTTCCGTTCTTTTTTAAATGAGTTATTTCACTCAAAACGACATAGTTTTGAGCGAAATAATCCTAAATTGTTCAAGCTTTAGATTTTTTTAGGTTAATATTTAATATTTTAGTATTAACTATTAAAGTATTAAATAGTTTATAATTATCAAGTCTTAAAAATTAAAAAAATTTAAACAATTTTTTTAAAAATAACAAATAAAATAAAAAATACACGGGCGCCTAGGCGCCGATTAATCCCCGCCTAGGCACCCTAGGCGCTAGGCGCTCCCCGAGCGCTCGATGGGCGCCTAACGATTTTTTCAACCATGGTAAATACATTCATATGTCACACGCTCACATGAGTGTGTTTACTAACAAAAATCTTAATAATAAATAAATAAATAAATAAAGAGTGACATTAGGGAAAAAGAAACATGTTTTTCCTACCAAATAGCACCAGCTTAATTCGCATTCACATATGGTGGCTTTTAGAGAAGTTGGATAAGAAACAAAGTATATCTTTATTCTCATGCAATTTCCGGTGATGCTTGATAGCGGAGAGAATTATTTATCTTTTTTGAGGGAATGCTATTGTACACTTGGCAATGACAAACTTCAATAATCATTTCTACCAATTACAATAAATAAGAAACTGTCAAACCTTCCTACCTGAACCAATATAAATGGTAAAGCCACACCACCACTTGGAGTATTTCCAGAGCTATATAACTGCTCATTTCGTTTTATGAGGTTTTGAAGACCTGTGTACTTTTACAAAGAAAAACTCGAAAGTAAAAATAAAACAAACAGAAGTAAAGGAACAGATAGCTAAATAAATGAAATTTCCCACACCATAAGGATATAAAATTATCGAAGTAACTAGATAAGAGTCCTACCTGTTCCTCCAGTTCTTCTAAATAGGCCGCCTTCTTTTCAATCCTGTTTCTCAATCCAAGACTCTCAGTCTGCAAGTATAATATTATAATGAATTACATCATCGAATATTTTTTTTCCAACAGATAAATTAATCCAGAATATGTACCAGCAAGCATCTTCCAAAGAAGAATGCCTAGTATAGTATACAAGAGCTTTTGAAGTACCTTATACTATGTTTGAATTGGGAAAAAAAAAAGGAGTGGAACATTTTTCTTTTTTAAATCTAGAATGAATTTTTGTTATCTCCTTCCTAAAACTGGAAGAAAATGAGGAACAAATTGACCCCGCCTTTCTCAACAATCAACGCATACTATACATTTAGCCTAGCTCATCTCACCATTTCCTCTTTTCTTTCTCATCATCCAAAATTTCTTTATTTTAATTACATCTGCTTTTCTACCCATCCAAGCATATCAACCAGAGCTAATCTTTTCTGAAATTCTGCATCCACCCCTGGTACCTTTTCTTAGTAATTACATTACTTTAAAAAGTTTTCTTTTGTACGAAAAATGTGTGCAAAACAGCAAGGGAAAAGAGGTGAATACTGGAAAAGGTAAATTTAAGCCCAAACCTTTAGCTCTTCAACATCATTTACGCTTGCTCGTGGCAGACCCTTCCACTGGATTTCCTTTTTATCTTTTGAAATAATATCCATTGCCATAAGGACATTTAGAGCATCATACACGCGCCTTCGAATGTTTTTCTCATCATATTGTTGCTGTCATGTAAACCACTATGTCACTATCCCTTTGAGTTAAAACATAAATGAAAATGAGAGTCGAGATATATATATTAGAAAATGAGAAACCTGATCTGGCGATGCAAAATTATTGTTAGGATCAGCAAATTCAGCCACAAGTTCATCTGCTACCTGCAAAAGACATGGACTACTCCTATTAGGCAGAGATGGAAATCGATTAATTGTACTGCATTAGACATGAAATAAAAATTAAACTCAACCAAGCTTTATTCACAATCCAGCCAAGGTGAAACAGTAAATACATTGAGAAATCAAAAAGAAAAATTATGCCTCATTTAAAACCAAAGATATTAATCGTCCTTAAGCAAGCAAACTTTGAGTTAAGCCTTACAAGTTAATAGGAGAACATACATCACCACATCATAATGATTGAGGAAACAGGGAATGTTGTTATTCATGTTTGTTTAGCTAAGCAGCAAACAAGAAAATAATTAAAATAAATAGAAGTAATAAACAGATGTTTATGGAAGTATGCCAGTAAAGTTTCAACTCAGTGGAACTAAGCTGTACCAACTAGCAAAGCTTTTGGAGCATATCATTCATTATTCCCCAAAAATGCAATGGGTCCAAGTAATAAACAACCAACAACATCAAGTTGAATGCTAACAATTATAACTGTTATAAACTAGGCAAATTATATCGTGCGCCCTGGTCAAAACGACATCGTTTCCTGTTTCTGCGGTTAACTTCTAAAAAAAAAAAAAAAAAAACTGTTTCGGATGTACAGAATTGTATAGTAGAATACACATAAACTCCTAACATAGTACACATAATCTAACATAATACATAATACACAATACACATAAACTCTTAACATGATACGCATAAACTCTTAACAGAATACACATAAACACAAGTGTTTAAAAAAAAAAAAAAAAAAAGGGTTGTGTGCGATATAACAATTGTAGAAACTAAGATTGCGCTACAATGTACATGGGCCAAACCACACTAAAAGATTGAATCAATGTGGGACTCTTAACAATAACAATGATGTATTATTAGTAATAAAAACAGATAAATAGCAAATTGTAGTTTCTTCAGAGACAGCTTGAATAGAAAACTTTCATTGTCCCGTTCAAGTGCATTAAATATTAATGGGTCAAAATAATTTCTTCACTTGGAAAATTGTTTGTTAGCTTCGAGAGTTCTCACTTATTTCTACTCTGTATTTTGTCAAAAATCTGTTGGAGATTAAAGAATTTTCTGCATATAAGCTGAAGACTACTTATTCAATAGTGCGTGTTATGCATCTCACATTGGTTCCTTAGGATTTACCCAGCCAGTTCATAAGGCATGAGTCAAACCTCCACTCTTGAGCTAATTTTGTGAAGGAGTTAGGGTCCTACCGATCTATGAGTTGAAATTTGAAAATGATCCCCCTTTTGTTGGATCCACTACATAGTGCTATAATGGGTTCACATTAGTATGATATTAGAACCACATCTCAACAGATCGGAATACCTAAACAGTTCATAAGGCATGAGTCAAACATCCACTCTTGAGCTAACTTTGTTCTTGGGTCGGCTATTAATGCCCTGGTGGTTTGGTTTCCTTAGGGTGAACTGTAAATGCACAAATGTTGTATTGAATCTGAAGAGTTTAAACTGAATCCAAACAATCAACTAGTCTAACCCATGTACTTATAAACCCATATGTTCTCTGTTATATTTTTAATGTGGGACTCTTAACAGATGTTATCTGCAATCTTTTTGTTTAGGTCCTATATTCTTCAAGGTTGACTAACTATTGTGTATCAAGGACACAATTGAGAATTTGAGAGTCATCAACCGAGAACCAAGCCATAACCCTGCACCCTTCAATTACTACTACTAAGAAATCTAAAAGCAAAGCTTTAGCCATAAAACATGCATTTCAAAAGGCATGTGCTTGTGGCCCTTGTATTGACAACTCAATAAAACAATGTGCATTAACATTATGATAAGAAACATCTATGCAAGATGTCTCCTCATATGTTACACATGAAAGGTTGAACCAATGACGAGGCTGATAATTGTATGGAGTTTGAAGAGTCTAGAGAAATAGATATGCACAACCTTACTTCTATTTTCACAAATTACAGTAAATTATGGAAAAATTGGATGCATAAATCATGTAACCTGATCCATAAACTACCAAAGTATCAGGCATTATCCACATATCCACAAACAGACAGCACAAAGTAACACATATAACATTCATATCCACCTTAAGTCAAAGGTTTACTTCAGGAAACAACAGACACATTAAGATAATATATATTATAATAAGTGAACAAACCTCGTTATATGTGGTTCTTCCTTTGCTTTCCACTTTCTCACATACTAGATAAAGGCAAAAAGGAAATGTTAATCATTTTAAAACTGTTAAGCAGTAATCAAAATTAGTTGCATTGATGCAAACGTAAATAGTTCTCTAGAAAATTATTACAGAAACAAATGTAGAGCAAACAGCAATGAAAAGCAACAAAACAAAATGAATAAGAAATACCTTTCATGCTAAACTGCCGCAGTCCTCTACCACTCTTATCGCCTCCCACTGCTCGCTGGCCTCTTTTCTTCTTCCTGCTAATGCGAGGAGCTATGGTCAGTCATGGCCACAATCAAGTCACCATAAACATGAATCCAGGAAAGGACAATTCGAAAAACAATTCACATTTAAGAAAGTAACCCAAGCTCCCCATTTAACCAGCAAAGTTAAATAGAAGATGTGTTTCAGCATGTAATATTATGATTTATGAAGCAACAAATGCGTTATACATCACCAAATTTTCAAGTTGAATCCAAAATCTTTCACATGCCACAAAGACAAATCCTATGAAAACATATACTTGTGTCATCATATTGTACAGACTGCACTAACATTTTTCATAGACACAATTCGCTAACTGGCACATAATTTATCTGTCCCCTTGTCTTCACACACATCCTAGATTGGCAAGTCCACTGTCAATAACTCAATGCTCCTTTTTTTTTTGTCGGACCACGGGGTGTCCTGCGCAGACCCTAACTGCAGGAGGCACCTTTAAAGCCCGTACCATACTTAGACTAATAACGTTCGCACCGGGCTGCCCAATTAAGGGGCAAAGTGCTGGCCACATTGGTTTTTCCTTAGGTTATCAGTAATCTAAACAAATAATGCAATGCAATAAAATAAATCAATAAATCCAAATAAAAACAATCTACAAAGTCCAACACTTTGAACTAACCACACAAGAAATTCAACATCCAACAAATTCCTGGAAAATAATAATAATAATAATAATAATAATAATAATAATAATAATAATAAGCTAAACGGGGAGTCAAAGTGCTGACCCAGCAGCACTGCGTTGAGATCCGGCATCATCACCATGAATGTCAAGGCTATCTAGCCTAGCAAAAGTGGTCTCACTGGCTGGAGTCGCCATGGCAGCCTCACTCCGGCTTGACGGCGACCCAACACTGCCGCTGGTGGACACAGATTGAGCCGAAAACGTGGTGCCCCATGACCTGGTAACGCCGCTGTTGCCTCCAATCGACGGGTTTTTCTCCCCATCTTCCCGGTTATTCACCATCCCCGCCAAAAATTCATCAAAAACCCTGCTCGATTTTCAGTCTCCCAGCTTGAATTAAGCCATAAACTCACAACACCAACGCAAAAATCCCAGCTAAAATCAACAGATTTCTCGAATTTTGAGACACTCCCAGAATTTCTTAAATTAAAAAAAAAAAAAAATCAACGAAAATTGGGGAGCTGTCAGTTAAAAGAGCCTACTTCTTGAGTGGGAAAAAAATGAACAAAAACAGAAATGGGGTCTGCAGGGGAAACGATGAAACATAGGGATTTAAATTGCACAGAGGACAGAGGTTTAGCGGGACATTTGTTCTTAAATATGCTACACGACGGTGGGTGTGGTTTCTATATTCTCTTGTCTCTTTCCTTCCCCAACAGATATATGGCGGGCCCTGCTTTCGCTGCTTCCTAAATTAAGATCGCAGACCGTTTGCTTCGCCGTCACAGGAGTCGGTGAGCACATCACCTATGCAATAGCTTGGCATTTAGTTGAGATGGAACACATGCTTCAAAGATCATGGGTTCGAATCTCTATGTCAACACATAAGCGACTACAATCCCGTGTTGCTTGGAACTCACCGCACAGGTAAGTACAAAAAGTCATTTAAGACTAACTTAAGTAAAACCACCATAGTTGATGACTATATTGAATATTAACTCATAATTAAGTAGTAGGTTGTAGTCAACAAAGTTTAATAAGATGAAAATTTTAGTACTACAATTACAATGGTCTATTGTTTTTCAAGGTTCGAATCTGTTACCTCTTAGTTAGTTAGGAAGTCACATAAATATAATTGAGTTACAAATTACTTGGTTTGTTCTTATTCATATCAAAATAACTAGGATTGTCATATCATTTATTTTTCTTTATCGTCATGATGTATGGTGGTGACTTATTTACTTTTTTATATTATTGAGTAAGTTAATATATAAGTTAATTCCAGCAATAGTCCTCCGACTATAGTGATTTTCCAAAATTAGTCCTCGATTTTTAATTTGAACACTTTAAGTCCCTTGACTTTCAATTTATTTCCAATTGAGGTCCTTTCATTAGAATACGGTTCATTAGACTTTAAATGAAGGGGTAAACTCGTCCTTTCACATGCCTATGTATTATTCTTCGTATTTCTCCCTTCGTATTTCGCTGTTATACCTTGTAAACATCTCAATAATAGAGGAACGCACACACGAGTAGTCAACAAATGGGAAACGACGAGGAACATTTTAGGGTTTCGACTAAGATTATCTTCATATATATCGCGTATACAATGGAGAAATATTAAGAATAATACATAGGCAGGTGAAATGATGAGTTTACCCCTTCATTTAAAATTCAATTAACCGCATTCTGACGAAAGAACCTCAATTGAAAAGAAATTGAAAGTCAAGAGACGTAAAGTGTCCAAATTAAAAGTCAATGACTAATTTTAAAAAATCAATATAGTCGGAGGACCATTGCTGGAATTAACTTTGTCAACATAATTAGCTAGTACTAGATTATAATTTACATATCTACTTTAACAAATAAGTCATCATTATGCATGACTTCTTCTTCCATGTTTGATGATAAAGAATCATGGTCGCTTAATTCTTCAAGCATTTTCATGATTCATTCGTCAAAATCTAATGTTGCAGAATGTGTTAGGCGCTTAATTAACACCTAAAGCGGCTGAGTAATACAAGTATATCATTTGATTTTCACTTTTCCACTTAGGATTGAGAGTTGTTAGACTGTTATAATTTCCTAAACTAATCAACTGCAAAACAAATCGCTCGATCGAGTTAGTCGCCTAGGGCACCTAGTCGGTCTGCTAGTCGGCCAGCCAATTAAAAGTCGCCTAGTGCTGAAATTGCATTGACCTAACGACGCCTATGCTAATTGTTACAACATTGTCAAAATCATAAGCTTTTAATCTTGCAATAACTTGTTTTTTCTTGGTAGTAAATATTTATGCTTTTTTAGCAAGTAGATATGGTAATATGTTCTTGTTGATGAAGTCATGAAGGTCAATAAAAAATTTATTAGAATCAAAGACAATACTAGAGTTTATAGTTGAACCAAAACCTTTTTTTTTAATTTTTAAACCAGCTTTGGCTATGCTCCAAAATCTGTAGACCTTTTTTTACCTCTTCATTATTTTAATATCAACAATGGTGTCAATATCTATAATCTTTTAACAAGAAATACAATTAAGATATCTTCATTTACTTTTATGTGCAAATAAAATAATGCATTTAGTACTCTTAGTAGAGATTACAGAAATTATATTTATAACCTCACATATTCCAACCAAAACGCATTAGAAATGATACTAACCATGGATCATCATTCAAGATAATATTAGAAATGATACTAACCATGGATCATCATTCAAGATAATATGCTACTTTGAGTCACTGAATAAGATTATGAGAATAATAATGGGGCATTTGATAAGTGGCTCACCCTTTGGAAAATAAAAGTTTCACCCAAATAGAAAACTTTTCTATGGAGAGCTATTAGTTATATCCTTCTCACCACCAACAATCTGCTTATAAAGAGGGTGGAGGTTGAACTAATATGTGCCATGTGTGGAATCATGAATGAGGACACTAAGCACTCATTGGTTTTGTGTGACTATGCAAATTCCATATGGACTCAATATAACCTTTCACTCCTTAATATTATGACAAATATTTTCCACGAATGGTTTAGTGCAATCATGAATGTTCTAGACACTAATGGAATTATTTACGCAGCTGCAATTTTATATCATATATGAAAAGCACGAAATGAAGCTGTTTGGGATGCCTGTCTACCAATGCCGAAGAAAGTGATTGCAACAGCCACTGCCACCATGCATGCATGGCGGAAGGTCCACCACCAAACCCCCGCCCACGAACCAGCCGAACACACTGCCCGAGCCACCAATGTAGCCGCCGAACACCCATCACCGGCTGGACACGTTGGCCACGCCGCTACAGGTCATTCTGTCGAACATGCGTTATCTCCACCGCGACAACCGGGTTACCACGATGCAGCAATAACACCGAGGAAATGTTACGTGGACTCCGGATACCACCATGGGACAAATTCAGCCACGGTCGGAGCTGTCCTCCTGGATGCCGATGGGCGATTTATTTCGGCCTTCAGCGCGCCCCTCGTGAGTTGTTTCTCCTCTCTAATGGCTGAGGCGTTTGCGTGCAAGGAGGCTTTGTCATGGCTACGGGCACGAGGATAACAGTCTATACAACTTTACACGGATTGTCAAACGTTACAGTGTTACCTATCCGCACCAGACATCCCGTCTCGATCATACATTGGTTACGCTATTGATAGTTGTAGAATAAACATGTCCGCTTTTACTTCATGTTCAGTCCTTTTTATTCCTAGATTACAGAATTTATTAGCACATACGTTAGCTGCTACAACTTTCGATCTTACTTCGACTATGTATTTGGACGATGTCCCACCTGACTCTATCTCAGTTTATATATAAATACAACCGCTTAATTGACCTTAAAAAAAAAAAAGAGTTACCAAATAAGATCGAACGGATCTGAAATCACCAAGGCTCGTATAGTCTTTTATAATTTCTTTTAAAATTACTAAAAAAGCATTTATTATTATCTTCATTTATTTTGTGTTTTATTTCTTTTTGGGAGAAAGTATTAACATAAGTTTATAACAAGAGAATCATATATTGTAATTCCATATATTGCCCTTAAATGGACAAATTATATCGTGCACCGCGGTGCATAATCGATTATGCACCGTGCATCAAAACGACGTCGTTTTATTTAATGAAAATAAACAGAATCTGTTTCGTGTCGTTCCGTAAAAAATAACTCTGTTCTTCAGTTTTATCTTGTATACACTGCAGTTTCAGTTCAACATAACTACAGTTTCATTTCGATATAATTACAGTTCCATTCAATATTTATACGCTCAAATATGTGAAAATGTTATTTAATTTTATTTTATATACACTATAGTTTCATTAAAACACAACTACATGATTATTTCGATATAATTACAGTTTCATTGTACAATATACACTCAAATATGTGAAATGTTATTCAGTTTCATTTCACCACAACTACAATATCATTTTGATATAACTGCAGTTTCATTTGATAATATAAAGATATTACACGAGGCACTGTCGATTTAGATACACTACAGTGTCACTTAACACTAACAACGTGATGTTTCTTTACTTAAAAAAACGGCGTCGTTTTGATGCGCGGTGCATAATCGGTTTCCGATATAACAACTGCCTTAAATGTATATACTTCAGTTTTTTGCCCAACCCTGCAGCCCATATGTTTGGTGCTCAGGCAGTAGCCCACTAGCCCAAAACTCCAAATCTGATTGTGCGATTCATCATCATCTGCTCATCGCCTCCTCACCAAGTCTTCACGGCTCAATCGCAGCAACAGACCGGCGACCGCAGAAGCACTCACGGCGACATTAGAGGTTGACGGCAGCGTTGCAGGTGAACGGCTAATTCCGACTATGCCTTTGTTATTTTGCGTCTGAGGTTCTCACCATTTGCATGCTACTTGCTCAGTAAATAGACATATGATGCTTTCTGCCTTCCTCTGTAAATAATGAAAAAAAAAATGATGCTTCTGCCTTCTTCTGTACCTAGAATCTCTCACCTATTTGCTTTCACTTTGTATTGTATCGCTTCTGCAAATAATTTGGAATTCTTAATTTATGAAATAGGGATTAAACTTTCAGTTTTTAGTGATCGGTGTAGAAATCTACTGGACAACAGGTACACTCTGCTCCGGCGACTTTTTTTTTTTTTTTTTTTTTTTTTTTTTTGTTGTTGCTGAATCCTTGATCTATCTGATGGATTACGTGAAATTGGCGTACGTTTGGTCACTGAAAATCATTTTCGATATGTTTAGTGGACTGAAAGTTAAATAGAGTTTACTCTCATGGTTTGTAGCCTCAGAAAATGATGTGAGAAAAAGAAATGAGAATAGGAGGACCTTTTGAGTAATCAAGAGACAATCAGACTTTATAGTCACCTTATAATTTAATTTTAGATAAGTATAGCTGTTTACCAAAAAGAATTAGGTGCATTAGTTTTCAGGTAAACCATAGATTCATATTCTGGAAGATAGATATACTCGATCTGTTATACTTCATGTATGTTACGCCCTATGGGCACTTACATGAACTTACGCAGTTGATAGTTGAAAATTTTAAATGGATGAACAACGTGATATTGCATTTACAGGAAGTTCATAAACAAATCAGGATGCCTCACAGAGCTAGGCCTATGACAGGGCTTCTGGTGTTCGTTGGACTAAATGCTGCTTTGGTCTCTACAATAGAGCCTATCTATGATTTTGTGTGCTTCCTTCCATATTGGGAACGAAGGGTATGCTTCTTATTTCCTACTGAACGCTTCTCCAGCTTTAAGTTGTTCTTGATAGCTCGTTATACATATACATATGTACTTAATGTGGCAAATTATAAAGGAAAACTAGCTACACAAAGTTTCCAATATATCTAGTGCACATCAAATAGTTTGTATTTCATTAAGACCAATCACTGCTTGATTTGGGAATGGTCCTGTAACATTCCCTCTATCATATTCAATATACAGTGTTCCTTCAATCCTTTGATATACCTCATTGCAGGAACCTTCTCGGTTCTCGAGAAATCAATGTTCATTTGCTTTTGCTACATGATGCATGCATTTGCAGGAAGATCTTTAACAAGCCTTGGATCTTTAAAATTTCGTTATTTGAGTTGATCTGTCTGTCTTTCTCAGAGAGAGCGTCGACACAAGGAACATGAAGCTGCATTGGCAAAAGGTTCTGGCTCAACGTAACTGTTATAATGATGCCAGACTTCACCGACAGGCTCTCGAATTCAGCTGTCATTGTCTTTGTGATACCGTCTTTTCTGCTACTCAGAGGGTCCAGAGTCCGGTTACAAAACCTAAGGATGATGAGAAACACTGACAGAAGAAACCATCTGAAAACACAAATGCTGAAAGTTGGAGAGTTACCTATTTATGTGCTTCATATTCACTATATGTGGCTTCTGGGTACATCAAAATATATAGATATTTGTACTCAAACAATTTGTTTTAGAAGGTAATAGGTTTTAGAAGTGTCTTTTATTAACTGCCTTTGATAGTTTCAAGTGAATGTAGTGCAGAACTAAAGCTATTCTTTTCCAATAAAAGAAATCATACACTTCTATTTGCATCTTAGGCAATTGATAATTTGAAAGCTAAGAAATTATATTATTAGGGAAAATGAAGATTTAAACAATAACAGTCTAATTGAATATTAATTCCATTGTCAGGCTGAAAAATAATAAGTTGTTGGATATAATTAATATAAAGACTAAAATATCTCAACATATTACAAATATGTGAGATTAATATAAAAATCATTTTGTATATTTTTTCATAAAATGTGTGAAAATAAATACCTAACGAGGCCAAGAAAAAAAGAAAAAGAGGAACTCATTTTTCATTGTAATAATTCTCCATAAAAAAATATGTTTTTTTTTTGTCCCAAAAATAAAATAAAATATCCCAATAACTTATTTCCCAAACTAAACATCTACGCGTCAAATGTGCAAATTTTTATATATTATTAACGATGAAAATTGGTTTAAAAGATTTTTATATTGAGATAGAAAGTTCCAAATCATTAAAATATTTTGTTTGATAAATTAATAAAATTTTAACGTATAAACAATATTAATAATTAATATTATATAAAATTATTAATAGGAATGAACATCAAAAGCATTGATTACATAATACTACAGTGTTAAAAATATTATTTTACTCCGTACTTCTTAAAAAAAACATTGTTTTATTATCATTTTCATTTTGTTAATAAATTATGAAGGTCGGGTTTATATGAAATTGGGCCCTCCGAATTGGATTGGATTGTAGGAGTAGGGTTTGGAATTTAGAGGGAAAAATTAGATTGAAATTATTTTTTCTGAACTTCTGTCATAAGCAAAATTTGTTGTCTTCCAACCATACGTATTACCGATTTACTGGCCGTGAATTAGGAGCTTGGATTGAATGAATGGCTGTGCTGAAAGCTTCTCACCCTCCTCTGCTTAGACACTCTATGCGGCTCATGGCGTATGGCGCTTTTCTCACTCACTCTCGCGCTAGCCCTTCCTTCCTCTCTTCCTCTTTCTCTGTTTCCCGCCCGTCACTTCTTTTCTGCAACTCCAGGTATATATATATATGTTTACTTTTTGCCGCTTAAGTTCGTTTCTGTTATTTGTTGCTCAAGTCTGGGTTGTGGGTAGTGTTGCATGATTTGGAGTAGTCAAGTGGCCCATGGGAGATATAGTTTTTGAAAACTTTTGCGGAGCTCTACTTCTACGGGTTAGAGTAGGCGGATGAAAACTGCTTTCTTTTCGTATAGAAAAACTTGGGAATAACTAAATAAGAGCATTTTTTAAAAATTTAATTTAATATCAGGGGCAGTGTTTTGATTGTTTGTAGAATATTGTGCTACTGTTTCAGGACAATTGTTAGGTTGAGGAGGCTTCCAAACAGGGATTTTAGTAGAAATGTTCTATGCACTAAATCTTTTATGTCATCAAGCATTGCTATGGAAGCTCTTCAAGAAAGACATGGCTCAAAAGATTATGGTTCTGAACAAATTCAGGTGAGCACTGGTTTCTGTTTGTAAAACTTTTTTATTTTTCATATCTTCTGGTGTTATGCTTTGTTGCATTTGTACGTGGAAATTCATATGAATAAATCATTGGGTGTTAGGATGTGGACAGTGTTAAGTTCAATATAAGCAGCAAATGGATTTAATGTATGCTTTATCACTTATTTTGGGAATCTTTGGAATGGTCACTGATTGAGATAGTATGCTTTGTCAAAAACTGGATGGGATTTGTATTCAGCAGGTGTGTGGTGATTATGGTGGAGAAACAGATTGCTAAGATATTTATAAGGACAATGCTTCAGCTCTTAGGATAGTCTTAGAGATTGTTTTTGTGCTGTAAGCAAACTGAAAAATTCATGTTTATGTTTTTTTACTAAATTCTGAGTAAAATACTGGATACACAATTTCTCCTATTCATAGCTCTAATGAAGAGAGTTGTGTTCTGCCGTAACATTTTGCCCTTTTCTGAAGGAGCCTAAAATGGGAGAAATTGTAAAATGAAGGGTCTCTATATATTGCTAGACGACTAATGTTTTTTAAGTAGGTAAGTTAGTTCATCATTGTTTAAAATTACGCCGCCTTGCTCTTTTTGGAGAATGGTGTAAATCAGTGCTGTTGTCATATCAATATTACAGAATCTGATTTCCTCTTAGGTGTTGCAAGGTTTAGATCCTGTGAGAAAAAGGCCTGGAATGTATATTGGAAGCACTGGTCCTCGTGGGCTGCATCATCTGGTATCCTATACATTGTACATTGGCTTTATTCATTCGTCTGAATTTACCTGTAAATTAAATGTAATAATAAGTTTTCATTTACTACTTCAGGTATATGAAATCTTGGATAATGCTGTAGATGAGGCCCAAGCAGGATTTGCTTCGAGAATAGATGTTGTCCTGCATGCAGACAATTCAGTGAGCATCACTGATAATGGGCGTGGGGTATGATCTGCTTATTTTCCATAGAGACAAATGTTCTAACTTCTTGGCCTTATTGATAACACACTGCTACAAGTTTACTATTAAACATGACACAGGAAAAAATCCACAAAAAGCATAATGTGCAAATGATTATTTGTATACAACTAAGAAAAGGAATTAGGCCTTTTCATAAGGAAAAGGTGCTATCAATAAGTTCCAAGTTGTGTTGAAGCTCAATTCTTAAAGGCTCAGTTGAGATTGAGCAGAACCAGGAAAATATCCAGCTTCACTTACACACCTACTCATAGGCTTAGTGGGGGTTTCTTGAAAAAAATGTTGGTACTAAACCACTAATATTCTAACAAAAAGTTTGTTTTCTTTTTTAGTATGAATCCAGAATAAGTTGAGTCTGGTCTGGATTATATGTTTTTGTTTCAACTTGATGCTGCCAATAGGATAATTAATCGACTGGGGTTGTTATTGCTTATAGCTGAGTGGATAAAATGATATATATCTACTTTTTCATTACAATTGTGAATTATAGCTGGTCTTTGTTCTTATTGTTTCTCTCATATCCTCACATGTTTCGTTTTTCTTTCCAGATTCCAACTGATTTGCATCCAGTGACAAAAAAGTCTGCTTTAGAGACTGTCTTGACGGTACATTCCCACTAATTACAAGTTTGTTCTTTAGAATTACTAATGCAGTCTGTAGAGTTTAAGTAAATTGTGGGTTTTATTGCAGTTGATGCTGGAAGGCTGGAATGCCATAATTAATTTAGTAAAATAGAAAAGTTTTTTTTTTTTTTTTTGAAATACATATTTGGCCATGTTTTCCAATTCTTGCTTGAACAATATTTAAAACTGTTGATGATTACCAATATATACATGTCTATGTAGTTAATATTATAGTTTGAAAACTGATTACACGTATTGGTTCTGGAATGGTGCAGGTTCTGCATGCGGGTGGCAAGTTTGGAGGCTCAAGTAGCGGCTATACTGTCTCAGGTGGATTGCATGGTGTTGGTCTTTCAGTTGTAAACGCGTTGTCAGAGGTACTTATCTAGTTATCTATTATAAATTTATAATAAATTGCTCCTGTTGCTCATATCTGAATATTTTTCATCCTGAATATTCAACTCACCATCACAGTTTTCAAGTTTGGGTGCTTTTGATTGCTTCTATTTGTTGCTCCTTTAATGAAGGGTTTCATTTTCCTCTGCGGCTCTGCCTATCCTTCAAGAGTCATCATGGTTAAATGGATCTCATTTGTCTATAACGTGGGGATGGCTTAGATAATTTCAAGTGTTTATATGTTTGAACTTTGAACATAATTTTGCACCTTCAGGTCATTAAAATGATGCCAAAATTTTTGGAGTCATGCCAAAGTATGTATCGAAATATTCAATGATGTGATTTACCTGTGATAAATCTAACTTTATGCTTAGATTGTGCACATAAAGGTACCAAACGAGTGAAGAATTCTGAATTATTGACAGTTTATATTTTCATGCTTCTAGAACCTGAATAGAAACTATCTTGAAATCGATGGCTAAAAAATATGTTAGGATGGTGGTGAACTAAAAAGCACTTATCTAATGTTGGAAAGGAAGTAGTGTAGAATTGAAGGAAATGATTTGGTGAAAACTAATTACTTTTATTTAATAGCAGGAAGCGCTTTTGTTTCTTCTGTGAAAAGCTACACAATGATAAAAGTGAAAAAAATTGTTAGAAAGTTTCCCTGGTGGCAAAAGTGTTATATGGTTGTTCACATTCATCTTCTGAATTTCCCTTTAAGAGTTTGAGCTAAATTTGTCACTTTTTTTCTCTTTCGACTTCATGACTTCTACACATTTTCCTTTTATACCTTTCTCAATATTAGTCCCCCTATGGTGGTTTTGGGTGTTCTCACGCTTATTCACATTCCTTTCATGATTTTGAGTACAAGCTAAATTTATTGCTTGTTTTTCTTTCTCAATTTCATGACTTCTAGGCGTTTTCCTTATATACCTTTCTCAATATTAGTTTCTTCTTTGGTGGTTTGGGTGTCTCAATATTATATTCTTTGACCTATAGGCTTTTTTAGGGGCCAAAATGAATGACGATGTATGAATTTTTTAAGCTTGATAATTGTAATTTTAGAAGAGAGGAGAGAAAAGGTTTAAATTGGTATGTTGCCTCTCCTTGATCAAAACATAGTTGCTTTGGGTTAAATGCTACCTGTTCCTGCTAAATTGGATAGAAAGTGGCATTTAATCAAGCTGTAGACTTCTTGTTGACTTAGTTACTAGGCCAGTCTAGCTATATTTTTTCTCTGCTTATTTTATTCCTCAATAGGTTCCAGACCTATTACTTAATGGAGTATTTCATCTACTCACAGGAGCTGGAAGTAACTGTCTGGCGTGATGGCAAGGAACACAAACAAAAATATTCACGTGGGAAGCCTACAACAAGTTTAATCTGTCACGAGTTATTAGCTGGGCAGAGGGAAAGGCAAGGGACATCCATACGATTTTGGCCTGATAAAGAAGGTTATTGTTTTCTTCTTTTGTTTATTTTTGGGGGGATGGCATTTGAAATTTGGGGGTTTTAAATTTTTGCTTTCACTTCATCTCATAGGGTTTAGTACAAGTTTATTCTGTTGCGCGTACACACACACAATTTTTATTTTTTGGGTTCTTATCATGGGTTGCACCCTAATTATGTGCTCAATAAAAAAAAATTAGAGTGTTGAAGTGTTTCTTTTCTTCAAAGCTCTACATTTTTGCAGCTTTGAATTCTCATCTTGTTTCCAATTTGTTTGATTGTAGGGCTTGAGCCTATTGCCATGTTTCTCTAACTTAACTAGTTAACTGTTTATGTAGTGTTCACAACTGAAATAGAGTTTGACTACAGCACTCTAGCTGGACGGATTAGGGAGCTTGCTTTTCTTAACCCTGAGGTATTACTGTGGACGCATTTTCTCCCTTTTGTATTTCTTTTTCTAACCTCAAGCTGTGGTCAAGTAAAATTTATTACATTGCTGGACTATGCATTTTCCTGCAATATGAATCTATGCTAAGTCATTAGCTTATTAAGTTATTATACCTGAAAAATAAGTTCACATGCTGATATTTACTTTTATTTGTTATTACTTGGTGTTTCTTCTGTTTTGCAGCTAACTATTGTGCTAACGAAAGAGGACATGGACACAGAGAAGAGCCAATGCAATGAGTACTGCTATGCTGGAGGTTTGGTTGAGTATGTGAAATGGCTGAATACTGATAAGGTATGCTAATTTGCTACCATTTTCTTCCGCCATTGTGCATTATTTCTTCTTTTTTTCAAGGGTACTGTTTTACTCTTTGCATCCTACTTTATTTATGTATTCTTTGTTATGGGCCTCTGACTCTTGCACTTTCTACATTAGGATGATCTTGTAATCTTTGTTTACACAAATGTTTTTATTTTTATTTTTTATTTTTATTTTTATGAGGTGTGAATCTGTACATTTCATATTTGCTTATCTATGAGGAGAGAGTAAAAGAGAGTGGGATGTTGATGGTAGTCATGGTACTAATGAAGAGTCTGGTAATTGTTTTCTGTTTCTTATTAATTTGTGTTGAATTGATGGCCTGTGATTGATGGATTCAAACTGATGAGATTAGTGCCTCCAAAGAAGCCTCTCATATTGACCGAGTTATACATCAAAATAACAAATTTCTTTAAGTTTCAGTGACCAAAAATAAACTCCTTGTCATCTAATTGAGAGCAATTGCTTATTTGCTTGTAATGCCTGTGCTTTCAACTGTAGCTACACACACTAAACAATATATACAATACAATAGATGAATAGAATAATAATTTCAAATTGATGAAAGAGTTTATGTTAGTGCGATTGTCAACTGTTGATAGAAAAGTTATTCTTAATATGCATTACATTTTAAAGCTTACTGTCATCTAATGCTTGGTTGATGTGAATCATTTATCTGCTGAAAGTTTGTGTTTATCTTTCCAAACTTTGGTAATGACTGACAGATCTCTGGTTCAGAAACCTCTGCATGATGTGGTGGCATTCAAACGAGAAGCAGATGGAATTGTAATTGATGTAGCTCTTCAGTGGTATAAATTTGAACTTTTTATTTCACAATGTCATTTTGTATTTTTTTACCAGAACAAATATAAAAGATATTGTAAAACAATATACAAATCTTAATTGTGCTATTATTCACTTCTGAGATTTTAAAATAGTACTGAGTCTGTTTCATGTTAAAAATTGACAGTTACTTTTTCACTTGTCTATTTAGGTGTTCAGATGCGTATTCAGATACAGTGCTAGGATATGCTAACAGCATACGAACAATTGATGGTGGCACTCATATAGATGGTCTGAAGGCTTCATTGACAAGAACCGTCAACAATCTTGGGAAAAAGTCAAAGATAATTAAGGTAAATAGTATATTCTCTGTTATGTGCTTTTAAGTGACACATACAAAACTGAATCTCATTCAATCTTATTTTGGCTAAAAGTGAGAATTTAGCTATATTGTAGTCAATCATATTCCTAGTTTTAAGTATGAATGCATTTATCTGAAAATTCTAGTACAGTGGATGAGCTCAGATCCTAATTTTATTTTGACAACAAAGCCATGGTGCAACAATTATTATGCTCTTACCCACATGTTATACTGTAATCATATTTCATGTCTTGAATAATACTCTAAAAATGAGTTTCATATGATCATATCATTATCTGTTTTCCAAGACTCGAGTAAATTACTTAATTTGATTTTCTGAGCTTGTTTTATATAAACAGCTGAATAAAACGCTTTTCTGAAGTGTTCTGATGATGCATTTTATGAATGGGCACAGTTGGGTTTAAATGTCTTGATCTTCTTTTTCCAGGAAAAGGATATTAGCTTAAGTGGTGAGCATGTGAGAGAGGGACTGAGTTGTGTGATCTCAGTCAAAGTACCGAATCCTGAATTTGAAGGACAGACTAAGGTAAAAACCAGACAAATGTTTTATCTAGGAATTAAATACCTTGAGATTTTTGGCGCAGCAATGCACCTTGACCAAGATTGGGAGGTTTGTCCTGCAAATAGTTTATGGTTCCAATTTAATTAATTACTTTGTGTTTTCTATTTGAAGACGAGGTTGGGAAATCCTGAGGTGCGAAAGGTTGTTGAGCAATCTATTAATGAGTATCTTTCTGAATTCTTGGAGTTGCATCCAAATGTGCTTGATTCAATTCTTTCCAAGTCTCTTAATGCTCTAAAGGTACCTTAACTTTTAAAGACTTTCCACCTTGTTCAGTTTTGGGCATATCATTGATTTAGATTCTTGCTTGAAAATGTTGCTTGCTCATCTGCATGTCTTTTACATGTTTTGCCTATTTTGTTCATTTAGGCAGCCCTTGCAGCTAAGAGGGCTAGGGAGTTGGTGAGACAAAAGGGTGTCTTAAGATCATCATCTCTTCCCGGGAAGCTTGCTGATTGTTCGTCAACAAATCCAAAGGAATCTGGTACGTGTTGTTACATCTTTTAAGAAAAGTCAATCATGAAACTAAAGGAATGGATTTTGGTTTTACATGAACTTTTCCATCCATCATATTCACCCATATCATATTAAACATTAGATTGTATGTGGTCAGTGGTCTTAAGGTCATTGCATTTCAGTTCCATCAGAATGATACACTTTATGGAAATTATGAATGAGTAATAACAATGCTGAAGTAATTGGCCATTTTCCTAATTGCAATCAGTAGTTCACATTAGATGACCTTCAGAGTGGGAGTTTGAATTTCCAGACTTTGGTTAACTAAATTGCTTTATTTGGCCATGATTGTATTTGAAGTTTTCTAAGCAGCAGCTAAATTATATGAATTTAAGGTTTGTATCATGTAATGTTCTAATTTCTTTTGTAGTATCTATCAATGAAATAGACACAAAAAAAAGAGTAAATAAATAAATAAAGAGATCATATTCATCTGAAATTTTGTTTGTGACTTTTTGCATCTAAATCAAAGATCACCTTAACTTTGGTATTGCGTTTCTGAAATAGTAGGATGTTCAATCATTAACTGTAGAAATATGAAGCAAGTATGTCACTACTTTTGTTTATTGTGTAGGTCACTAAATTGTGTTTGCATTAGAGTATTGCTTGATGTAATCAATTATCAAAATGCTCTTTGCAAAATTGTAGTCTGAGTCATTTTCAACACCAATTGGCATTTTTGATTTAATAGCTTTTCTTTTAGTATTAGATGTACACAATATTTTCACATGATCATGGTTATTAAAATTGTTTCTTTCTGTCTATTATTTGCAGAGATATTTATTGTGGAGGGGGATTCAGCTGGTGGAAGTGCTAAACAAGGCCGTGATCGGTGGTTTCAGGTGACAGTTTTATCTGTTTATCGCCCAGGGATTGGTGCCCAAAGTGACAAATTTGGCTAGAATGGTTCTCATGTAAATTTTTTTTTTTCTTTTCAAAATATCCAAACTCCAGCAACCGGCATATCAACTCATTGCTTTGTGCAGGCCATTCTTCCTTTACGGGGTAAAATTTTGAATGTTGAAAGAAGGGATGAAGCTGCTATGTACAAAAATGAAGAGATCCAGAATCTCATTCTTGGTCTAGGACTTGGGGTGAAGGTAACCTGTCTTTTTTTTTTTTTTTGGTGGGGGGTATGTAATTCCAGTTTTTCTAGTAGAACTTGATTTGTTTAATTCAATCTTCTCATTTCAGGGAGAGGATTTTAAAAAGGAGGCTCTGCGTTATCATAAAATTATAATTTTGACAGATGCTGATGTGGATGGTGCTCATATTCGCACACTATTATTGACGTTTTTCTATAGATATCAGGTAGGTCCCGTCCATTGCGTCTAGTAATCCAAAGACAAATGATTTATAAGAAACGTAAATATGCTTGAAGGACTGTAAATGATTCTGCTCTCACACTTATTTTTTATTGTTCACAGAGGGCTTTGTTTGACGAAGGGTGCATTTATGTGGGTGTTCCACCTCTGTACAAGGTTTGATCTCAAAACAAAAAACGCCTGATATGATTAAGGAAATATCTTTATTATTAGAATTGATTTATTATCCTTACTATTAGAATTGATTTATTTCCTATAGAGATAGGAAATAATTATGGTAAGGAGCTTTAATGATTCTCCTTTCCTTTTTATGTTTTAGTTAGTCTTCCTTTCCTTTTTATTTTTTACTAGTTTTTGTAACCCTCTTATATAAAGGGGATTCTCATTCTAATAAAATACCAAGCAAGAATGAAGTTAAGTTAAAATCAAGAGGTGGGAAAACTCTCAAAACGTTCCTATTATCTTTGTTCCTTAAGTTTATCTCTCAACATAAACATCCCCAATAACCCTAATCGCCCTTTGACGCGTGCTTTCGCCCGAGAACATAACAACGCCCTTGTATGTCTTGAAGTTTACCCGTTAGTCATTTTTCCTTGTTCTTGATTTGTTCAGGTTGAGCGGGGAAAACATGCATACTATTGCTATGATGATGCAGAGCTTAAAAAGCTCCGGAGTTCGTTTCCCTCAAATGCTTCATATAACATCCAGAGATTTAAAGGTGAGATTGCACTTTCCGGAATTCTAGAAATCCAAATAGGAGGATTTCACTTGCTCTCAGTTTTATGAAAATATATCCATGAATAAAATGGCCAGTTTATTCCAGCATGTATGTGGGCCATATTATTTAAGAAATGAATTTGAAATATTTCTAGGTATAAAGTGCAAAAAATGTGATATCAATTATTGCCAGCTAGCTATTGTTCTTAATTTCTGATATGGCTTCCATTCTTTATGGACATGTATGGAAGCTGTCTTGCTAAATTATTGTTGTTTGTCTTAACAAAATAAAATGCAGGATTAGGTGAGATGATGCCTGCTCAGTTGTGGGAAACAACCTTAAACCCAAAGACTAGGCTTTTAAAGCAACTAGTGGTCGAAGATGCAGCTCAGGCAAACTTTGTTTTCTCCTCGTTAATGGGTAAACGGGTAAGTCAAGCCATACTCTATCTTGGATTTGATCTGTCTATCCGTTCTGAGATAGCGGTCCTGTTTGGTAACATAATTAGCTTGTCAGTCAATTTTGGCTTATTTGATCACTATTAGCCGTTTGACTTGGTTAAACATTCAATATAAGTGTTTGGTTAATTAGCTTTTTGTAATAGCTTATTGCTCCAAAATGTTAAAATTCAAAAAGCTACTTAAAGCATAAAGCAGCTTTTTGAGAAAGTCATTTTGATGTAATCAGCTATCGGCTAACAACTAATTTACCAAACATCTTTCTACAATCAGTTAATGCTATCAACTACTCAAACCCACTAACCCAATAAGCTAACAGCTATTTACCAATCACCCCTATCATCTTTTGCGTAATGAAATGCAAATCTTTATGCACTAACATCTTATTAGTTACTATTAATTAATTGCGTTCCAGTTTTTAGTACACGGTTTTCTTTCTATCAATAAAATCATGACACGTGATGAAAGTTTTACTCTACTAGAGTCCATTTATCATTTTCCTTTGAAATATAAGACAGTTGATATAATGGCATGTGTGTTTTCTTTATTTAGTGATCCTAATACATTTACAATCTCCTTTGTTGGTGAAACAGGTGGATGATAGGAAGGAAATGATAAAACATTCTGCAAGCAAAATCAACTTTGACAAGCTTGATATTTAGACTTATTAGCAAAAACACGAACCATTCTCGAAGAAATGATCAACACTCCTTGTTTGATGTAGAGGCCTATGAGGAATCTTTTAATTCCCTCGAGATTACATTATTCTATTTTTGAAAAATATTAAGTTCTCATTTTCTATTGTAAAATAGTAGTGTATTTTGACTTAGTTATTTCCTATTTTATAAATTATAAAAAATATTTGTCTAATATTTATTATTATATTTTCTTTATATATAAAAATACACATGCGAAAAATGTGAAATACAATAGTATATTTTGAGCCTTTAGAGCAAGATAGACTGGTAGGGTGGTAGGGCTTTGATTTCTACCACGAATATTGGGGGTTTGCGTATAGGTTGGACTGTTGTGCGCAGAAATGTACAATTTAGTGTTGAGTTTCAAAGTTAGATTTGTTTGATTTGCCTTCTCATGAACTTAGGTTGTAGTTAAATACTTTAATTTATTAAAATTGGCTAAATAAGTCTATTAGTAATAACTAATAAAATTACAATGACGTGATATGATAATTGTCGTAGACCGTTGTTAATCTTTGTTGATTGCAACAAACCGTTGTGGAGTCGTCATTGATAACAAGGTTTTCCCATTCAAAGAAAAATGTGACCAAATAATTTTTTTTTTTCAAGCAAAATCAACTTTGACAAGCTTGATATTAAGACCTGGCAAAAACATAAACCATTTTTCTCCTCGTTCATTTTACTACAGGCCTATGAGGAATCTTTTAATTCCCTTGATTCCATTCTATTTTTTAAAAATATTTAAAATTCATTTTCTATTGTAAAATAGTAAATAGCAATTTGTGTTTTGCCATCAAGCTAATAATAGAAAGGGGAAATGCATTTTAATAACTCGATTGTTTTTTGCTAGTTGTTTTAGTCTTAACTTTCTATCATTACAATAAACGCCATAACTTTTCATAAAAGTTGAAATTTTAATCTCGGAAGGAATAACACCCTATTAAACTCAATTAAAATTTTTACTTTGTATATTAATATTTTAAAAGTTTATTATCTTTATTCTTTATAATCTTTTTAATTTTATATTTTATATACAAAATAAAGAATTAACAACCTTCTTTGCTTATTTTACAAGCGTAAGAAGTTGAGGACTAAAACGTTTAAGAAGGAACAATTATGGAACTAAAAATATATTTTTCCCTCCTAGAAATGAGATATTATTGAGATTCTTTACTAACCCATATTTAGTCTCAATTCTCATCTCCCTAATCTAGAATATTTTGGTTGAATATAAAACAATTTATTATGTGTGGAAATGGGTCAAATGACACTTGACAAAAATATGCACTTAATAAAATCATGCTTTGATGATACCATAGAGTTTCACCCTCAACTTTTGTAGTTTCTAGGCAGTAAAATTATGTGATCAGATTCTTGCAGGAAAAACATGAAACATATTAAACATCTCAAGTCCAAACACTGCAAAATCATAATAACAGTTCTCAATAAACCTACATGTAAATGTAAATGATCAATCCAATATCTCTGACACTGCTGTCTTTCTGAATCCATCAACCTGAGCCAACATGCCAGCCAATGCTTTATTTGGGAATATGTTATCAGCCTTCAATCTCTCACTCATCCCATAAGCAGGAAGCTTGGCATTTATATAGGCCTGAATGAGTGTTTGGAACTGTTTAAGACGAGATGTGTAGCCGACCTGTCTCATTCTGTGGAATATCTTCTCAGAATTATGTATGTCGCCTCTCTTCGCGTATTCCTCCATGATAGTAATATAAGATCTCAACAATGGCTTTCTTTGGCCCTTCTCTCCAGCCTTTTTCAATATAGAATCGGCTTTTTCCACTTCTCCAGCGTTGCAATAAAGCTTAACAACTGCATCCCAAGTTAGTGGCCCAACGGGGAAATCACTTTCTCCCATCTGCTTCACAAGCTCCTTTCCTTTGACCAACATCTTATTATCTGCATAAGCACTCAATAAAGCATAATAACCTTTTGAGACGGGATTTTTCGCCTTTTTGTATTTGTTTACCAATATATCAAAGACATCTTCTGCCTCCTCAATTTTCTTCAAACTTCCCCAGGCTTGAATGCCGGCCACACACTCATCTACCTTTGGATTGGATTTGCAAACTTGCCAGAGTCTGCTGACGTCCTCAGCCATGCCAAGGGAAGCATAGAGTGGGAGTAAAATTTGGCATGCCCAACGATTTTCCTTAATATTCCCTCCTTCCATCTTCTTCAATACAACCTTGGCTTTTTCATTGCAACCTGCAGCAATGTAGTGCTTGGCCAAGAGTTGATTTATACGGATATCAGGTTCCAACCCCTCATCTTTCATTGTCTCTACAATCTGTTCCATGCCTTCTATATCATTGACTTGGCCCTTGGTATCAATCAACATTTGGTATGTAAAGAGACTTGGCTTCACATTTTCTTTGTCCATTAGTAAGAGAACATCAGCAATCTTCTTCTTGTCAGTCCTTTTGTATAGAAGAAGCAACTGGTTGTAAGCAAAGCATGTAATTGGCATCTCAAGTTGCTTCATTTTATTAAATACCTCTTCTGATTTTTTCACATTGACTGCAGAAACACAATTAGCTAACAGAGTTCGATAAACAACTTCACTAGATGGAATATGCTGCATATAAGCCTCTGCTCTTTGTAAACCACGGACTTTGGCAATTAAATCAACACGACAAGCAAAATCTCTCTCAGCAAAATCAATCTTCCTTGAAGACTCCAACCACTCAGACAACTGCCAAAAGTAGGAATTAGGGTAGAGCCAATAGTGTTTTTTTTTTTTTTTTTTTTTTTTTTTTTTTTTTTTTTTTTAAATTAATGCAAATCATAGAAGGATGGGCTAACAAAAAATGCTGTGTCAGGGGCTCTTGTATTTTGTAAAAGCTAAAGCTCATATCACAGAAGTAAGATTTAGAAACAAAAAACAGACCTTTAAACGCAGGCCACCGAGTCTAGAATGCGTGTAACAGCTACAAATGGCAAATTTTGCAAAAGAATAGAGATTACCTGCAAGGCTTTTACAAACATACGCCTTTTACGAAGATTAATCATGGCCACTGCCACTTCTAAGCGGGTAACTTCATTTCCTTCCTCCACCCATCTATTCATGACATTACTAACAGATGATGCTGGATTATCCAAAATTGCCTTGAAAATTTTTGATGTAATTCTTTTCCTGGGAGACTTTTTCTCACTGATTTCAGCTTCAGTGTCCGATAAGTTTATTAAGTCCTTAACGTCATCATTAATATCCTCTTCAGAGAGGTCTGACTCGGAGACTAAGTCCTCATTATTATCTGCAATGTCCTTTTGGATTGCTCCAGATGTGGCAGGAGATTCAAGATCAGAAAACCCATCCAGCTCATCGTCTTCCCCTCCACTGCTCTTTGTGTCTGCCTGTGAAGTGAAGCTGCGAATTCCCCAGAGTGCCGCAGGTGAACTATGAGCTGTCTTCTGAAATTTTCTTAAAGATAGAAACCTATCAGTTACCGCTTTAGCAGGCCCACAAACTCCAGAATCACAGTCTTCTAAGCAACGATTTGATATACCCAATCCAGGAGACATAATCCGAGTATTATGTATGTTCAATCCTTGCTTCCTGGCATAATAATCAATAGCCAATTTAGTCAGTTTTAGTGAATAAGAGTTTCCATTAGGAGTAGCTATCTACTCAGCAAAGAAATGTAAACAATACATATTCTTAGAAATTAGATTTTTTAAAGCTTTTAACACTTAGGTACAAGTCACTCAAAAATCATGGAAAATTTAGTCTAGCATCCAGGTTAAGTTCAATTAAACAACTATGGACGATAGCTGCCAGACCGATTAAAAACTTTATGCCTAATCAATGATATTAAAACACAGAAAATCTAAAGCATCACATCAGTATTTACAAAAACACAACAAGACGACGTAAATGCAATGACCATAGTTGAACTTATGAATGCACACACGTGCATATATATAGGAATCAAAACGAAAGTTCATACTGAATATATATATATATATAAGTCTGTGGAGGGAGATGGATGGGAAAACACGAGATTACCTGAGGGAAGAAGAAGCTCGGCGAAGTGCCCACATGGCGATTAATCGTAGAGGAGCTCTGCTAGCTGAAATGCAACCTAAAGATCGCTACTTTTACAGAGAGGAGAAGGAGACTGAAGGCCTAAACCCTAAAACCCTAACAACGGCTTTGCATTTTATATGGAGTATATTTTAGACGACAGAGGCTGGTCTAACATATCAAAAATGTAGAGACACCCCTAGAGTTTAACATATTACCGATATAGCACACTTTGTTATACTATATTTCAATTCACTACTAACTAAATATTCCACTATTTTATGGTCGCGAGAGAAACTCTTGGTAAATTTCACTCATGTATCATATGGTAAATTACACTCGATAGGGCTTTTGTGCTAGTTTCATAGTGAGGGTATTGACAATTGAGAGATAAAAATGTAATTATCTATTTTAAAATTTGTATTTTACGAATTTTAAAGAGAGTTACTTTAATACTATGTGAAATGCTTAATCAATATTTTATCGATTTTAACTGAGAAGTAATTGGCTAAAGTGTCAATCATATTTCTTGGATTGAAATTAGATATGTATATAAATTTGTTTGAATTAAATAGTTTAATTATTGTTTCAATATTTTATCAATTTTATCTCCCATGTTTTTTCATGAAGGGAACAAATGTGTCGCCTTTTTCACAAATCTTGCTCAAAACAAGGAGTGGGGCACTTGTACTTTTGATGATCCCCGGAGGGTCTGGCGACTATCCTCTCTCAAGATGCTGGTGGTGCAACCACATGTAGAATTAGATAATCATGCAGCCTAGCCTCTCTTTCATCACAAAAAAAAAAAAAAATTGTTTACAAAATATATGAGGCATTCGAGGGCATCACTATCTCTTAATATATAAGTGCACGTATTTTAATAGTGGGTTTGTCTTTATTGCGGGTACTTTTGTACAAACATATAAATGCTTGTATGCCATTTGAGACGTATTATTTTGTTCTCGAAAAGTTGAACCCCAACCTCAAGGCTCAAGGGTTCACACGTCCCTGTCTGACAGAATATTTGGAAAGATGTAAATCATGATAACGAAAACAGAGGCTAGAGCTTTGCTTATACTATATACAAGGAGCCCCCTCACGTTGAGAGATTGCTCCCACACTGTCACTTATAAGACTCAATCTCGGATCATTATTTTTAAATTTTACACGTGTGACCAACTGAGTTGGCCATGCGGACATTTGAGACGCATTTTGTGTACATGTGTATGTACTTGCGAGAATAATAGGATAATAAAAGGGCTAAGGTGAAATATTGAATAAATATGGGTATAATTTTCAATTTTCACAAAATAAACGACAGGTCAGCACAGCAAGCTTGAGGCCTCATCCATATCCAAATATCTCTCCATTTACGGAGTAATCTTCTGATTATTCTCAGCTTCGTCTCCAAGCGACTCAAAAATCAAATTCGAAATTTCGAAGAGTGCATTCATTCACAAGGTTTATTCTTTTAATATTTCATTTTTGTTTTCAATTTCTGCAACCCTAAGTATCATTTTCTACAAATTAATAATTAAATTGATCAAGTATTTCATAAATTTCATTTTGCATTATATAAAAAAAATTGCTTGTGTAAATGAAGCTTTTGTGGTCTGTAACGAGGATTTTCAGCTGAGAAACTGTAGATTTGGTTTTGATAGGGATATATCTACGGATTAAGGTTTTAGGTTTAACTATGGACTCGGATGGGCACAATTCAGCCCGGGAGAAGGTTGGTGCTGCCGGTGCTTTTCGCAGGCCGTCCAACGATGCTGCTAATCGGAAATATCGACGTCGGTCTCCAGTTGGCGAATCATCCTCGGACGGTTAGTGAATGGATTTAGTTTCAATGGTACATGATGTATTTCCTTCAAAGTAATTGACGCCCAAGTTGTGTTTCTAAGGATTGCTGTGTAACTTATTAATTGTGCCTTTTGTTTTTAGTGTGTCAAATGATTTGTCAGTGGTGAATTGGTGATATATCTTAATTTCTCTTTGTAATGCACTTTGGAAATGGAATTTGTATATTTGGAACTTTGGGCTGGTAACAAGTTTGATTCTGCCACTATGATATAAGTTCTAAATTCAAAGAGCTTCTAAGGAGACTATAATTATTACTCCGTACTCTGTAGTATCTATAGTTTGGAAGTGAGGCTACTGAGTGCTGACTAATAGATATTGGTTGGAAAAGGAGAAAAGAAGAAGGTGGGATGGGGAGAAGATAAGTGGCTCAAGTTCTGCTTTTGAAGATATTGAGGAAGGGACCCTGGGCCCTTTAGGAGCTAAAGAGCAAGGGTATTTGGTGGGATGTATATATGAATTTGACAATCTCAGGTCATGGATTGATCTTGGGCCTTATTTATTTATTTATTTTTGGATGATGAGGGAAACCCCACAACCCTTTCGAAAGTGAGTAAACCCCGCCTTGTGACCCTAGCCGGCAAAGGACCACAAGGAAGTAAACCAGCTTAGGTTATCCATAGTTGACCGGCTCAAACCAAGGGGGCAAGGATTCGAACTCGTGGCCTTGTCACCTTGTGGCTACAAGTGTGGATCTCTTGCCATCTTGGCTGGGGTTACCCCCTTCTTGGGCCTTATTCTGATTATAGGAAGTGTTGTGTTTTTATTTGTGTATGGTTTTCTTTTATGGATCTTCGTTTTCCCATCAGGTCAACTGTTCAAGTCCAAAAGAATTTGTAATTTTTTATTTTCATATGGGTAAAGCACACTCCATTGATTAGAGCATTTTAAAAAGGCTTCTAAGAAATTAGATACAGAGTATTTGATATGCTATTTTTTACACTGGCTTTTTGATCTATCCCATTTATAGGCAATTTAGTACTTAAAACTTTCCTGTTCATTAATGTGGAATGTGTTTGGATAAGATTGCTCGTGCTTTATGTAATGTAAGACTGTGAACTGGTATTTTTTACTCATTGATATATTGGTAAAGGTAGTTGGCTTTTAACATTATATATCATTTTACAGTTGTAATAATAGTGAATTAGTGATGTGAAGAAATAGTGTTTAAACTGCTTTAATCATTAGTCATCCATGGATCACCACTGCTTTGACAGAAATTGGTGCTTGGCTATTTCAAGGGTGTAGAATACTTCCATCATGTACTTTCCATTTACAACTAATCTCCAAGAAAGATTCCCTTGTAGGAGTCAGTTTTTAATTTATTTGCCTTTTTTGTTGATGCAGGTAGTCCTGCCCATGAGAGGAGCTTGAGTCCAGTTCCACCAACTGAAGCTTGTGAAAAAAATGATGATTCTCAGCGAAGGAAGGATGATGGAAGGGATTTAGGGAGAGACTCTGGTAGGAGTCAACATGGCAGGAGTGGTGAGTCACACAGACATTCTGATCGACAATCCTCTAGGAGTACTCATAGTCACCGCAGGCATGATGAGTATACAAGACATAGCAGGAATGAAGATAATGATGAAAGAGAGAATATAAAATCATATTCTCATCATCATCGGAACTCAAGAGGAAGAGACTATTCTGATCACTCTAGGCAAGAAAATGACCATAGGTCGAGAGACTATCCACGTGATGTTGATAAATACTCCCGAGATAAGTATGGTTCTTCAGGGCACAGAAGCAGGGACAAGGAAAAGGAAAGCTCATCTCTCGAGTGTCAAAAGTACAAAGAAAAAGATTCATCATCTGATAGAATTGGATCTGATAATAGGTATACTAACTATGGCATTGAAGATGGTAGGTCTGGAGAAAGGGATAAGCATAAGGAATATAGAGATAGCCAAGATGAGAAGACAGACCATAAGAGGAATTTAGGAGAGTATAAAAGTTATAACTCACATGCTTACAAAGAATCCAGGGGCCACCGCAATGAGTCAACTTTAAAAAAGGATGGCTCTGGCCATCGTCTAAAAGAAGCTGCTCTGCCTGATTATATGGAGTTGGATAGTGAAAAGTACACCAAGGAGGATAAAAAGAAATATGATGATGGGGAAAGGTTCAAGGAGCGGCAAAGTCGAGAAAAAGAGAAGTATGAGGACAGGAATTTATCTTCAAGTAGATGTCAGGAGTCTTCCGCAAAGAGGTCCAAATTTTATAGCATTGATGGTGGAAGCACAGAGCATGTAAAAGATGGTATAATATAAATTATTTTCTCTTTTTTCTTATTGGCAGATCAATCCTTTTTTATAATTTTGCATTTTTTATTAATTAATTTTTGAGTCAATAATGGCAGATGAAAAGCAGTCGTCAAATTCAAAACAAGGCCAAGTGTCTCCTGGCGAAGTCACTTTGGAGCAGGGTGTGAAAGACTCTGATATAGATGCTGCAAAAGTTGCTGCCATGAAGGCCGCTGAATTAGGTATACTATTGATTCAGATAGTTTATATATCTTCTATTAACTCTCTTCTGCATTTTGTGAGAATGTAGCCTTGAAATATCAAATATTAGCTAGAAGAACCTGTTGAGCCCCAGATTGCTAGGATTTTTTATCCTCTTTTATCTCTTGATGGTCCATGAGTGTCAAGCAGTTCACCTAGAAATGTTGTTTCTCCTTAAGCTGTTTGTCACTAACTTAGTTATGTATGCTCTTATCTTTATGGATTATTTTTTTTAGGGGGGAGGGAGTGGGGAACCCGATACAAAGGAAAACTTAGCCATCCCTTCTGTCAAGGGACATTCTATCTTTATGGATATTTACCACAAATGTTGATGGAATCATTGGAGTTGGGCATGAGAGTTATATAGTTTTCTAATGACATGGAGTTCATTGGAAGTTCTTGATGCAGTTTTACTCGCCCATCAATTTGTACATTTTGTCATTAACATGTTTTTTGTTTCTTGTTTCAACAATTGGGGTTAAATTACAGTTAATAGGAATCTTATTGGAACCGGTTACATGACTGCTGATCAGAAGAAGAAGCTGTTGTGGGGAAGTAAAAAGAGCACAAATGATACTGAAAAGGTAACTATATTTCCATCATCCTGTTTCCTTCTGTCTTCAAGATCCAGCATATTCATATTAGAGGGGATAGGTTGCACACAGCACATCACATACATGGACACCTTAAAAAGTTCTATTAATGCTGCATGGCAACTTCAGTACAAAATTCCAAATGAACAGTGCAGCTAAACAGAACCACTTTTGATATTGCCTGCACCACCGAGCACATGATTAAGCTCTAATTTTGGTATTCTTATGCTGTATGTTATTCACCGCATTTATTTCTTCTGTGTGTTTCATTCAAAATGAATAGTCAGCTCATCACTGGGATACATCAACATTTGGTGACCGTGAACGACAGGAAAAATTCAACAAACTCATGGTAATTTCCCTATGTTTTTGTTCTACACTTTACATCGGTCAGCTAAACATAATTCTTCTCAGTGTTGGCTGCTCCTTATTTAGCTATCAATCTATCATCTTGATGTTTTACATTTTCATACATACTAACACACTTTTAGAGTCTGAGGTTGCCTTGGTACATATGGCCAATTGTAGGGTGTGAAGGGTGATGCCAAGGGGGAGCTGAAACCCGACATCCATGATGCAGAGAAGCAAAGAGAGCTTCAGATAGACTTGGAGAAGCAGTACACTGCTGGGCTCCGTCGAAGAGATGGCCGCACAGTTGGACTCGGACTCTAAGCATACGACTTGATTGTCTAGCACGTTCATCCACGACACAAAGAAGCAAAGGGAGCTCCAGACGGACTTGTAGAAGCAGTACACATCGGGGAGATGGTCGATTTGATTGTCTGGTGTGTTCATTAAACCGTAGCAAAACACATTATATTGTACTATTTTGCACGTACGTATGATGTTTCTTGTGGTGCTGGACATCCCTAATCTTGTGGTGCAGCTCAGAATTGCTCCTGGTGAGGATTATTAACAAAGCATTTATATTGACATAAATTTTGATAAATGTTTTGTTCAATTTTATGGAAAGAATTGCAGTCTTGTGGAGTAGAAGATAGAAGAAAGCAAAAGCAAAAGATATAACAAATTGAAGACAAAATGCTTCCAAAATGCAAACATAAAAAGCAACAACATTATCCTGTGAAGAAATATGGTTGTGGGTAACAGGATATGATGACCCCCAAAATCTTGTACCCTAATGCTTCTACAAAGCTTTCCTCTCATTTTATCTTTCTTTTATCTTCAATAAAAGAAAGAAAGAAAGAAATCCACTAAAATTTGTACTGATGTTATTGCTTCACTTTGTTATCAGTCTCTTTTCCAAGATTCTTTTTGTTTCTTGGTGGATTCCATGCAACAATGTTGCAATCAAACTTTCATCCAACAAATGGATGAAAATCTGAATCTCATAGTGCATGCAAAGTGGCCTGGGAACCATTAAACAAATTAAAACATTACAAGATTTCTTATATTAAAAACCAAATATCTCTAGATCAGACACATTTTTATTAATTTTCAATTAGAGACATTTTCTCGAGAGTTATATGTGTGCACGCGTGAACCTAATCCTAATCTTTTATGCGTTTGTGTATATACACGTGAAAAAGCTGAGAATTGAACTTAATGTTTTTAATTAGAATATGTTTCTAATAAAAATTAATGATATTAAAAGCTTTTGAAATAGGAAACAAAAATTCTTGCAATCTTATTTTTATATGTATATATTATAAAACTAGAAAGTTGGTCCATGGTTGCACTTGTAGGGGTCCCCAACCACTAGTTTAGAAATGGGTATCTATGATTTGGATTGCAATTTAAGCATGTAAAATGTTAACACCTATTGGCTTGGAAAGTAATGGTAGTCAAAAGTATTACTCCTTTTCTTTATCTTCTTGATTGCATATATTGATTATTTTAGTTATTTCTTATTTTGTCACTAATTTATACTAATAAACATAGTTGTCAAAATTTAATTCAGCTACAGTGTGTTGGGTTAAGAAAAATGTAAATTAAGGAGTCTTTTGAAGATGATGGAATCCAAAAATTACAATCATAAATATACTTCACGCAAGAATATTATTCACGTCAAAGACTATTTCCAACGAAAAAATAAAGAAAATTTACGTTTTTTGTAGGCTCTCATACCATATGAAATATAAAGTTTTCTTGTATTCTTGTGAATTGAATTGTATATAAATCCTATATTTATACAAGAATTAAGCTTATCATGGCTTAAGGAAGAGCGATGGAGTAAAGTTTGCATCTGTTCTAATTGTCAGCTAGTTGTTCGTCTCTTCAACGATTCATCTTGCGGCTTTTCTTATACCAATAATATTTTTAAAGACTGCATGCCGTTATATTCTTTCTAACTTTTAGGCTTCCGTTAGATTTGTTGATAAGTGAGTAAGTCAGTGAATGTGTTGGCTCGTTCTTTAGCCCGAGCAACACATTCTAACACTGACTTCTGTTCTTGGGTTAAATCGCCCCTGATTTGTATTAATTCATTCATTGATTAATTGATCTTGTTATATATATATATATATATATATATATATATATATATATATATATATATATATATATATATATATATATATATATACACATACAAGTATTAAGCTAATCCAATTCCTATTAGGAATAGGTATAGGGTTTCAAGAAAATGGAATTGAAAATCCTAGATTTGAAATAATGTTTGCAAGAAATGTCATATCAATAGTTTCCATTCATGTTGACAAAGTTGTTGGTAACAACCTTAAACCGAGAAACTAAACTACTTTTAAAACAACTAGTGGTTGAAAATACAGGCAAACGTGGGTTTCTCATTGTCAATGAGTCGTTGGGTAGATGAAGGAATACCCTATTTTAAATTTGATCCATCCATTCCTAGCTAGCTTTAATTTTGAGCAATTAAATGCAGTTCTCTATGCACAAGATATTATTAGTTGCTACTATTTGCGTTTACGCAAGCAAAATCAACTTTGACAAGCAAGCTTGATATATTTAGAGTTGATAGAAACATGAACCATTCTAAAAGAAACAATAACACTATTTGTACGTTCGTGTACAATGTACAATTTATTACATAATTTGCAAAACCCTGGATGATGAAGATTACCTTCTTGATTTTAGAAAATTTTAGATAGCTTCAACAATGTTGTACAAGTCATGCATACACATATTTTCACCTGTCTTTTCACTTAATGAGTCGTTGAATTACCGTGATTAATCCTTCTACAATCTTGTCGTGTTAGGGGTGTGGGGTACTTGGAGGGAAAACTTTCGTCTTTTTTTTTTTTTTTTTTTATTATTATTTTTTTTTGTTTTTTGTTTTGTTTTGTTTTGTGTGGCAAGTCATAAGAGCATCTCATCACGGTACTATTTTGTGGCAAGTCATGAGGCACTTAATGGGTACTTTTAAAAATAATAATAATAATAACTTGGGGGTGTGGTTGAATAACAATGACTCATATATCCTTAACCAAACGTTAAGGGTTCAATCTTTGGCTTTGAACAACTTTAAATTTCTAAGCCAACTGTTCCACTCAAAGAGATTATTATGTTCAATCCTTGACTTTAGGTATGGAGGGAAACTCTAGGTACACCCAAAAAAAAATTGAGTTTTTTTTTTGGGTTTTGGAGTTTTTTACCAGTCGTTATATCATAGACCGCGGTGCACATGCACTGCGGTCAAAAATGGCGCCGTTTCTTTAAGTAAAGAACGGCCCGCCGTTACCGTTAACGGAGTTCGCTTGTTTGGTGCATTAAACACCAATTGACACTACAGTATATCTAAACCGACACTGCAATTATATCAAAATGATACTGTAGTTGTAGTGAAATGAAACTGCAGTGTATATAAAATGAAACTGAATAACATTTCACATATTTGAGTGTATATTGTACAATGAAGCTGTAATTATATCAAAATGATCATATAGTTGTGTTTTAATGAAACTATAGTGTATATAAAATAAAATTAAATAACATTTTCACATATTTGAGTCTATAAATATCGAATGAAACTGTAGTTATATCAAAATGAAACTGTAGTTGTGTTGAACCGAAACTGCAGTGTATACGAAATGAAACTGAATAACAGAGTTACTTTTTGCGGAACGGCGAAAAACGAATGCCGTTTATTTTCATTTAACAAAACGACGTCGTTTTGATGTGAGGTGCATAATCGATTATGCACCGCGGTGCACAATATAATTTGCCCTTTTTTACATGCCATGTAAGCCGGATAAAGGGATCGGATAAGCTTATTGGTGCGCGTCACGCACCTGCAGGAGCATATTCTATTTTTAAATTTTTTTTTTCCATTTGCATTTGCATGAGAAAAAATTTAAAACTCCCTTTCTCGATAAAAAAATAATAATAATAAATAAAATCACCATCTGATTTTTGTTTCTGAAAAAAACTCTCTAAAAAATCACTCTTAAAGATGCTTTAAGCTCATTTTTTTCCTCCCTTTTTCACCATCCAAGTTACTTTGCACCCTTTTTCACCATCCAAGTTACTTTGCACACATGCATTATATTATGCATACATTAGAGCAATGGTTAATTAATTAAATATAATGCACCACACAAAAAGGAAAACCTAACCATTTAATTAATAATTTGAATATCCTCCATTATTTCCTAGTGTTGAGGGTGAGATAAGATTTGTGCAGGCATGCATTTAAACCTCATGGTGTGTCTGTGGTCCACCCCTTTGAGTGTTTAGTTTAGCAGCTTTGTGCGTGCAGTTTTGGAGAATTAAGTTAATTAAAGCATATATATATATATATATATATATATATATATATATATATATATATATATATATATATATAGTATATAGTAGTGGCATATATTATTTCATCCTCATTTCACTCATCACTTCAATTTTATTTCTTCAACTGTGACACCAACTTTCCATGACTCAAATTGAATCCATTCTCTGAATCCAGCCTTAAAGTACCACATCAATCATCAAACACGTACAATAGGAGTGCAATTCCAATACATTTCACTTATTTCACGCGCGTCTCGTTATAACCCATTATCTTAATATTCTGATTCTTTTAAACGTACAATCAAATGTAATGCACCGTTTCTTTTTCAATTTTGTTTTTGGACCAATTGTTTTCTTTTATATTGGGTTATTATTATTTTTAAAAGCATATTATTATGGCATTTAATCATATCAAATTAGTAATTATTACTGTATATTTGAATAGTACACCCAATAGCAAGTATTAAATCTTAATTTATGGGTTACAATAACCAAATACAATGTATTTCATAAACGAAAATAAATACATTAACACCCTCTCGCTCGAATCCATCGCACATGGGTTTTCTGTTGTGATTTATGAATTATTACACATGAGGGTGATTTATGAATTATTACACATGAGGGAGATTTACCTAATGCACATCTGCTGTGGTCGGGTTTCCCTTGTCACAAAAATAAATAAATAAATAAATACATTTAATATAGAGACAAAAAGAAATTCTAATATCAACTATATTGAACATTGGTCCAGTGGATAAGAAGTTTAAGTCTCACTTAAGATTTTCTTTTCGCGGTAGGGTAGGAATTCTATTCCTACCACGAACATTGGAGGTTTGAGGTTTGAGTTTTGATTGGACTCGTTGAGTATAGATCTGTACAGTTTGGTGTTAATTTCAAAATTATATTGACTCAATATATCTCCTTTTGAGTCTGACGGTGGATTCATACTTCATAGGATCCATCATATAGTCTGGCAAAGTCGAAAAACTTAGAATAAAAAAAATAAAAAAAAAATCTAATATTTTTTTGAAAACTTGGAATAAAAAAAAAGAAAATAAATTCTAATATAATTATAGTGTCAGCTAAATTAGAAGTTCAGTTTTTATTTATTTATTTAATTTTGTTCATATGAGTTGTCATTGTCATTATGTTAGGTTATTACTAAAAGGAACTATAAAGACAAAACAAATTTTCTTGATCAAATAATGGAAGCTAGGCAAAAGGGTGAGGAGATTGCATTTACATTGGGTAAAATTAAAATGAAGAAAAAGAAATAATAATAAAATCTTACATAATAATATAATATGGATTAGGTGGAAGTGAAATTGAGGCAAGAAATGTGAAATATAATGTCCCACATTCATCCAGACAAAACTTTAGATGAAACCTTAGCTTAGAGGTCCCACCTAGTACTCATCCTCATCTATCACACTGTTGTTGCCACCTTTAATTTCCCTATCAAATTTTATTCTTTATCATTACCCTCTCATCTTTCATTTCTTAACCCATTTTTAGCTTTGGGATCTCAGACATATATACAAATTATTGATTAAACATGTGTCTTCTTGGTATTGGTATTTGGTATTACCAAATTTCACACATTTTTTTTTGTTACTATTTTGTACAATAACATCATAATCATAATATATTAATAAAAGAAAAAGAATTTCTCAAAAAAAAAAAAAAAATACTGGAGCGGAGGAAGCGTGACTCTTCCTCACTTGGTCAAGCCTGTTACACTTCTCATTGGTTGAAGAGAAGATTATATAGGTAGTATTTATCAATAATGTCCCACCACTGGTCATGTGACCACCCATTTGAAATGGTAACATATGTGTCATCAGACTGCATAGTAATTAGCATTGAAAAATGTGTTTAATTTTAACTAATAATTTGAAAAACAACAAAAATTGAAATATAGTGAAAGTGAGATCCATCTCGCTAACGTCGTACATGATCTTTTAAAAAGTTACCTTTGAATAGCTCTCTAATTGTATACAATTCTCAATTCCAACAAATAGTAATCTATACTTAGATTTGGTTCTTTATCATAATCATATATCCAAATATCTAAAGAGAATTTTGATAGATTATATTCCTGTTAGGTATTCAAATATAATCTACCAATCAGCAGAAGGCACATGTCCACTTCGCAATCTTTATTTGGACACATAAATGGAATACATTTTTCTCTAAGCTAAACTCATTAAATAAATATTTATTCTCTTGTTTTAGGACTAATTAAAACACCCTTCAAATCAAATCATTATTATAGTTCCTAAGTAGACTTTTGTTTCCCCATGATGATGATTTTTGTGACATTATTCTCTCCCCACATTTTCCTGTTGATATGTACCAAATTTATATTTTACAATTTTAAAAAATTAAATAATCAACGGAGATTGACTCGTATAAATTATCATTATTGATTTTAAACCCTTTAATCCAATCTAATGATATTTCACCTCAAATAACTTACACTAAATATCTTTCATTTCCAAATAAAAAAATAAAAAATAAAAATTCATTGTGCCAAATGCTTTGGAACATTTAAGAAGCAACCAAATCCTTTTCAAGGTTGGTGGTTTAATACAGACCGTGATGTTTCTGTTTTAAATCCCAACTGTAAAACCATTTCCTTATTAATTTTTTGTCGGTTGAAATTAAATGTCTGCAGATTTTAGTGTTCTTCCCTTGACTTAAATCTATGGAGTTGGTTTGATATCTCCTTAAATTTTTAATTTATACCCGAAAAAAAAATGAAATTTCTTCACTTCAAGAAACTCAACTGCCTTTTAAGTAAAAAGATAAGTGTTTGACGTTTACAAGAACCTACGACATTGAGTGTAACTCTCACACTGTGCCTGTCAAACTTCGATCTTGTGGTGTTCTTGAAGGACCATAAAGAAATAAATCAGACTAAGTTGTCCATAATTGATCGGTTCAAATCAAGAAAATCAATAAATTATTTCTGTTGAAAGTGGAATTTATAATATTGTGATCACTGAATTAATAATAGGAATAAGGTTCAAATTGGTCACTGAACATAACCTGAAAATGCAATTAGGCCACTGAACGAAAAAAAGATGCAATTATACCACTGAACACTCAAAAACGTGCCATTAGACCACTGAACACTCCAAATGTATGCAATTTCACCGGATAGCAGGTTACCATCAATTTTAGCAAGTTACCTGCTTACGTGGCGGCTGAGTTGGCATTTTTAACAATTTTTAAATAATTTTTAATAACTTTTAATAATAAATTGAAAATAAATAAATAAATTTTTAAAAAAATTAAATTTGTTTTAAATATTTTTTTAAAAAAATTTATTAAAAATGATTTAAAATGCCAACTCAGCTGTCACATAAGCAAATAACCTGCTAAAATTGATGGTAACCTGCTATCAGGTGAAATTGCATATTTTTGGAGTGTTCAATGGTTTAATTGCACTTTTTTTTTTTTTTAATTTAGTGGCCTAATTGTATTTTCAAGTTATATTTAGTGACCAATTTGAACCTTATTCCTTAATAATATAACTAACTTGGTTGGAGTTACCTAGATACAGATATGAAATATATAATATTGTCGCCATATCCACTACTACTTTAACAGTGATATATGAAGAAAAAATATATAATTTTTGTTCATAAAGTAGCAAATATATCGTCATCATCATCCACTAATGAAATTCTTTCATGATTTAATTATTAATTTAATATTCCTTAAGATTATGTTTAATCTCGAGTATAAATGCCGCTGCAACCCCTCAGTACTTTGCTTGTGCGATAAAGAAACCCATTCTCTAAATCCCAATGCTATTTTTCTTGTTTTCTTGCTTCTCCATCGTCTTCCTCTCTAACTCATTTCATCACCCATTCCCTTCTTGGAAGCGCGACATGGGATTTAGGTCACTGCCTTTGTTCTGGGAGGAGTTTTCGAGGTTCTTGCTATCATGGTTCCGGAAAAACAAGAACTTTCTTGATGGGTTCTTCCATTTCTCACGAATCTTGTCTCCGGCGAGGGAGATTGGCGGTAATGTGGTGGAGGAGACGACTGCGGAGGGGACGAGTTTGATGGATTTGCCTGACCTGGCTGTGGAGTCCATTCTGGAGAGGCTTTCGGCGGCGGAGCTGCGGAGCATGGCGGCGGTTTGCGCCTCGCTGAGGGAGAAGTGCGTGGCGGATCGCCTGTGGGAGAAGCATCTGAGGGAGAGATGGGGGAGGTTGATTGGCAATGCTGCATATGCAGAGTGGAAGCGCCATGTTGCCTCTATGAAGAAGAAGAAGAAGAAGGCTGGGTTTTTGGATTCCAAAAGGCAGGGGGATTTTCTGGGGTATTTTGCAAGCTTTAGGGATCTTGTGTTGAATGGCAGATCAGAAGTGGGGAATGGGGTGAAGGGCTCTTTGCCAGAGGACTCAGCCATGGCTTTGTATTTCTCTCTTGAAACTGGCAACTTCTCTTTCCCAGCTCAGGTTTATAACCGTGAGGTAAGTTTCAGAGATAGCAGATTTGGTGTGTTTCTGTGTATTGCAATGGCATTTAGGTGTTGATATGTATAGGTTCTGAATTCTGATTGTTCATACATTGTTTTTTGCTAAATTTCTTGGTTGTTGTTTAATGTGCAGAATGGGAATGTTGGGTTTATGTTGTCTTGTTATGATGCTGAAGTGAGCTATGATTCCACCTCTGACCTCTTCTGGGCAAGGTTAGATGATGAACTCTGATCCTTAAAGAAAGTGTGATCACTTCTTTTCTTGCAAGTTTTTGAGAATTGTTTTAGCTTTTGGCTTGTAATTGGAAAACACTTAAACGCAGCTTTTATATTGATTTCTGATTGGATTTTTTCTTGTGTTCTTAAACTATATCCTTACTATTTCCTCTTTTGTTAAGGGGGGGAACACTATTCATAGAATCATAGATATTGGAGTTGAAATGACTGTTTCTGCAGGTATCCAGCATATGGAAGACGTTCGATAGAGGAAAACATAGTGTTCGATAGGCTAAGGGCACCTCCCGTTGGTACTTCTGCTTATGTACTGCATAAATCAGATTGCTTAAATGATTTAAAACCTGATGATCACTTCGAGATTCAATGGAGAAGAAGCAAGGAATTCCCTTATGGTATGCTCACCGTTAAAGAAGCCCCCTTTCCTTTTGATTAGGGTTCGTTCTTTTGGATCAACAATTTGACTGTTTAAGCTTCTGAAAGAGAAACTTCTTGCTCGTAGATTCCTGAATCCCGATTGCTAGTTCAAAAAAAAGAAAAAAAAAAACCATTTTTTAGTTCTTAGAAATGACCAATTCGTGAAGCTTTGATACTACAATTATGTGTGTAATATTTTCAACTTAAAATGTTTTGCAGGTTGGTGGTATGGAGTTGTTGGACACTTGGGATCATGCAATGGCAGCAAATTGCACTGTGATTGCCATAGAAGCGGTGAGAGCATACTTTCACCTTTAATGGTTAATAGTTGTCTTGTGTTTTTTTCCTGCTTTCAACATTTCATTTTTCTTCACATATTTCAACTAGCTAAAGGTGGTCTATGATGGAGGATGATATATAGATATAAAACGGTTAATAGGAATATTCAGATTTTTGCATGAAGCAAATAGCAATATCCCTTTAGCAAGTGTGACTGGACCACTTCTTGATCTAGAATGCTTGACAGGTCAATGCAGCATATATGCTGCCAGGAGTGGTGTGGACACTAACAACCTTAATTTTACCTTAAAAAAACATACACTAATGGAAACACGACACTAATTGCGCTTGTTTAGGCTTTTGCCATTATTTTATAATATGTTGTGTGCTGATGCTTGTGGAGTAATACAAAGGTGCTGCTGCTTTTGTGGTTAGCATGTTACTTCATTTGAAACTGACAGGAAAAACTCATTGCCTAATTAACTAAAAGTCTGTCAAGTATTGGTTTGATTGTTTGGCTTCTTGAATGGCTTTTGTTGAGAGAAAAGAGAAGATATGTATATATTAAAATAAAGAGGTTCTTAGCCAAAGAAACGGTAATCAAATATTATATTGCTCCACTCATTATTGACTGCTCATTAGTTTTAAAGAATTAAAGCTATCCCATTTTGTATCATGACTTGTTTAGAAGTATCTTTTGCACAAAAGTGCCATGACCACTGCTGGCTTTGCATATCATATCCAAGACCTTTGGTGGCATGGCAGCTTAGGTGTCAGAATTTGGATATATGAAATGTAGAAAAACTGTGCATTGTTTATGACCTAATTCAGGAAAGATGATTAGCTTTTACTTAAAACGCAAGAAAATCGGGTTGTGGGCCTGAGAATTAGCCTAATCCGAGAAATTGAAAGATGTGTTCTGTCTCAACTAAAGGTTAAGCTGATCGGGTTGTGGGCCTGGGGATTAGCCTAAACCAGGAAATTGAAGGATCTGTTCTGTCTCAACTAAAGGTTAAACTGATCGGGTTGTGTGCCTGGGAATTAGCATAATTCTACGAAATTGGAGGATGTGTTCTGTCTCAACTAAAGGTTAAGTTGATAGTGAGACTGAATATATATTAGTTTATATACATTATGCTCTACACTGTTATGTCAAACTTATACCTGAACCATTTTTTGATGTATGGGGTTGCATGTTTACTCTGCTGGCTTTGCTGAAAAAGAATGTTTTGTTTTAGCGTATTTGTTTTGATTTTCAAGGGCCCTTTTCTGTAATCGTGTTCATGGGTTTGGGTTTAAATTCGTTGTTCGACAGATACTGTGAAGTTAGAGTTCAAGCAGTATTCCCCAGACTCGGAATGGAGAGAGACGACTATAAACCGAAGGGGGCATAAAGAAGTAGGCAATGAAGCAGATGGCTACTATGGTGGGATCAGAAAGCTTTACAGTGAGGATGAGATCTCTGAGTGGAAAAGATTTTGGCCAAGCTGCACCCTGGATTAACCACGATTTACTCGCCCCATCATTGCGCCTTTTCTAACTGCGAATAGTATATATAAATAGCTCCAGGAAAGAATCACCAGGCCTTACTGTCTCAGTTTTATGCAGAAGAGGCCTAGCTAGAGGTTAGTGTCCTGCAGTCAGTAAGGCAATGTAAATTTCCAATGATTAAATGAGAAAAAATTCCCAGTTGTGTATACAAGTGAAATGGCAACTTCTGTCTTGTCTATACTCCTCTCTCTGCATTTAGTTCTAGATATCCATGAACTTCAAGTGAAAACTATTCTCCATCCTATGAAGATACATAACAGGATAATATCTTACACGACGAAAGAACCGATAATTCGTATCAATTTAGACAGCATAATCTGCAAATTGTGCAAGAAAATGTGATTTGAACACATTATAAGATGGTAGCTTTGCACCTCAATGATACGACAACTTTTAGAATGAACTAATCAGAGCAAAAGTGAAGAACTTTAGTAAGATTGACTTATCTGAGTTGGTGTACAATCGATGTACATGATTGTAGAGTTTACATCTTAATGTTTTGAGAAGATAGAAGCAAGTTTCAGTAATGGAAGAAGTTTACAATGCATGTATAGGAGGCAAGCATATGAGGGTGATTGGGTTCACTAACATCACCTTCCTTAATGGACAAAAGCTCTCTAGTTGTTTTCGTTCATACTGCTGTTGGGTTGAGGGATTATTTGTAATGCTGCAAGCATATGGTACACCCCTGCAATGGGGTTGAGACCTATCTCCCCTCGGTAAAATCTCACAAAGTGCTGACATCCACTCGGCTTTTGTGGAGCTGAAAGGCAGGGGTGATCCAGCTTCCACAACTGCACTGGATGCCTGACCAATTGAAGTAACCTAGGCGAGCTTCACAGTGGATGCAGCAAAGCTTGCCTTCCAGAGCACCCTCTCCGACTGGGATCCAGAATTGAAGGGAAAAAGAAAGTAGGTTAGAAAGGAAATGGGATTTAATTATTAGGGTACTTGGGTTAGATTACAAAAATCTAAAACTGATCAAGAAGACAATGATGGGAAGGAGTGGACTTGAATAAATGTTGTAATCCCAGATCTGCTACCATTCATTTAAAAGCTGTGCATTATTCACTTGTAGAATATAAAATGCAGGATGCGAGGGTAACCCCAACCAAGCTGGCTAAAGATACAAACTTGTAACCACAAGGTTACGAGTTCGAATTCCAGCCTTCTTGGTTGAGCTGGTCAACTCTTTTAGGGTCACAAGGTGGAGTTTACTCAGTGCACATCCTCGGATAGTGACTGCTCGTTTCTCTTGTCATCCCAAAAAATGCAGGATGCAAACAATCACTACTTCTTGTTCATCAAACTTGGGGCCTGATTATTGTTGGTTTGTGTGTGTGTATGTAGAGGGGGGGGGGGGCGGGGGGGGGGGTGTAATTTACAAAGATAATATGCTATGCAATAGCCTCTACCTGACTTCATCCACTGCAGAGGCTCAATAAAGATGGATGAACACTCATCATCATCTGCTTTCTCAAAAGGACGGCCACTTCTCCTTTTAGACCATCCAAAGGCTGTTTCACCCTCTCCAGGAACATGATCAATAACATTATCTTGCACCGCAACTACTCTCCGGCATTTCTTGCAGCGGTATGCTTGAGTAGGACAGGCTTCCCTACTCAAGGGCTCATCAGTAACCAAGGAGAGTTTTTTTGTTAGCAAAGCAGGATCTGCTGCAAACTTAGACGCCTCTATTGTCTCTCCACGATTATAGCACTCACCTGGGTATAAAAAGTACAATGTCAATCAACAGAAAAGGATCTGTCTGCAGTGCTACTGAAAATGAAGCATTGCTTCAGTAAAACACAAATTGAGCAACTAAATGCCATAGAGCACAAGATGGAAAACACCAGTCACAGATCAAGAGCTCACATATATCTATAAATCTATAATCACAGATGGTAATTGACATTGACAGAAAAACATAATTGATAATTAAGGTAAGGAAGTAGACCTAGTAGCTTTAAGTGAAACCGTTTGTATGTGGGGCTGGCACGATTAACCTTGAAGCCCATTTCTTCAAACATTTTCAACTGTGGCCACAGGAAGGAAAAATTATTCAAGAGTCGCAATTCATGAGAAGCTGGAAACAGACATCAAGGATAATTGAGATGCCAGCTCATAAATCACTTTGCAATGTCTGTATCACCTGATCTACAAAACCGTCGTTTGGGGAGACAGATTCGCAGCTTTGACATAAAGATTGAATTGCGTCTTCAAAATCAAGACATGCAGGAGAAAGGAGAGAGAGAGGAAAGATTAGGCAAAGACGAAGTAAATGGAAATAATAAACACAAATTATGGGTAAATTGTCATCATCAATTTAGAAGACTCTAAATAAAGCACGAAACAAACTACTATAAGAGCAACACTACAACTGAATAATGAAGTTTATAATACCTTCATATGAAAACTGTTCAGATCTCATCAAGTACGCTGCAACAATGGATGCACTGCAGAGGATGCAAAGAAGGATGTGATTCTATAGGGCTTGTCAAAGCAGGATAGGAGAATACATATGCTGTAACAAAGAATGTCCAAATTGAAAAGGTTCTAGAAATTAACATGCTAAATAACATGAGAAGAAAACATCAACAGACTTTGCATGCTCTTGGTAAATAGGTGCATTTGGAAAATGTAAACTCCTAGTCAAACAAAAATGTCTCCTCATCCTCAATTCAAAAATCTGAGTGCAGCCTTCCACTATTAGCTTGTTTATAGACAAGAAATTGCATCATTAATTAGATTGAACAGCTAAAAAAACCAACAAGTATTGATCTTAATAGTGGAACTGCATAAGTTATGCAAAAGAAAGAAAATAAAAGAAGAATTACCAAACTAGGACAACTTAGAGAAAAATAAAGAAGAAAAAAATTACTAAATTGACAGATATATACACTATTAATGCTTTTGATCCATTAGACCAACAGGTCATGAACTGGAGATATTTGAATTTAATTCATATGTTCGTAAGGAGAGTTAACAGGTCAGATATCATATTTCAGATGAACTGAATAAGTGGATAAATCATGTGAAGAGGCCATGAATACATTACAAACCATTTAAGAAGTCATACCAGAATATAACAAGTCTTAGTACGAACAGTTACCCCCATCTAGAGGAAGGAATAAATACAAACTAGAAGACCTATCTAATTTATGTTAACATATGTTAGAAAAAAATAAGGGTGATCATGCATTTATAATATGTGAGATTGCTTTCCCTTAGACTGATCTAGAAAAACAAGACAGGGGACCCCCAAGCTCATTAAAAACCCCACTGTCATAAACTATGCTTGTCAAATTATAATTTTTTTGTTTTTAAATCTTCAGAGGAAAATAGTAATAAACAATTGACATGGACTGACAGGAAGAGCTCAAAGTGGCAAACTGTGGTAACTGCTACAATGTGTTTTGTGCCAATTTTAGACTTAAGATGCAGAATAGTGAACACACAAACTTTGGGGCTTAAATCATTTCCAAATTTTGCACAATTTGAAGATTTATTAGCTTCATTGGGTCTCAAACTCCTTCCTAAAGAAGAATCTCAATGTACTGAGTAGTAATAATACTATAAAAATGAAAAATCAATAAAGCAGCCTGAGGTTATCTTTAGAAATAAAGAGCACTTCCTGACAGACTAAAGATGTTATGTTCATGGGCAAAAGCTCATGTCAACGGGTAATGGAGATTGTTGGAAGTGGAGGGTGGTTTGCCTATTTTGTGAGATTAGAAAGGGTCAAAGGATGAAGGAAGACTAGGGAAAATAACTTGGAAATTTTGGGAGTTTTCCTTCCTAATTTTGACTTAATTATGCTATGTTTATTAGCAAAGAAATCCCCACTTATATAGAAGGATTTACATGTAGTCAGCAATCATATGGAAAGGAATAATAACCAAAATTACTAAACAATTGTAAAGGAAATAGAATAAAATTCAAACTGGCAACCAATCATAATTATTGAGAGAATTAATCTTGCTTTATTTTCCTTGATTTCTTGAGCTGATTTTTCTATGTCATATCATTACTCTCCTCTGGGACATCAAGTTCGTCCTCAAGCTTGAAATCGGGAAATTTGGGAATAGTTTATTTTGGGTTGTTGGTTCAATCTACAAATCTTCAACTTCTTCATCAAAGCCAAGCTATAGTAGTGGTTTCCAACATTTCTTTTGGTGAGGGGCAATGTTGAAAAAATCGCTAGGCGTCCTCTAGGCGCCTGGGGACCGCCTAGAGCGCCTAGGCGGGTGCCTAGGAAGCCGACCGCCTAGCGCCTAGGCGCGATTTTTGCAACAGTGGTGAGGGGTGCTTTCAACGAGTTTGGTTACGAAATGAATTTTGGAAGAATAGAAATCGTATTCCATAGAGAATGGAATAAGCAACAATAGAATAGGAATTCTATTCTATTATTTGGTTGGTTTAAGGAATAAAAATGGAATAAACATTCAAATGACATAAATACCCTTGATATGTGTGTGTGTGTGTGGTGTAATAATTATTATTATAGAATACATGTCAAAGATATAACTTAAATAATAAATAGAAAATTAGACATTACCAAAATAGACTATTTATGATAACTTAAGAATAGCCTAATGCCCTAATACCAAAGCCCCCCGGAATAGCTCATTCTTGGGAATAAAAGGACTAAACAAGAATTCTATTTAACTAGCGGCCTATTTCGTGAACCAAATATGCTATTAATGTGTGGGGGCTTGAAAGGAGGTGGCTGCTTTACCATGATAGTATTGTTAGATGGATACTATCTCATTGGGGAGTGGCGTCATGGTGTTGAATTGCCCAATAAATGCGTTCTTTGGGCATAGCCACGGGTGGTGTTGATTGCTTAATCTAAGCATATGGATTTGCATATTTTGACGTGAATAAGTCTACCTATTGGTCATATTGGATTTTACCCGATCATTTGGAAATTGGCAACGTACTCCTCAAGCTGCCTGCCATTTGTATCATTTTTTGCTACATCGCCCAAAGGGTTGAGGCTACGAGGTGGTCCAACATGGAGCATACACGAATCTCTTAAAGTTTTCCATGAGATTAGCTAGCGGATCTTGAACCCGTACCAAAGTTGGGTTTTCTCGGCCATGTGGTAGATTGTTGTGCCCGCTTTCTCCTGCTTCGATATATACATGTTGGCAAAATAGAGTTCGTAACAATGGAGCCAAACCAAGGTGTCTTCTTTGGTTGAGAAATTCAGGAATTCCCACTTAGTGTAGCAGGTTTGTGGTGCAACCTCGAGTTGGTGTGAGGAGATGGGTGTGGCTGGCAGAGTAGGTGGTGAAATGATTGTTGAAGTTTTTGAAGATGATGGTTGGTTGATCTGTTTGGTTACCAAAGTTTCCACCATCTTGCCCAGGTTGTCAACAGTGTTAGACAACATTTGGATCGAATCTACTATGGCCTCCATTTTCTACAAATATGTTTGTATGGATTGCGTGGTAGTTTGGAGTGCCTTGACTTCAGCTAGTACTGTTTTGATATTGCCCATGTTGACACTCGGCAACGAAGCCAAAATGTTATGTTCACGGGCAAAAGCTCATGTCAATGGACAATGGAGATCATTGGAAGTGGAGAGTGGTTTGCCTATTTTGTGAGATTAGAAAGGGTGAAGGAAGAACAGGGAAAATAACTTGAAATTTTGGGAGTTTTCCTTCTCCTTAATTTTGACTTAATTCTACTATGTTTTATTCGCAACGAAATCCCAACTTACATAGAAGGATTTACACGCAGTCAAAAATCATAAAAATGGAAATGAATAATAACCAAAATTTCCGAACAATTGTAAAGGAAATAGAATAAAATTCAAACTAGCAATCAATCAGAATTATTGAGAGAATCAATCTTGCTTTTTATTCCTCGACTTCCTGAGCCGATTTTTCTGTGCCATATCAGATGTATACCACAGCAATGAGAAGAGCATAAAATGTAACCAGACATACAACAACAAAATAAGAAATAGTACCTTCTTGACACACCAGCAAAGCAATGCACCAATACAGACCCTTTTTTTCTACTTTCTTCAATGAAATCCAAGCACACATCCAAAGAATCCAGCAAATTCTCATTCTCCATATCTCTCAAGGGTACTGCCATCCTCACAAACTTAAGATCCTTCCCAGCGTACTCCAGTGAGTATAGAAGCTTCTTAGGTGATAAGGAAGTATTTGACTCATCAGCAGTATTTCCCTCTGACCCATTTCCTCCAAAATAGACCTTATCAATCTCCTTGGTAGGGATCACAAGCCCACTACGCCATTCAGAGAAAAATGATATTGAAGCTGAACTAAGAACTGATAATATATGTGTAATTTCTTCACTGCCATTCTGAAGAATCTCCGCCGCATCACATATGTTGCCAATAAACAGATGTTCACGAACGAGATAAGGCATATCCCACAACAGAAACTAAAATGAAAACATACTTCTGTTAGAGATATTGAGAAAATACTTGCTCAATTCATAATACTAAAGTACTGCACCAAAGTTTTCCTGTATTATATAAATTATAGTATTCCCTCGCTTAGATGATCCAGTAAAAAATTAAAAGATTTTGAATAGCGGAAAAATGGAAATGTCATCATAAGGATCAGGCAGTACATGTTTTGAAAAATTCATTGCATTCCACTTTTCAGTACAAATATAACTGATCATTGTAACTGTGAATAACACTATAATTGGAACAAGATTTCCAGGAAGAGAAACAAAATAGAAAAACCAGATTACTATGCTCACACAAAAACCTTACAGAATTTTCTCACATATATTTTTACCCATTTACACAACTAAAAGCAAAGAAACAATTTTTCTTTTTCTTTTTCTTTTTTTGGAGCAAAGGTTAAGAATTTAAGTTGATTAAATTCTTTATCCAAAATTAGAATTTTTTGCTCACTGTTTGGTTAATCACATGAATTTGGACCAATAATCATAATCAGCAGAATCCCAACATGACCTGATAGATTATTAACACTTTAATGGAATTATAACAAGATGAATTCAACGATGCTTGCTGAGTTTTTAATCAAAAAGCAACCAAGGCTTAAATTTTTTCCATCTTTTTTTTTTTTTTTAATTACTTAAAAGAAGAAAACAAATCATCAGAATTTCAATGAGCATAGCTAGTTAGCTACATATGGATATTCCGATGAAGACGGAGAAGTAGAGTGAAAGAGACAGCGAGATACCTCAGATAAGCAGAATATTCCGGCGGATAGTAGCGTCACCGGCACCGCGTCAACTTTTCCGGGGATTCGCTGTATGGACTCTCGAGTCAGAGCTGGCCGTTTTTTATGTGTGCTTCCGTTATGTGAGGATTAGGGATTTTTGTATCAGCCCGTTTTATATTTTATTATGAGATTTAATTTTAAATTTACAAATTACAAATTTACTTACAAAGAAATTATACGAAGAATAGTAAGTGTGTTCTAGTTTTTCAGAAATTTTTAAAATTTATTTTCAGTTTTTAAAATGAAAAACTGTGTTAGTAAACATGTTTTCTGTTTTCTATTTTTCAAATTCAGAAAATTTCCAGCTAGTAAACGACCTTTGAACTTCTTCTGTAATAGAAAATTAAAAGTAACTAGGAGAAAAAATTATGAGAAATTTTTTCAAGGATGAATAACATTACTCTTACATTTGCAAGCATCAACATTTAAACCTAAAAGCTACTCGGAATTTATTATGAAGAAATTGACAATGCAAACTCGATCAGAACTAAATCTAGAAAAATCACCCGAACTGGAAACTAAGCCTAGAATTAACTCTTAAGAATACAGTACATGAACTATTAATCAGAAGGCTTTTGTGTGTTCTGGCAAAACAATCAAATTATCAACCCCTTCCACACCCTGTTGTGTATTCAACTAAATACAGTTTTTCCTATCAAAGATTCACAAAATTTACAACATATGATATGAAGCAGCTTGCGCTCCTGAAACTAATCTTGAAACACAACTCATGAGAACAAAGATATGTAAGCAAAAATTGGTATGAGAGGAACAAGAAGAAGCTAAGTTCTTGATGGAAAGTATCAGCAATCGTTTGAGTCCGTTGTGTTGACGGGTATTTGCCATATCTTGGTGTTCTTTTTAGGATCATCTGTAAGAGCGAGGTCTGTATCGTCTTCTTTGAATGTTCGGATGAAGGTTTTCGCTCCCATCATGATAAGCCTTTCCACGATGAACAGCTGGTAGTTGTTCTCGATCAATGGATCCAAAATATGGCTGTAGTTTGAAGCGTATGCCAACTTGTACCTGCGAATTGGAGCCACCGGAAGAAAGGTTGAAGAAACTATAGGAACGGCGCATTCATGGTGATGCCGAGATGGATATATTAGGAACGGGTCCAGAGCAACCCGACCCAGGCTAGGCCGACCACGTAGTCGGCCCCGGACAAACCGACCCGAGCCCAAGAGGTTGGGTCGGGAACGTTATGCTGTGAGCACGTACCCACCTTGCAAGGTGGACACGGTTCCATATTCATAATTTCAATACTGTAGATTCATAAAATTTATACTTTAGATTCCAATTGTTGAACTCTGTTTTCACAAATCAGAGAACTATATGTTCATAATTTGATAACTATACAGTTTAGAAATTATGAATTTACAGTACATAAATTATGAATCTACAGTACATATATTATGAATCTGCAGTATAGAAATTATGAATCTAATGCTTTGCAAAAGGAAATGAAAAGTTCGGTAGAATATTACTTACCTTACAGCCAGAGGCGAAAAGAAACCCGGTGTTCTCTCGTTAGAAGCAATGAAGAGTGTCCGCCCAGGTGGGACCCATTTAGCAATTCTGCACAGAATGAACTCTGCGCGTGTGTCTCTGTCCAAATGGGGATGTAAACTTCGATCAACACCAAACCTATCCTTCCTGGTCTTGATCTTATCTCCTCTGCGCACATGAATCGCATCATAATCTCCAATGAGTGCCTTGATCTATAGAAAGAAGACGAGAAGTATAAAAACAACATTAGCACAGATACATTCCTTTCATCACCTATCAAATCGTTTTGGGGGCAAAGAGAGGCAGGACCTATCTTTGCCATTTCTTACAGACAGAAAGCCACCGAATTACTCTATCTCAATCCATTCATTTGGGTACATTAAACCCTCAGAGCTCTCAGACTTAATATAATAGTACTCATTATTATAATCAACTATAGAATTAATTAAACATGTTTTCTTAAATTGTCTTAACATTAAGGAGTTATCTTTTGTGAATAATTGTTGCTTGCTTCCCTTCTATCTGGGCACATTTTTTATTCTAAAGTTTAAAAAAGTATTCTTCTTCAAATAATAATAATAATAATTAAAGAAGCCCGAGCTTATGGGGTGCTATGATCCTAAGCTTGAGGTCTATACCTTCCCTTGGGTGGAGTAAGCATTGCATTGATGTAATCATGGTTGAAAAAATCGCTAGGTGCTCTTCGGGCGCTCAGGGGACGCCGAGCGCCTAGGCGCCTAGGCGGGGATTAATCGGCGCCTAGGCGCCAGTGTATTTTTTTATTTTTTTTTAAATTGTTTAAATTTTTAAGATTTGATAATTATAAACTATTTAATATTTTAATATTTAATACTAAAATATTAAATATTAACCAAAAAAACATAGAGTACAATTTAGCGTTATTTCTCTCAAAATGACACATCGTTTTGAGTGAAATAACCCATTTAACAAAGAAGGAAACAATAGCTAATCGGCCGACTAGGCAACCTAGTCGGTGCCTAGGAGGCCTAGGCGGTCAGTGCCTAGGCGACCTAGGTGGCGCTTAGGCTGCCTAGGAGGCCGCCTAGCCGGCCAACCGCTTAGATAACCAATTATGGTGATACGCTAAGCACTCGGCCAGCGCCTAGCGCCTAGGCGGGGATTAATCGGTGCCTAGGCGGGATTTTTGCAACACTGGATGTAATCAAGTCTCTGTGTAGTGTTTTTTCTGTTTTGCCAATAGCAACTAAAGAGCGAGAGTGACAAAGAACAGGTATCAGTGCCTGACAAAATGGAATCAACTAACCTTTTCCGCTGCATCTCGTAGTTTCTTTGTGGCCATTGAAGGAAGGAAAGAAAATGGCAACAAGACAGCACTGCGATTGGTTCGATCCTTGCACTCCATGAACCTGAATGTTTACCATGATTAATACCTACAGAAAGATTGTATCAATTCAAAAACAAAGCCAGTACCAGCAAGATTTAAAAAGCAACAGTATATGCCACGTGCATCCAGAGAGTATCATATCAGTTCATAACAAATCTAAACATTCATTTAGGATATATTTAACAGCGCTAAATCTTAATCTGGCCATTCTGCCTTTCCTTTCATGGTTTTGTAGGTAGAAAATAAGAAACAAATGAATAAAATTATGGATATCTTAGCTGGGCTTTTTAAGGGACTAGAAGAACAGTCTCAGTCTCTAAGAGCACAAGTAATCATTAAAACCAAACAATTAAAAGAACAGGAGAGGGCAGAAATAATGAGTAAAGAAACCGAGGCTCAAATTTACCATGCAAGAGGGCTTGCAGTTCGATTTATCAGCAAAATATTTGAGTATGGGCTATTTTCTTTGAGTTCAGTCCGGCTAACATCTTTTACATGAGCAACCCCTCTAGAACCTAATTTCATGCTTGTCTCCAGAACCTGATGCCACATTTTCGAGTTATCCAGAATAACAGGAACTGTGTCGGATATGAGGTCCACATCATACAGAGAATCCATAGCACAGGAGCTAGCTGCCCACCTAGAAAAGGAGATAAAGATGGTTAATATGTTTATGCAGAAAACCTTTTACTGCTATAATTCATCTATGACAAGATACTAAAGAAACAGCTCACAATAAGCATGTTAATGAGTCAAACTCACTGGCAATAATAGAACTGAGGCACAGAATGAAATTCCACTACGATTACTTTCCATTTCCTTTTCTCTTTCTTTTTTTGTATTGCAGTGTGGGTGTGGGTTAAAGGAAAAAAGAAAAGAATTTCTAGAAATAGAAAATGAATAGATCTCTAGTTGAAAAACAAAACAAAGCTCACCCTTCATCTAAACTTGAACCCTCAACTTGATGAAGAATCCCTTTCTTGTTGTGTATTGGATTGATGCACATCCTAGAAGGCATCACAAGCGTTCTGCAACACGAACAAAACAAGGGAAAACATTAAAACATCCATTGATCTTGCAAGCAAATTCCCTTAGAATAAAGATCTTTAAGAGCATTAATAACCTACAGAGTACCATCTTATTGCTCCACAAATTTCAACTCTCATCCTAAATTCATCAAGACTGGATTTATAATATTTTCCAAATTCATAGTGATATCCTTGTGATCCAAACCATACATGAAAAAATTTAAGGAAACCCAACTCTCAGATGACAAAGCAATGCACATTGTCACATTGATATAAACTCAAAAATGCATTTATGTAGCTGGATAACATCACTGAACATTATATATTCACTTGTAAAATAAAAAAATCACAAGCTAGTAGTTAAAGCTACTAAAACTTCAATCCAGACACAGCTCAAAATATTTCAAACTTTTTTTGTTTTCCTTGTTTCAAAGCAATACCTTTGAAGGAACAAGGCTTCTTCAAGGGCACACCGGAGGCTGGACTCCTGGTGACCCAGGCCGGCACAGGAGTCGCAGTGCTTTCCAGGGCAGTCAATTCTGCTCCCCCAGTAGAGGAATTTGTCGGGTATTTTCTTCGGCCTGGTTCTGGAGTGAACTATGAGGTCGCCTATGGTTTTGGGAGCGGAAAGGAAGGAGCCAGTTGTGGAGAGCAAGGAAGAGAAGAGGAAGAAGAGCGCAATGGCGGCGATGGCGGATGTGAGTATGAGAATTGGGGATCTGGATTTCGGCTTCGGCCTGTGGGTTCTGTAGATCGCCATTTTTGCAGCTTGACTATGAGAGCAAGCAGAAAATGCAGGAGAGGAAGATTTCGTTAGAAGTAAAGTGGGAGCAAATTTTTAATTATTATCATTAATCCAACTGTCTCCCCAATCCTCATGTGTCCACTTTAACAACTCTTTTTTTGTTTTTGTTTTTTTTTTTTTTTTCTTTTTTTTTTTTCTTTTAATCACAAAGAAAATAGCAATCATTATGTATGTAAAGGTGTACATTGATATTATGTGCTACAAGTTTGATCAATATATAATTTTTTTTTTTTTTTGACTAGAAAAGTCGTAGTCGTTATTCAAGAATGTACAATGTATCATATACGACAGACTAAACTTAGGAAAGTACTTGCAAAAATTTAAACTTAGGAAAGTGCTTGCAAAAATTAAATTCATGACTTTTATCTTTTTAGACTATCTCCAAGCCAGCGCCATTTCGCCAAAACACAAAAAAGATGGCGGAATTTAGCTCCAACCCAACGCCATTTCGCCAAATTTTTGGCGCACTGTGAACAGTGTTGCGCCATATTCGGCGCAGCACTGTTCACAGTGCGCCAAAACGCTATAATTTTTTTTTTTTCATTTTGACCCCTCTTTTTTGTTTAATTCCATTTGTGTTTTGTTTTTTTGTTTTAATATATTTGTCTATTTTGTTAAATTGTTAACTATAAATTTTATATTATTTAAAATGAATTATATCATTTGAAAGATCTCATCAAGACCGGGTCCCCCTTAAAACCGTACGTGCGGGTCTCCCCGCATGCGGCTCACGCCATTCGAGGTGGCCCAGCCCAGCATTCATTCGCAAATCCTTCAAAAAATAAATTCAAATCCAACCCAGAAAACAAAATAATAATAATAATAATAATAATAATAATAATAATAATAATAATAATATTACCGAACCTTTTCCTCTTCCCATTCTTCCTTTCATAAAAAAAATGGACCACGTCTCCCGAACAATCTCAATACATATGGCGCAAGACGATTCCACATATCGAGGTCGGAATGGGATCGGATGTCGAGTTTAGTCAACATTTGCTGTAGAAGTAGCTCCCGCTCCATACTTACTTCAAGGAAAGAAAGGATTGGGCAATTCCGCCGGTTCTGGGGAAGGGTTTGTTCGTATATCCATTTAAGCGAGCGAAATTTCTGCACTTTCATTTGCTTTGAAACTTTTCTTTGCCTGCTCTGCTCCGATTAAAATAAGTTTAATATTGAACATAGATTAATTAAAAATGAAAACACATAAAGCTTAATTATAACAAAATTAAAGGAAATTACATACTTAATTTAAAGCTAACACATAAAACTTAATTAAAACTACTTTAAACATACTTTTTTTTTTTGAATGCTACTAGCTCTATTACATTGTAGTATCTGTTCATATACTTTCTCAACCTATTGAAACACAAAGAGCTAATAACACCTCCACTGAGGCTCGAACTCACAACCTTCCAAGTGGAAATCCAACCCGGATACCATTGGACCACATAGTCCTAGTACTTTAAACATACTTAATTTAAAACAAACACATAGAACTTAATTAAAACTACTTTAATTAAGACGATTAAAACAAAACTAATATTAAATATAATTTAATTAAAAATAAAATTACATAAAATATAATTAAAGTCTAATTTATTAAATTACAACTATTAGTTTTGTTAAAAGAATAAAAGTATAAATATAAACTTTATGAGGGGTGTAGGAATAAAATTTGGTTCAGAATTTGGTGTAATGGGTTGGAGATGGAAAAAATTTGGTGTAAGAATATGCTGGGAATATTTCTTTTTGGTGTAAAATTTGGTGCAATGGTTGGAGATGGTCTTAGTACTAGAATTCCGTTCTGTCCATTTGAACACCTCTCTTAACTCTTAAGAAACTTTAACAACCTTTTTTGAATGCTACTCTATTACAATGTAGTATCTGTTCATAATTACTTTACGACAGACTAAACTTAGGAAAGTGCTTGCAAAAATTTAAACTTAGGAAAGTGCTTGCAAAAATTAAATTCATGACTTTTACCCTTTTACTAGAATTCTGTTTTGTCCACTCGAACACCTCTCTTAAGAAACTTTAACAACCTTGTTTTAATGCTACTGACTCTATTACAATGTAGTATTTGTTCATAATTACTTTCTCAACCTACTGAAGCACAAAGAGCCAATAACGCGAATCAAACTCATAACCTTTCATATGGGAGTCTAACGCGGGTGTCATATGAGCACAAGGTACTTGACAGTTGACATGACCCATCACACATACTATTTTTACTATTTTGATCTTCAATTTATAATTATGTTCAATGGTGTTTTTATTATCAAATTTATACTTGTTATAATCATCTTTAAAATAAAAATGGTTATAATCATCTTTAAAATAAAAATAGTTAAAAATTAAATGAAATGTCAATAAATAGAAAAGAATGTCTTTTTAGGTGAAATATACCTTTTGATCATGGTTAACGACTTTAAAACCTTGACATCATATCAAGGGCCAATATATATGCCACAAAAAAAGTGACTAAGTAAAACATAATTCTCATATTAAAAAATCACGAGTTCGATTCTTGCCAACATTCTCTCCTGTTAGACAGGATCTTCCTATCTGATTACACAGAAACGAAATTTACCCGATACAATGGTATATATACTCAGAATATATATAGAACACAACAACCAACAAAATAAGTAGTAAGGAATTGAGTGCACAAGGAATACACCTGCATGCCACCAAACCTCATTTCAGCATGGTGCTGTTTACTAACCCTACATACATTCTTGTCATATAATCTATCTCTTCTGTACATTCCTCTATGCTTCATGGCATCACATAATCAAAGAAAACAAAAAATAAAATAAAATTTGCATACTGACAAGTGAAGATGTTGGAGCTTCTTGATCTTCAAGCTGTGCTTCTCAGGAATGCTTTTTATCTCTGAGAAAGAATGGTCGGTCCAAACACAGAATCAAAGAGAAAGACTCGAGGTAGCCCCCCGGCGAAGTTATAGTCTTAAGCTTTTTGAAGGGCACGGGCAGAAAGACCATGCAGAAGACGAACGAACCCCAAGAAACTGAGCTTTCCATCCGAGTGTCTGATCCAGTCCTGCAGAACTACGTGAACTGGAACCGAAGGGCTCAGGCCGAGCTCCTGTATATATATATATATATATATATATATATATATATAGAACAATGGATATGGATACACAAATGAACACGGGATGGAGAACGCTAATTTGGCAATGAATTCTTTAAAATGCAAAAAAAAAAAAGAATATAACTTTCATAGATCAAAAATGTGTTTCAGTTCAACTAAAATATTTATTATTTATATATTCTGCTCAACACACCCCCTCAGTGTGCGGGCCACATTTGTTATTTATATATATTATGCTGAACCGAGAAAGAGAGGGAGAAAGATAGAGAGCATACCGAAGCGAGTTCCTCGATCATGATAGGCCTGTTTCCATCCTTCTCGAAAAACTCGTAGCCACGTCGAGCATGCTGTTCCCAGCTGTCCATTCCTTCTAACTGATGAACACTTATCGCTGCAGCACAGAATTCTTCGAAATCCAGTTTCCTATATTGGAGAGAACTCACCTGCACAAGAAACAAATTTCTATGCCTTAGTGAATTTGTTGTAAACCGTAAAGAGTGACGTTTATAAACCACACCTAGGAGTAAAGAGTTTCCTAAAAAGAATCTTACTGTATTGACAAAATCCAAAACCCTCGAATCCTTCATTGCATCAGTGGCGAACTTTGCCATAGCCTGCCAAATCACATTTCAGCTTTTATTTAAGATACATACACTAGAAATTATTTAAAACGACTGAAATAATAAAGAAATACTAATGAGCTGCCGAGTAATCAATTGAAAACAACGGGAAAAAGGGGATAGACAGCAGCGGAGGAGGTCTAACCGTTTTGAAGTTTTGTAGAGATACACATCCGCTTTTGTTTGGCCCTAACGATGTAAATTGTTCCCGGAGATAAGCCAACTGTTGTATGGTTAATGTCTTTGCAAGAGCCTGTTACATTAGCAGATCCGAAACTAGCAGTCACATTTCGAGTATTTTGCATTTAGGGTTCTTTAAAACATTACAACGATTGAATTTGACAGGTCTGATTACATTACGTACCTTCAACGCTGTTTTTCGTAGAGACGAGGAACATATGTAAGCTTTTACAAGCTTGTATATAATCGTATCCAGAGGTATTTTGATATCATGGTGGCCCACTAACCAAGGATGACCTAAGCAGAACAAGGAAACAAAAATCGCTCGTTAATCCACACTCTAGAGAATTGAAGCATGTGCTTCATCTCAACTAAAAGCCTAAGCTGGGATTGAAGCATGTGCTCCATCTCAACTAAAAGCCTAAGTTGGTAGTTGGATTGCACATTAATGGTTATATGCTCAACACGCCCCCGGGCTGATACCAAATTGAAGCATGTGCTCTATCTCAACTAAAAGCTTAAGCTGGTAGTTGGATTGCACATTAATGGTTATATACTCAACATAGAGTGCATGACATCCCGATATTACAAAGAAAGCTAAGCAAAGTTGCTAAACATATAACTGGCTTGCCAAATAAAATTAGCTCTTCGAAAGCGGGAATTGAAGTAATTCATAGTTATAACCGTAAACAACTTACTAAGAGCCTGAGCAGCAGTTAGCCTCTTGCGGTAATCCTTGTTCAACAATCTCTTAACGAAGTCTACTGCATCGGGGGACAAATTGGGCCACGGGGCTTCATCAAAGCTTGGATCAGCCTTGAGGACCGCCCGAAAGATTCCAGATTCTGTCCGTGCCCAGAAAGGTCTGCTTCCACAAAGAAGAATATACGCAATCACACCTATACTCCACATGTCAGCTTCGGTTCCATATGATCTATGCAAGACTTCAGGGGCCACATAATATGCGCTTCCAACAATATCATTTAGCCTTTCATCTGCAACAACGCCTCCCATCACTAAGTATATTCTAATGATCGGAAAATAAGCAAAAAGTTAAGAAATCTAGGCATGGACTTACCCGGTTTTACATAATCAGAAAGTCCAAAGTCAATGGCCTTCAGAGGAGAACGCTCATCCTTCGTCGTAAAAAGAAAATTCTGAAGCAGAATTTCAGAGAGGAAATCAGCCAAACCAAGATAGATACGACAAAAGAAACTCAAGTACTAAACTCAATCTCAATTGTGCACCTCGGGTTTTAGGTCTCGGTGAACCACTCCTTGAAGATGACAATATGCAACGACGTTTAGAATCTGCACCATAACAACTTTAGCATCTTCTTCCGAGTATTTGCCACCCCTTCATTTCAAACAAAACAAAATTAATAATCAAGAATAAATAAATCGAAGTGTTAGAATTTAGGAAAAGATATGCACCTAGAAAGTATCCTGTCGAGTAATTCCCCTCCTTTACATAACCTGTTAGAGTGAAAACCTTTGTTTAGGCTTCTGAATCACAGTAAACATTGCCTACTTTCATAGTAATATGAGGAGAAATCATAGTTAAAAATTACAGTATTCTCATACAATGATAAATAATAATGTTTTAAGATAACAGGTAAAAATCACCCGGAATAAAATAGGACCATCATGGAGAATTATCCAAAATATTCAAACTTACTCCATTACTATATAGACGTTTTCTTCATCATCATATGCATCGTAGAAATGCACTAGGTTTCTATGTCCCGTTAACGCACGCAATATATTGACTTCTCTCCTCACATCTTCTATGGCAATTGCTGTAGTCATCTGCACAAGCATTCCTCGATAAGAACATCATAAGACAAGAACAAAAACCTCGTTTCACATGGTCCACAGATAACAGAAAACATTAGTGAAAACATTATCGAACTAGTGAGAATTTGGCATAGGCAGAGGATCCACATTGTGGGAAGGAATATAAGGTAAACAAATAGAAGAAGAGAAGAAAACACATCATCATTGCAATATTCCTAAGTATTTAGATTTAGGCCATAGAAACAAGTTTGATTAAATCTCATTAACCAAAAACTAAACTAACAGCAACAACAATAATGAATAATGTTCTCCAGCAAGATTCAGCAACCAAATCATATGAAATGCAAGTAAAAGTCAAAGATTATGAAAAGTGAGAATAAGAACACCAAAAACCTTTGATTTTTGGATGACTTTGACTGCCACATCCTGGCCCTTCAAGCTCCCTTTCTTTCCCTTGGCAGCACAAGTATACCCAAAATGCCCCCTTCCCACTTCTTCCCCAAGCTCATAATGGCTTTCAAAATTCTTGGAGAAGCCAAAGTTTTTATCCAACCCAATATCACACTCACTCCCTTCAGGGATTGTGGCCTCATTAGGCTTCACTGAGCCATGTCTCCTGGCAAGCAATGCCTTTATGTGCTTGGCTGGTGAAGGTGGTGGGAATGGCCTCTTGAACAAGCGCAGAGGGGTGGAATTAACACTGGAATTAGCAGGTGAGTTCTTGAAAGCACTAGGCAGAGGGCTTGGGCTGTAAAAGGGGAACTTTGGAGTTTTTGAAGTGTGGGAACTCCATGAAGGCTCATTCTCATTGGGGATCACTGAGTCCTCAGAGAACCTTTTCTGGGCTTCAATTGGTTTCCCATGACACAGTCCCATGGAATCAAAACCCAAAGTGTGCTAAAATTCACAAACAAAATCAACACACAAAGGGGAAATTTTTAGAGCTTTCTTGATCTTTGCCAATAAGCAGGAGCAAAATGCACACAAGAAACTAGACCATTAAGAGCCAGAAGTTGGGATTTTGAGGAAAGTTGAAATCTTGGAAATGGGAAATCCAGAAAGACGAGATTTTTTTTTGATCAGCAGCAAAGAATTATTGGCGGAATTCGAGCTCTTGGGGAAAGAGAAAGCAAGGGGAGAAGAAAAGAAGTTGAATTGCCAAGAAAAAAGGGCACCACTTTCTGGTGAAATGATCAAATGCCAGAGAAACAAATCTCTATAAGGATTCAGGAATCAGGGAATTCAGCAGAGTAGAATTTAAGCTCAACAATGGAAAGAGATAAAGGAAGAGTGGAAAGCAAAGATAATTCAACTATTCAAGAAAAGAGAACCAAAATCAACAAAAGAAACTTAATTTAGTAATTTCCAAGAACTAAGGTCAAGAATGGGTCTGAAAAAAAAAAGAGAGAAAAAGTAAATAAAGATGCTAAGCATAGGCCGCAAGAAAAGAGAGGTGAAGAGGGGGGGAAAAGAAAAGAAGCCACAGTGCCACACCACCCTCCTTCCTTCCTTCCTTCTCTACTTTTCCAAGCTTTTCATTATTATATATTTATTTAAATTTAAATTTTATTACAATTTTCATTTTTGGTTGTTTCTGCATAAAAACTATCATTTTTAGAGGTCCTATTATTAATTGTTATTAATAATTCTAGTGGGGTTTGAGGTTGGATCCTTCCAGGCTGTCCTAATTGAGAGAGAGGACAGAAGGGAGGTGGGAAAGGGTCTGTATTGTGGTTTCTTGTGTATACATCTGCAAACAACTAAGCTAACTAACATTTTTGAACTTTGACTATTTTTTTATTTTTGTTTTTTGCCTTTTCAACTTTGAAATTATTGATTTTCCTAATTATCATGTGTCTCTCATTAATTTATTTTTATCAAAAAAATTATACCACTCGAGTTTCAGTCAAACCGTAATCGGAGAGCCCTTTGAGCATCTAGTGCTCCATGTAGCCAAACTCAATACAATACATGTCATATTATCTATTCTTGAAAATCAAGATTAGTTTTTGTTTTAGTTTGACATGAAGAATGCATTTGGGTGTAAACAAGGGCTTAGTCAAGGAGGTTTATATAGATATATCAGTCGATTTTGAAACTGCACAAAGTAAAAAAGAAAGGTTTGGAAGCTGAAAAATGTATTATATAGACTTAAACAATCACCCAGAGTATGGTTCGACAATGTTCTCTAAGGTACTAGACAGAACCAAACAATATTATATTATGATGCATTGGTATAGTGGAGAAATAATATGAATTTGCTTGTTTCCGGGCTTCCAACAACATGGTGTGGATTCGAACCCCACTAGAAACTTGAAAAATCATTGGAGGACTTTGACACGGCCAATCAGGACAACTCGGGATCTACCTCCTTCGTGAACTTTGGGGTGAACTCATGGGATTTAGATATAGTTTGAAATTGGGTTATTAAAAAATAAATAATTGTCCTGAAATTGGGTTATTAAAAAATAAATAATGGCCCTGTTTGGTAAATGGTTGTTAGTTATTAGCTGATTGAGTTAATTAGAGGATATAACTAGTAGATAACATTAGCTGATTGTATGGAGTGTTTGCTAAATTAGCTGTTAGATGTTTGATATAATTTTTTTTTTTAAAAGCTAATTGAAAAAGCTGTTTTAAGCAGCTTTTTGAATTTTAGCATTTTGAAGTTGATTTTTTTAACTAAGTCAAACAATTAATAATGGTTAAATAAGTCAAATTGACTGATATGCTAATATTTTACCAAACAGGGCCAATATTAATTTGTACATGCATGAGAGTTTACTAGTCATTGTTGTGTATAAGGATACATTGAATAATTATGTCAAAAGCTTGTATAGTTCCAACTTCCAACCAATGTGATCATGAGATTTCAATTTGAAATTTGAAGGGCATCTTGGCATCATTATTGGTAGGTGCACATAGTTAAATGTATTACTTAAATTAAATCATATAATAATGCATTGAATAAGTTACATATGTTTCACAACTACTAGGGCTTGCTCAATAATAGGGTTCAAGTAAGGTCAAATACGGAATATATATGAATGCACATTTTACATGATTTGCTAGCTAGCAAGTGAAATTGTTTGTTTGTTTCACATCAAGCAAGTACAACAAATCATACACACCCATTGTTTGTTTATATATATATATATATATATATATATATATATATATATATATATATATATATATATATATATATATATATATATAAAATTATATTAAAAGTGAAGTGCATGCAAATAATTTTCAGATTTAATATAAATATATATAAAGTTCGAATATAAAATTAAATCTACTTGCAATAAAATAATTCAATTGTACAAAGTTTATTTTTCTTATTATACGAGAGACATGCAAGATTAAGAAAAATAATCATTACACATGCGTCATTTCGATCAAAATTGTAAATTAATTTGTAAAAGTCCCAATTATGAATCATATTTCTAAAAAAATTAAAACTATTCACGCGGTCTAATAACCAAATTAAAGCTAGATTGGAAATGACAATAGCTTCATGTGCATCAAGAGGCTAATTAGTGTGTTAACTAGATGGCAAAATTGGTTTTAAGGATTTATAAGTTGGTCTTCATTGCAATAAAACACCGAAATACTCATGAATTTCATTGGTTTGGTTACAAAAATTTCAGAAAATTTGATCTAGCTTCCATCTAGTACATTATGGTTGTTCTTGCTATCAAACAAAGTAACATTGATGTCACCTGGCCTTGTCACAATTTATATAATTTTTTCCCCGTTCCTGAAAAAAAAAAAAAAAAAAAACACTATGAATAATCATATTATATAGCTTGAATGCAAATTAAAGTTGAATTAATTCAACCACACAAGTGCTACCCATCCAAATTTGAAGTGAGTAGGCAATTAAAATTTTGAATTTAAAGATTGAATTGATGATAGATCATATCATCTATATCAAGCATGCAATCTCCACTAAGAAAAGCAGCATCATATCATGCCCTCAACATTATATTCTTGAGACACATATACACTTGAATCTCCATAGCCACACGCATGATCATAGGGAGGTAGAAACATTATTAAATTTAGGGTTTGTAATTAATTAGCTTTACCAAAATATTATCTGATGAAGAAGTTAGTTGACCTAAGTATGGATCCCTCATCATCTGGTTTCCTTAGTTCCTTTGCAATGATATCATAGAAAATATTATGATCATAATTGTGTCAATATATGCTTTAATTTGCTTGACTCGTGCAATTGCTTGCACCATTAATCATAATCTCCATTACTAATATATATATTAATTAATAATGTAGAGTCAAGAGGTTCTTAACCATAACTCAACTGTCAACTAAGCTAGCCCCCCTAATTGCACATCCATGTGTAATAAATAAATCAAATTATTTAATTTTGTATGTATAGTAATATATATATATATATATACACACACACACGCGCGATAGGGATAATTAGCCGATAATTGTGCCCATGCGATGGTCGATAACGAACCCCGGTACGAGCTGGGCCCGACCCGACCAATGCCGACCTCGCACCCATTCTTTCCCGACCTTATTGCCTTTTGATCGATCCCCGCGCACGGGTAGTGGGCTCGAGCACCCTTGCAGTATTTGCGCTCCGACGTGCTCGGCTCGGGACCGACCCTCCGACTTACCTCCAACAACGGTATGCAAGACCTTTAGGAATCACAGAACACGTGGCCAAGCCCCCTTGGGTCCTGGCCTGAACCCGTGCATGTGCTCTACGTGCCGCAAGACTGGGTACCTAGCATGTTGCTATGTAATAGCCCACAAACTACATATGACAATCATTATTGTGTGGACCATGGTCCACACAAGTTTTGTGGACCATATTTTATATACTGTAAAATAATGTACATTCAGTACAAAAATAATGTACATTGTATTCAGGAAATGTACATTATTTTTGTACTGAGTGTACATTATATTGTATAATGTACATTCAGTACAAAAATAATGTACATTCAGTATATTAAAAATATACTTTTTGTTATGGTCAACATAACATTGTGTGGACCATGGTCCACACAATAATTTGCCACATACGAGAGGTAAATCGCACTAAAAAGAGTCTATGTGACGGATTCGATCAAAAAGAATATTGTCATTATATTCACTGTTAACATATAACGCCTACATGTTAATGATGCATCAAATATTTTCTGAGGATATAATCCTGCTTTTCAAAAGCATGGTTTTACAATTCTGGGAATGATTGTGTCAAAATTTGTATGTTCGTGCTGTTTCTCTGTAATAATTTTAATTTTGACAAACAAAAGGTCAATGTTTAAAATATTCATTAGAAATAATCTTCTCTGGATATATCCACAGGCAGATCAAGACAATATTATACCGTAATTACGTATAAGCATCTTAGTACTTAGATTAAACCACTCATTAATTTCCTCAACATTGTATCTTCTGCTTGCTCATTTTGTCACCCATTTACTCAAGCAATCAAATTATATTTGTCTCCCACTTAGATTATCTAACCTAACAAAGTCCTAATCAAACTCTGAATTATTGATTGCAACATAACCACACATTATATTGTTAATAATCACTCGACACCTTACATATTAAGATGAGGTGTACGTTTTAATATTGGGAATTTTAACTTATCGAGAATAGTTTTGTGTATTTTAGACAACTCCCACATAGAGTCAAACTTTATACCTTATAGTTATCTCTTAGTGATTCTTTGCCGAATAAAATTACAAAGCAGACTTCGCTCAAAACACACCATTAATAGTGACTGCGGACTTTCTCATAAATAAATTAAAAAATCACTTGTACCTCCGATTCAAATCTAACTATTAATTAGTGTGATTAATAATGGCTGATATAGTAGATAGCTTAGGGTTGCCAAGTGTATGTATAGTCAATAACCACTCTTGCAGCTCCATAATTGTACTATATATTAATGGCATACATTGCATGAAATGTCACACTAGGTTATGCAGGCCTATATATACATGCAATACTTTGGTGCTTGCTCTATTGCTAGCTAGGTATGGTGTCCTATTCCTACAAAATACATCTAAAGTTATATTTATCTCGACAGTATTTTTTCATTTTTATTTTTAAAAAAATATTATTGTCATGTTATGATATTTACAATTTTACTATTTTTTTCTACGTTCTTACAATTTCATCTCACTTTCAATTATAATAATATAATAATTAATTAATGGTACGTTGCGTTGTAGCATATTAATATAATGAGTTTGTACTTTTAATTTCATGTTTAAATCATTTTCATCTAAACTAATATATTTTAGTACATTTTTTTATTTGATTAGTAAATACATTTTTAAACTCATAGTATGGAAGTGTGGTCGACCCATTCATAAGCATTTATTTTTATTAGAAGAATTGCATTTTAATTGTGATGGCATCGAGAGTTGGTAAATTGGATGAAGTTAATCACGAGACATTATAATAAAAGAATTGTTTTAGAAATATATCTATAACTGGTTAGAAAATTTATTTTTTTAAAAAAATTAGAAATGATAGTGTAGATTCCTATAGAATAATAATTAGGCAGGTGTTATAATCCAGCTTAAGAACTCTAAATAGGTAATTAATTGTGATGACAACGCAATGTGACGGTATACGTGTAATGGTACTTCAGTAACAAAACAGGATAACGTGGGACCATAATTTGTAGTTTCATACTTCATTTGACCTTTCCTCTGCCTGTCTGCCGCCCCACCTTAGTCTCCGTCTCCACGCCTATCTTTATTTTTATTTTTTATTACGTTTTTTATTATAGAAGAAATTAAAGTACCAGTTTCATCAGACTAATCATAAGTTCTAGGAACAACTTTTAGAACCATTACAGAGATAAATCACGAATTACGTAATCAGCCCATTGGTCAGACCTTAGTCCTCTTTCAATCGTGAAATTAAGTTAGGCGATGAACCAATACACTAAATCTCATGAGGTTTTTTGTGTTTTACAATGCCCATAAAATGATATAAGTTAAGTGCATGCCGCACCAAATTTTTGCAATAAATTTTCACGGCAAATGAATATCCATAGCTATATTATATTTTTCTAGCTAGCTTGAATTTGAATTATTATCAATTTTTTTTATCAAAAAAAATGATAAAATTGTAAAGTACATTATGGGTTGCAAAGAGATTGTTGCAGGATTATATTCTTACCTAGCTTAGCTTCTCCTTGAGTGATGTTAGGTGTTGCTAAAAGTTAAGTCTTTTATCTGTTATTGGGAATTTATTCCATTTATCCATTAAGAATATATCATGCATCATTTTCAAAAGTTGAACACTTAAATAGACAAAGAAAATTTATATAATTAAAAAAAAAAAAAAAAAAAAAAAAAAAAAAGAGAGATAGAGAAAACCCTGCTAACACATTGTTGAATTAATTTTAGATAGTGTATGTGAATGAGATGTCACTGATCTCTTTTATCTCAATAAGATGTCTTGTGTTCAAGTCTTAAAAATGTAGTTACTTTAAAAACTCATGAAAAAGTATTTTACCATCAGAACATAATTGCTCAATTCTTAAAAATATATTACCCCGCTCAAGACGAGCATTAACTAATCTTTCTGAACCCGGTTCCATTAACATTTGTTGCAAGGAATCCCAACATGTCTTCTGGTGGATCATATAAAACCGAGGTTTGTCATATGTTTGATCAAACATAAAATATATTCATGATATTGTTACACATAAAGTAAGATCATAAAACTTTAGTAAGTAAATATATAGGCCGGGAATGTAATAGATGCCTGCAGCTTTTTGTGATAGTGGGAATTTGTTCAAAGATACAAAAAGAAATTCTTATTCTTTGATTCCCTGCTCTCCATTTCTTTTAACCTTATCGAATAAAGTCAATATATAAAGTGCCCAGAAGCCACAAGTCAAAAGTTTCAATAATAGCCCCCCAAAAAAAAAAAATGGAGAGGTAAAACATGATTCTTATATTAGAATATTATGAATTTAATTTTTGACAATATTCTTTCAATTGAATTCATTAGTCATCGCATAGGGTTTTTCTAGTATAATTTTTATTTTATGTGTGATTTGTAAACTATTACACAATAGTAGAATTAGCAATACACACTATTAATAGAGACTGCAAATTCCTCTCAGTAAAAAAATCACTAATATATTTTTCACAGCAAAATGTTCATCTTTTTGAGTTAGAGCATCTTCAACAATGGTTTTTTAATGATTTTTGTCATATAAAAACTTATGATTTTTTGTTGATGTGAGCAATGGTTTTTGAGGTGATTTTTATTCATGCAAGAACAAGTTTTTTGTGGGTCCCAAATGAGAGAGAGATGGCAGAAAGTTACTGCCTTTGTGCACGTTGGACACACATAATTTAGCGCCCAGCCAGGCGCGTAAAGTGCAAGCGCTAGTTGGCGTGCCGTAAGCTTTGTTTGTTTATTTATTTATTTATGAATAAACTATAAATACCATGAATTTCTCAGATAAACTATAAATACCCCTATGAATTTCATTTAATACCTACATTTTTTTTTTTGTATATAAATTTGTTTTTTCTTGTAAACTAGGACATATGGTTAAATACTTAAATTGGAAGACAGATGTTCCATCTCATTTACAATACATGAGTTTGTTGGAGTATTCATGTATCAAAAATAACAATAACTGATTATTTATAATGAAATCAATTATAATTTAGATACTTGTGTAAATTCAGATAATTGTATGGTAAATAAATAAATAAATAAATAAGAGGAGATAGGTGCAGTGTTTTTGTTTCTCATAATTTAAATTGAGTGGGAATGTTACATGCCTTGTTCAATTCCAAATCACCTTTCGCTCTTGCATGATTATATATAGAAAACAAATTGTTTTCATTATAATTGTGTTCTTTTTTTCTTCTATTTTTTTTATGGCATGATAAACTCGTAACTATTATTCGATAGTGTGCAATAGATAAATCCATAATAACTTAGAAATTACACAGAAAAAATAAATCGTACTAAAATTTCCTTATTCAATGGATTAGACTCGATCAGGAAGATATTGGGCAAGAAATTATAATTTTTGTTTTTAAAGTTAGCAGTGGAAAACAAGAAGCTATTGAAAAAAAAAAAAAAAAAACATAAAAAATTATTATGGGCATGGAAGCACATGGGATACAGATGTTTACTTCCTTCCAATCCATAAAATATGAATCTTTGTCAACGAATTATGGTTCGAATACGAGTAAACGAGTTTATTTTTTTTTTAAAAAAAAATATGAATCTTTGTCAACGAATTATGGTTCGAAAAAAAGTAAACGAGTTTAGTTTTTTAAAAATAAGATTATATATATATATATATATATATATATATATATATATATATATATATATATATATAAGTGAAAACAAGACTTATAGGTAAAAAGTGAAGACTATGAAAATAATAGTTCTGGTAATGATCTTATTAATTATATATTGATCAATTCATGATATATAAAGGACATGATGAAGAGTGCTAATACACTACCTTAAGTTTAAGATTTTCTATAGAGAACATTGAGTTTGTCCTTTAAATCATTTAGCTTTGTTGTGATTAGTAACGTGGTGAAGATGCCTGTCATTTTGTCTTTTTTTTTGTAGAAATGTAGTTTCATTATAGTTTCTTTGGTGCTACTTTGTCACACACAAAATAAGAGAATAATTAATCTTGACGAATCAAAATTTTGACCATAGGAATCGGCTACAACAGAACACTCATCTGAGCGCAGCTACAACGTAAAGGAACACTCATCTGGAACGCAGCTACAACGGAACACTCATTCGGAGCGCAATTACAACGGAACACTCGTCTAGAGCGCAACTACAACGGAACACTCATCCATAGTGCGGCTACAATGGAACACTCATCAGGAGACTTAATAAATGAAGTTGGACACGGTAACGTGCCATCAACGTATCCATTGAGATTTTGATCGCGGAGAAAGGAAACAAATTGAGTATTCCAGAACATATAGTTTGAGGAAGCAAGTTTAATGGAGATAAATCGATGAGCTGTTTGTGGAGTATTTATCAATTCTAATGCATGTCCAAATTATATAACAGTTGTAATTTGTAGCAAAATATTATCAACACTAATACCTACAATAATACATAACATACATAGTTATACATGATACTATATAATAGTACTGATCAACAATATCGCAAAATATTATTTATTTAATACTAAATCAATTATAAATTAATCGAAACCTAATTCAATTATCAATAATGGGATCTCTGGTCAGAAAACATGAAGATCCAGGGGAAAAAAAAAAAGATAATTGACATAATTAAACAAGGTTAGTCAAAGGTTGTTGATGAATGAAGAATCCAATGGGGGGATTGCGGACGCTAATCACGATGTGCATGGCGACTGGGGAGATTAATGTTGAATGAATCCCTGAAACCTCGGCACAGCACGCAATCTCTCCAGTTTTCTTCTAACATTTTAGGTAATTTCGTCAAATAAAAAATATCAAGCTCAACTAGAAAATTAGTTATTGCCAAAAAAACAAAAACAAAAACAAAAAAAAAAAAAAGGTTAATGAAAACGAAATTAAGTTTGGGTCAAAGATTTTATAGTTGAAACATGCATATATTAAAATGTAAGTAAACATTTATTCAAATTTGAAATAGGTAGCCCAAACATTTTTTTTAATGGTATAACGTTATACAATGTTTGAAAAATGGTTAAGGCCGGAGTTGATTTCCTAGTAGTCCTGTAAAAATGTGTGAATTAATTTCATTCACAATAAGAAAAATGTAGTAGAGTTTATGTAATTATGATGATGTATTTGAAAACGATAATTAATACATTCACGGATAACTAATAGTGCCCACAAATAAGTGCACGATTATATGTCCTGAGTGAATTGTTAGTTATATGCGAGTGTACTATCAAACATTTTCAAATACACCGTCATAATAATTACATAAATGACACAATATTTTTCATTAATTTGTAGCGCGCCCTTGATCATTTTCGATAAACGAATGAGATTAGTCCATACATTCTTATAAAACTACTAGTTCTCATTTGATCTTGATTCATAGTTAAGGATATCATAACATTTAAGTGTAGTCCTAATAACACACAACATAATACATAATAGTTTGTTTAAAAAATGAGAAGTGTAATTGATATAAAAAAGATAATAATTTAAGTAAAAAATGTGTTTTTTAAAGGTAAACAAAAGTTAGGAATTTAAGTAAAATGCTACTACAATTTTCCCAACGTACTACATGTTTTTTTTTAAAAAAAATTTTTTTTAACTCTATATTGACATGACATGCTTGAAAAGAAGAAACAATATATCAATAATATTTTTTAAAATTTTAATAACATTGTAATACGTGACGATAGTTTTATTACGTGTAGGTATGATAATCCTTGGAAGATTAATACAAGTAGGGTTTTAGGGGTGAAGAAAACAATGATTATAACTTTGTTAATTTGTCACCTCCACTTTAGATGTGATGATTAAATTGTTAGGTGACCCAAATTTCACTATGTTTTAATGCCATGTTGAGTGTTGACCATACAACTATAGGTATGAGTAGAGGGACCCACCATTTGGACACCCTTTTTATCATTGATTTTTTTTTTTTTTTCATCAAATCCATTCTGCCACGCAACAAATGCCTGTTTATGCTTTTGTATGTATCTATATATACCCTTAAAAGTTAAAAGTTTTATGCCTTATCAATTTCCATAATTATTCTTTTTAATTTTTACTGAAATAAATAAAAAAAATGGTACCAGGACTATGTGGTCTAATGGTATCCGGGTTGGACTTCCATTTGGAAGGTTGTAAGTTTGAGCCTCAGTGGGGGCGTTATTGGCTCTTTGTGGGCGTTATTGGCTCTTTGTGTTTCAGTAGGTTGAGAAAGTATATGAACAGATACTACAATGTAATAGAGCTAGTACCATTCAAAAAAATAAATAAATAAAATAAAAAAAATGGTACTTTGCTCTAGGTGGAACTTATCGTGAAATTTATAATTCAACGATTCAAATTAAAAAAATGGTACTTTGCTCTAGGTGGAACTTATCGTGAAATTTATAATTCAACGATTCAAATTAAGAAGGTTAATTGACAGCTCTTACGAAGAGTTGACCTTGAAACCGTATGTTTATCAAGCTAACTATCTTACCAACTTAATCAAACTAACTATTTCTTTCTTTACTTATTTTCTTTAACTTTTTTTAATAATTTTAATTTTTTGTGTGTGTTTAACCGTACTTTTGGGGGAGTTTGGTTCAAGTTATCCGACATAACCTCATGAACGTAACTATTGTTATATTATTTTTTTCTCAAAACTTTCACTGAACCAAGCATATGTTAATGTAATTTTTAAATATATAAATTATATATATATATATATATATATATATATATATATATTAAATTTAATATTATAAAAAACTTATTGTAAATAACTTCAGTTAAATCTTATTAATCAAATTACACACATAAAATGAGAGATTGTAAGTATAAAATATTTTTGTCATTTTTTTTTTGTTTATATTATTAGAGAATTATTAATTAGTATGAAATTTAAGAAGGGTAAGACAAGTAGTTTGCATTTGCATTTCTTTACAAATGGATCACTCCACATTGGAGATTCGTTAGAAGAAGCACAAAATCTTCATCTTTTTGTTCTTCTCTTCATCAATTATATTTTATGGGTACAAGAAAGGACCTATTCCCTATGTCCTACCCAAACACAACTTAACATTAAAAAAATTATTTAATTATGAATTTCTTTCTCATTGCTATGCACAATCTTTTTTTTCTTTTTTCTTTTCTTTTTTTAATCAAAGAGAAAAGAATCACTCAAAACGAAACTATTGCCCACTCAATAATGCAGAGATCTTCCTAGGTCAAGAAATTCGCATGAAATCCTACTATGAAGTGATAAAACACATCTTATACTATAGAATGTGGTCCACATTGCTAAGTGAAACACTGACATATATGTTCATTTTTAGTGTATCACATGTTTATTTTTCGAAAATTCATTTTCAGTGTATTGCTGGTTCATTTTTAATGTACTACCTAAAAATAAATACATTAAAATGAACTTTTAGTATACAGTATACTAACCACAAACATTTATTAGTAATTCACAAGGTTGCAAAACACGTTAGGCGCCGAGGCGCCGATTTTTTATTTTTATTTTTTTAAATGTAAAAAAAAATTAAAAATTAAAAATTATTAAAATTCACTAATAAAACATAAGGTTCTCATCTTTTTTTCTTACAAACTATTTATTTAAATGGCTATAAAATTGTTTAAAATATTGTTGAAACCATCTAAATACATAAAAAAACTAAAATTAAGAGCAAAAGAAGCAATTTTTTAAAGAAATTGGCGGGGCAAACTGCCTTTGACTGTTTGCGGTGGATAGATCTCAAAAAATACGCGATTTAAAAAAAAAATATTCAAAACGGACAATCAAGTCAAAAGTTTGCCTTCGCAAAGCTTTTAACCTAAACCCTAAAAGAAAAATAATAATAATAAAAATCGCCGATTCGACCGACTAGACAACCGAGGAGGCCGATTCCGGTCTTCTTCACCGCGACCGTGCAGCGCCTAGCGACTAGGCCCGATTTTTACAACTCTGGTAATTCACCTTGCAATATAAAATCATGGTCCACGATATAATTTGCCTTCCCAAAGACCTATTTGCATTTTCATTTAAGTGGATAAGTAGGGCAATTTGGTTTCTTTCAAAAGTATGGGCCAATATTTAAATTTTACAAGCCCAGTTAAAATTTATATGAGTTATTTCCGGGCCATATTTCATTGGGATGAGTCCAAAATATGCTGAAATGGACTACGGAACTAATTATCATATGTGTAAGGGCCTAGCCCAATTTTACAAGTCTCATACAACTTCAACTCTCTAGTTCCCTGGACTCTGTCCTAATGGGCCAAAGGAGCTAAACAGGCCTTTCTAAAGGCATTGCAGATCGGCCCATTTCATACTTCACCAATCCTTATATATACGAACCATTATGTCCACACAACTTGTGTGAACCAATTTTGGATATTGTAAAATAATGTACATTCAATATAAAAATAGTACTTTTAGTATATTAAAAATATATATATTAAAAAAAATACATTATATTCAGAAAATGTATATTATTTCAGTACATAAATAATGTAAATTTAGTATATTAAAAATGTATTTTTTGTTATGGTCCACATAATGCTGTGTGGATCATGATCCACACAATAATTTTCCCTATATACACCATAGACCAGAGTTCACAATGTATTGTGGACCCTGGTGCATATGTATGTGTCTTATGTTGTGAGTTTTTGTGTCTTGTATTATAAAATTATGTTTCTTAAGAGTATGAATTTTGTACACAAAACACATTAGTAATTGTGTCTTATGTTATGAATTTATGTGTCTTGTGTTGTGAAATTCTGTATATATGAATAGAAATCATGTACTTAAATCAGATTTGAAAAATAAATAAATATATAACATGTGCATGTCTTGTGCTGTGTCTTTTGTTATATAATTTTGTATTTACGAGTATAAATTTTATACCTTGTCATTTTGATTCAGGGTTCAAAAAATCGTAATGTAGTAAATTAGTTTAGGTTGCTCATAACTAATCAATTCAAAATGAAAAAAAAAATAGATTGTTTTTATTGAAAGTTGAATTTAAAACGTTGTGACTACAAAAATAGCAACCCAACATATCTCTCTTTTTTTTTTAATTATTTTTGTTGGATAAAATATTTATGACAATTAATTACACATATTATTGGCACTGGGAATGGGCTGTAAGCATGTTGGGAAATGATGTTACTTTATTACAGCTGTAGTTTGTAAATCCTGAATAAAGCCGTTAAAATTATTAAGGCCACTGATGTTAATATTGGTTTTTTGTTTTTGTTTTTGTGCGTGAGTGAGAAAGAAATCTATTACTATTATTTAAAGTGTGTACAGAGTAAATCATAGTCTTGTGTAAAAAAGAGAAAAATTGCATTAAAAATGTTCTATCAAATTAGAGTGTGGAGCCTTTCGAGTTGGGAATTCAACTTTTTGAGACGAGAGAAAAGTTACACCAGAAAGACTCTTTGTGTCGTGCTTGACTTGAAAAATATTAACAATACGAAATTTAAACCCCCAATCTTTTAAGTGCAAAAAGTTATATTTCACTTAGTTGATCATCTCTTTCCGATCACAATACATTTTATATTAATGATTGAAGTTTCATATAAGCTGTAATGATAAGAACATTATTTTATAAAATTATAAATTACTAGAAGAGGCTCCAACATTGTCACTCATTCAATTTCATGAATCAAGACAACTATTTGTGACGCCACAAAACATATTATAGTAGGACTAGGATTTAGTGGCAGACATACTTTACCATATCAAGTACAATAATGTTTTCAATAACTAGGTTATAAATACAAATCCCAAGAAGGGTTAATCCATAATTAAATATACATTAATCTACAAATTTAAATAAGATTTGTTTCTCAATAGTGGTTCGGAAGGGTTATTCTTCCCCCCTCAAAAAGTTAAATCCTCAATCACAAAGGTTCCCCACACTTTGACCTGACAAAATATTTAGAAAGATGTGTAAATTATGGTAACTCAGCTGAATCATAGAGGTTAGACCTCTGTGGCTGGTGAGACTCAATCCCTGGTTATTTTTTTCAAACTTTATTCCTATGACCAACTGAGCTGCCCATATAATATTTTTTCTTTCTTTTTAGATAAAAAACATATATTATTACAGATGAAGAATGTTTATCATGTGCATACACTCGAATGGTAGATATAAGTTTTATGTGTAATCAGTGTTTTTTACACAGAGTATGACCTAAAAAGCTTTAGGAGTTGTACTGGATACAATTCACACCTTAAATTAATAAGTTATTGTAAAGAAAAGAAAAGAAGGTGAGAATATAGTGGTGCATGTTGTGTGGCTTTTGTTGTAGGGTCATTGTAATAAACAAGGATGATTAATCATGTCATTAGCTAAATAACAGATTATGAAAATCACTAATAATTGTACGGTGGATCCATGAAAACTAGGGCCTAAAGGTAGTCACTACACACACATGAATTAAATAAAAATAATGCAAAATAAATAAATAATAAATAAAATGTACTTTTATTCTTGATGCTTTAATTAGCAGAATTAATAATTGTATTTGGTGAGATGATTTGCACTAAAAGTCATATTTTTGCTTTCAAAAGAGTCACTAACATCAACACCTTTTGCCCATAAAGTCAATTCATCAAAGTGGTGCTTATTTGATGTGGACAACGCTTTACCTAATTATATTATTATTGGCAACACTACTTCAAATGGTGGGTCAAATACTTAGTTAATTGGAAATTAAAATGTCAATAGATAATTTCTTTTGTCTTGATTTATTAATTTTTATTATATATATCTTATTTAATCATCAAATTAATTTTATTTAATTTACTTTTGATTTTTTATACAACAAAAAGAAAATTTCAAATAAAAAATTACTATAAATATTTAGATCAACACACTCTTATAATATTAATTGCAAGTAAAAAATAAATACCATTTGGAGATTTCTTAAGGGAAATTCTATTCACACCCTCCTTTTTACTATTTGCACCACCTACATAATAGGTCAAACTACTTTATAAGTGGTGCTAACTAAAAAATGCAATTTACACCCCATCATTTAATGTGGTCAAAAGATTAATATTTATTTTATATATTTTTTTTACAATCAAATTATTATTTAAAAAAATAAAATAAAAAAAATAAAAAATAAAAACCAAAAGAAGTCCCGTCACCTTCTCCGGTGAGAAGGCAGGGACTGCCTTCTCACCGGAGAAGGCAACTGGGCTGCCTTCTCCGGTGAGAAGGCAGCCCAGTGGGTCGCCTTCTCACCGGAGAAGGCGACCCAGGCACTCCTTCTCCGGTTATTAGTAAAAAAAAAAAAAAAAAAAAAAAAAAAAAAACTCGTTAACGAGTCACCTTCTCCGGTGAGAAGGAGTGCCTTCTCACCGGAGAAGGCAACTGGGCTGCTTTCTCCGGTGAGAAGGCGACCCACAGTGGGTTGCCTTCTCGCCGGAAACTACCTGGGTCGCTTTCTCCGGTGAGAAGGCAGTCCTGCCTTCTCACCGGAGAAGGTGACGGGACTACTTCTTCTTTCTCTCTTTTTTTTGTTTTTTTTTTTTTAATGTATTAATTAATTAAATTTTAAATTGTCAAAGTATTAATTACAAGTTTGACAAGGTGGTGCAAATAGCATTTTGACCATCCATTAGGCTATTTGCACCACTTATGTATTTATTGTAAATTTTTAACTTTTTATATTTTCTACTTTTTACCCTATTTTAGTCAAAGGGGGGTCCAAATAGCAACACCCTTTCTTAAATACATGCAACCTCAAAAGTGGCGGGAAGTAAGACACCTTCGTTGGGTTACAAAAGTCATTTAGGATGAAATCGAGAAAAACCACCATAGTTGATGACTATTTTGGATATTAACTCTCTGCAATATTATCCTTTATTTTTGTCTCGCATTTGTTGTCAAGATTGTTACAACATCAGTTTCAACGCACCTCTGCTCTGCAACTTTATACCCCAATTATTTTACATTTAGGAGGAACCCGCCTACCATTACTCTTCGGTGAATTCTATTAATTTTAAATTAATTATTTTTATTGAAGTGTATTAATTATGCTGTTCATAATTTAAAAAGTTAATTGAATTGACCAAACTCCTTTTTTTTTTTTTTTTTTTTTTTTTAATATTTTGATTAATTAGAACCACTCCAATGTATATTTTAGTAGGAGAATGCTTCTCCAAGCGGGGAGAGCAAAAATTGATAATTTAAAATGAAAGATGTTGCAAAATCTCTTCTCACTTTGCAATATACCTGAATATATTTTTTTTAACAGTAAAAAAAAGTTGAAGCATGAATATACCACTAGGAGAAGAGATAAATCGCGAGATGTATCTCAATTTACTTATAGGCTTTCAAATGCTTGCATACTATAACAACTTAAATAGTTAAATTAATATCTCCATTTTTTAGTCCTTGACACTATTACTACTATACAAAATTTATGAACTTCTTTTGTGTTAATTGCATAGTTTGCCTTCAAACAAAAACTGATTAGTTTAACCGTGATCCAATTTTTCCCATAACTAATTAGAGCATCTTCCCTTTCAAAAAAAAAAAAATAAAGCACCCTCAATAGACATGTTTTTTTAAAAAAAGTTTTTGAGGTGCCAACTAGGAGAAAGAGGAGAGAAACATAAGAAGAAGAAAAAAAAAGAAAAAAAAAAAAAAAAGCAAAGCAGTTAACTCGCCAACCAGCGTGTGCACTACACGCGCTCGGCTGAGCGTTGCCTGTGTTCCAAACCCGAAGCATTGCGCATGATCTTTGATATTCCTCTCTACTGCAGGACACACAAAAATATCACTTCTTACAGTAAAAGCTCAATATTCTCTTTAAGTTTTTCTCTTCTCCATATATGGACTTAAAAATTGCAAAAATGTCTCAAAAATCATTTATGGGTGTTGAAGAACATCATAGAACTATAGATGAGACAAGCAAGAAGCAATATTGTTTTAGTGTTACAAGTGTACCAAACTATCAAAAAATGTTTGCTTTCAAAGGAACAAATGCACATGACTCTCTGTGTGGTCTGAGGTCTGTCTGAACCCCCATGGGGTTTCCCAAAATTTGATTAGAAACATCTTTTCCCAAATTCAATCTCTGACCACAACACCACACTGATCACCTGCAGATTTGCTTCAGCTATGCAAGAGAATTGGCAAAAAATATGCATGCTAGTATTTTTATTATTTTTAACATGTAGGTTGATAGGGCCAGCCAAACAAGGCCTTATTAGTAGGCATAGCATGGTCCAAATGACCATAAAACCCCACCACCATGCCTAGCCTTCTCCAGCTTTGTATGTAGGACAGTGCATATATGTCCCCTTGCTGCCAACAATAATAAACCCTACTTGCAGTCATTGGACCCACACTATAAATCCTAACTAAAGTCACCAATTCTTTATTTATATATACAGGGACTAATTCTACCGGAAGTCACTTGTCTTTAGTGACAATTTTAAATTTAATTTCAGATTATCGTTTTTGCCATTTTACCTTTCAGACTATTATTTTTTAGACATTTTTCATCATTCTCATGATTTTTTCTATTTTTAGTAAGGATATTCTTATCTTTTCATATTTTTTCGTTTATTATTTTTTCAATTTCAACCAGTTTAATTGGTTTAGAACTTTAGATAATCTCTGATTTTTAGTAACTATATTTTTCAACCAATTTTTAGTAAAATTCCGCCAATGCACTAAGTTTCTGTGTTGGGTTACCCACTCCAACTATCTTTTTTGACATACATTTGACCCTTCAACAAAAGTGGGAGACAAAAACCTTCTGAAACAGCAACACAATTAAGAGCATGACTTTTCTTAGGTTGAAAGGAACAACAAAAGCATGAAACAAAGAGGAGAAGATCCCAGGAAGCTTTTCTGGGGCTGGGAAAAGACAACAACAAAAACATTCTTAACTACTGCTAACAAAGCTACTATAATGCTAGCCAGCCTTTGCTTTCCTCTTCTTCTTCTTCTTCTTCTTCTCTCTTATCTCAGCATTTTGTCTTCCACCACCTCTACTAGGATAGTGAGAAATCTAGTGTTCTGTTAGAAACCAAAAAAGTTGTTCCATGGCAAAATGGTCAGCTCTTTTCTTGTCGATCGATCTGGAGTTTCGAATGTTAACAGGTTTACTTCAGAGCCCCAGCAGGATGTAGTAGACCAAAGTTATGGGGAGTGCGATTAGCATCCCGAATATAACCCTGCATTAGGGTACAGAACATGGCAAAAACACGGGTTAATATGCATGGTTTGGTTGAGTTTTCGGATTCTATTCTTAGTTCTTACCCTGTGCTCAGAATATCGGGATGGACATTGTATTCCTTGGCAAACACGAAGGGGACAATTCCTTGGGGAAGGGCAGCCTGAGAATTAGACAACACTATCATGTTAAACTAATCCTAGGAATTAACGAGAAACATGATGAATGATGCAGTCATTTGGCGTTTCTAGTTGTTGTTTTTACCTGAACGATGGCAACGTGAAGGAGGACACCTCGAAGGCCAACAGCAATCGAGGCAGCAGCCATGACTGCAGGTCCAGTAAGGAACCTTATGGCCATGGAGAATGAGGCAATCGTCTTCCCACAAGCAATGATTCTAGGCTGCAATGCCATGAACAAACCTGCAATTCCAAAACATAATAGTTTTTCAAGATCAAACTATACCCAATCCAATGCATAAACAAACCGGGATTCACACGATCGAGGACTATACCAAGACTAAACATCGCCATTCCAAGACCAGCATCAGACAGGATGGAAATCGACTTGGCTATTATCGCAGGCATCACAATGTGCCACCTGCAAGCGTTTCACACAATTAACCATGACAAGTGACAACAAACCCGAAGAATGGAAACAAAATCTATTGAGAATCACACAACTAAAACACCACTTTCCCATACCTATAAGACACCAAAGACCAAGTGAGGCCAATCAAGCTAGAATATGTGTTCGGGTTCCTAATAAGTTTCCTCCACACCATAATCAGAATAAGTCTCGTCATGACACTAGCCGGAGGCATGGCTGCAGGCTTCGTTTCCATAGCCGCCTTTGGATGAAGCTCAGTTGTAGAGCTGGAGCCAAGCTTGGATAGCACAGGCCCTTCCCTGTCGTTTCCATTCGGGTTGTTCTGTCTGTTATCGAAACTAAATTCTTCCCGACCAAAGTCATCATAATCTAGCAAAAAATGGCAAGATTTAATATTCCATCACTAAGTAGAAGACAAAACACCCCACCATAATTTAAGGATGGATTTGATCACCAAGAATGCAACAAAATGCCCAGAAATAACTGATAGATATATTAGTATAGAACTGGCTGCAGTTTCCACTTTCCAATGCAACATTATAGTAATCTTTTTGTGGTCAAGATTATAGTATAACAACATATATCAACAAGACAAATTAGGTTTTAAGATAAAGTAGAAAACTCCAAGATTAGGTACAGGATCAAACAGTGATTCTTGAATCTAGGATTATCCAAATAAGAAAAAAGCCATGATTTTAGAAATGGTGTTAAATCTTCAAGAACACAAACCTTTTGGGTGAGCTCCAACTCCAAGTTCATGGCCATAATCACCTCCTTTGAACACATGAATTCCTCCTTCAGACACTGGAGAGGCACTTGAGCTCCAAACAAACATGTGAAGGTCTTTGCCACCAGCCTCTAAGCCATTACCCTTCTTCTTGGCACTGGCCGGACCGGTGACCGGAGAGAACAATCCGGCACCGGCTGGAGCAGGGTACCCAGAATTATTATTCCCCTGTCCATTTCCCCTCCCAAACCCACTCTCCTCATCAAACCCCAAGTTCCCAAAATTGGAGTGCCTTGGACTGAGATTTGCAGCCTTCCCATTCACCATTGAGTAGAAGTCTGTGTGGTTGAAGCTAGAGCCTCTTGGGGTAGGGTTTCTTGAAGACTGCAGAGAGTAAATCTCTGCATTGGTGAGGTTTGAAGGTCTGGGTGTCAAAGAAAGCCCAGAGTTTGGGCCATGGGATCTTCTGGAGAAGATTTCAGACCTTGAACTGGCTGATTTTCTCACAGTTACATGAAGCTTCCCATCTTCACCAACCTCAGCTTGGGTCTCCAATGGCTCTTTCCCATCCAATGAGATAACATCAGAATCCACTTTGAATGAGATTATGGAGCCTGCAGTATCAGGGAACTGCTCTGCAATGAGCATTCTTGCCCCCCTATACTCAAACAAGAACAGCATCAGAGTATACCAAATTATACACTGGAGCACCACAATCTGCACCATTAAACTCCCAGAAAACTCCCCATACATGCCCTTCAACAAAGGGATCCCCATAACAAGTGTGTTGGGGAGAGTGGAGAGAGAGAAGAGAGTAATGGACCACTCAAGGGATCCCCTGGAGCTGGTTCTTGACCATATGGCTAGAACCACAAGGACAATGACTTTCTGGAGAGCATCAGCAGCTATGAACCTGTAGTTCATGGTATATGGATTGTTGGTGGAGATGAAGTGGAAAGACAGAAGAGGAACAGCAAAGAGAGCCACAAATCTGTTGATCCCAGAGCACTGATCTGGGCTGAAGATCTTCCACCACTTCACTGACCCATAGGCTAAAATCATGGCAACATAGAGTGGAACAACAGCTGTGAGAACATGGTAAAGATCAGAAATTGTGATCATTTTCCCCCTCCCAGAAGATGTTTGAGATTTTGAAATGAATGAAACAAGATTTTCTCACAAGAAACCTTTTTTTTTGTTTTGTTTTGTTTTCTTGTCCTATCACATATGTGCCAAAGATTAAAGAACCAAACTTTATTCTTGGTGTATGATGTAAATGCAAAGTGGATTATCAATGGGTTCAATATAATGGGAGCAAAGCAGAGGCAATAGAGAAAGAAATCAAAGATTCCTCTCAAAAGCCAGAAAAAATGGGATTTCCTGGCTGCTTTGGAAGAAGAAGAAGAAGAAGATGAGGGCAGATGTTTTGTGGGAGATGACAGAAGTGATGGGATATATTTATGGGAGCTAAATGGCAGACAAAGAAATAAAAGCTAAGGTCTTTTGAGAAGCTTTTTATAGTCTTTTCATGATGGGGAAAAGGCTCTCCTATGCCTATTCTCCTCTTAGGCTATTGTCTGTTGCTTTCATAAATTTTGACATCAAACATTATTTGCAATAGAATATATCTTAACACTAAAAACTCATTATGGGTTTCCCATCTTAAATTCATCCTCAATTGTTGATTTTTTACACAAATTTTAAGATACCAAGTATGAGAGAATGAGAGAAGGAAAAAAAAATGAATTTTCAAGTAAAAAAAAAAACTATGGTAAGACGTTCGGCCTCATGCGATAAATGGCAATGTCTTTAGCGCTGTGGTGGAGCCCACTTCACTAACAAAAATCAAGTTCTTGCAGTATAATTTTAATGCTTCTCTCTCTTCCACTTCATCTAAAATTTTCTCAAAAACTGAACATTAACCACTACTGTGGTTGCTCTAAAAATATATGACTAAGCAATTTGTTATAGTATATGTAACATTGTTCAATAGTATAATTAAAGCATTCATATTCACTCATGTGATAAAGGTTTAGATATGTGAATCCAGAATCCCTTGAATGATCAACAAGTATAGGGAGTGTTTGGAAATTTATAGGTTATTGACATAGTTAATTGGTCCAATCACTTCATTTTCAAAATGCTACCTTAATTTGTGTTTTCCATCATCTTAATGCATTTTTCTTTTTTAAAGACTCTCTTAGCCTTTGAAAAACTCTTAAACCCTTCCAATCATCAAGCTTAAACAAACTTTAAATGTTTTGTTGAATATTGTTGAATAATAGCTTATAATCTTTAAAGTTTAATTTGAATAGAAATTTATAAGTTTTTATTGGAAGTAAGTGAGCAATAAATATATAACAAAGGTGTTTCTACTGGAGTTTAAAAATTTCTTTAAAAACCTTAAAGATACAGCTGAAAATTAAACGTAATGTATGCCACTATAGTTGTATGATGAGTACATAGTCGCATTGCCTAACGGGCAATAATATAATGCTAGCCAACCAAAAAAATAAGACATTAGCTTACTTGCTAAGTGTGGCATATGTAACTTGGATATGGTATAAATAACTGTTGAAAAATCAAATACAATAATAAAGATCAAAGAAAAACGACGAACAAGAAGATTCAATAATGTGTCTACGTCACAAAAACAAAGTACTTCTTTTTATTATATTGATAATAATATCTTCTTAGAGTTACAACATTAGTATTTATAAAACATGCACAACAAAATCTCTTCAAGTAACCCATGCTTTGGATTCACCATCTTGTCTCACATATCTATTTATCACTTGTACTAGTTTATTACTATATCTAATATGAGCTACTTCACTTAAAGCAAATAAAGAACATTTTGCGAAGCATTATGGTCTCAATCCGGATTTGACCCTGATATTTTTTTGCCCGAACGCTGACCTCGCGCCATGCGTTCATAGGGATTGTATCGGGACTCCTTTTATCTGTAGAGACTGATTTTTACTTTTGTCCCTCAAGGCTTCGTCCTTCCCTTTCTGTTAAAAAAAAAAACAAATAAAAAACACTACTCTTGATTTAATAAAACAAGTTTTCATCAACAATTAAGAGACTAAATATACAATCAAATAACAACATCTACATCATCTATCAAAAGACTAAAAGCGCTTCTTCTCATATCAATCAATACAAAACTCTGATGACCAATATTGAGAGAGGAATATCTTTGTAGGGAAGAGAAGAAAACAGCATTAAGAGGTCTCATTCTCCATGAGAGGGAAAAGACCAAACAGCATCGGAGAGAAAAGGAAAGGAGAGGGGAGAAGAGTACTTAAAAGCAAATGAAGAAAAAAGTAAGGTGGGAACAAAACCCAGAAAGATGCAGCTGTTCTTTTGATGCCCAAAAAGAAAAGCTTTTTTCATCAAAGATTCTCTGATCTCCATTCACTTTCTGTAATACTGTGTTTAATTAATCATTAACTTTTAATGGTTAGTCCACTTTTATGACTCATACCATACAAACCAGCTTCCCAGCTTTTCCTGCTGTCTCAAGAGATAGAAACCCTATAATATTTGCCCTTGAGGACCCCACTTTCTTAGTTTATCACTTTCACATCCCTCATTTTGTGTTGAGCCCATTATTATGATCAAACCTTTTGAGCAGCAAAGTGGTGCTTGCATTGCCACAAAGTTTCTTTTGTTAATTAGCTATATGGCACAAAACTACAAAAAATTGTGTTTGTGAGAGAGGTGGGGAATGGGTTGGTGGAAGGAGGCTAGCAAAACCCTAATTGGAATTATTCTAATCTTTTTTTTTTTTCTTGAATTTTGAATTTAGGTTGGAGTTTCACCATATACATCAAATCGGTGTAATAAGTGATATTGTTCAGGGACAACTCAATCAAAATTGGTTTGATAGTTGATTTAGTAATCACAAAGTTTCAAGTTGACTCATTCTGAGAGCTGTCTAGCTATTGACATTCTTAGTGGGTTTCACCATAAAAAAACAAAGTAATAATGTTGTTCAATTTAATTTTATCTTATATAACCTTGTTTAGTTCAACTTTGATAATGTAACATTATGGTTCTGTAAGAAAATGAAGATAAACTGGTCATAGAGGTGAAACTTTGGAAGAATGACCAGGGATCGAGTCTCACCCGTGAGCACCGGTCTAGTGTTCAGTTGAGTCACCATGATTTACAACCTCCCACCGCTCTGTCAAGAAAATGCAGATAAAGTAAATGTAACATATATTATTACCTACATTTTCTTAAGTATTGTATCATTATCTTCAAATATTTCAATTTTACCCTTTCTACGACATATATCACTGATCTTATAATGAATTTCAAAACAATTTTATATTATCATAATCTTAACTAAACATACAATGTAATGTTACATTCACATTATCTCAAATTACCTTTTAAAATGTAATTTTACTTTTTACAATAATTTCACATTTTGTAAACTAAACAACGCCACTTAAGAAAGACGTTTTTTCAGTAAACTAATACGGAGTATATAATCATAATAATAATAATAAAAAAATGAAATTGACTAAATATACGTACAATGTAATTATGTACCATATGAAGTGCATGTCATTCCTCGGTAGCACAATAATGGAAAACGTAGAAACGTAACACCACAAAGCTGAAGAAACGAACAAATAGTCAAACATAAACTATATACGTGTATATTTGTAAATATATTTTGTTTAAATATGCATCAATACAATTATTAAATTTTTTAAAATATATTTTAATTTTTTTTTAAATTATGAAAACTATCTCAAAATATTTTACGAAAAATTCATACATCATAATGTAATTATGAGAAAGGGTACAAAAGAAGTCAAATATGAAAGTGACAGTGGGGATAATGTCCGGCACTTGTGGGCCTTAGGGGCCCACAACAGTCCCCTACTTGGAAACTTATTGACCCATTCACAAATTCTGAAAGCCTAAATATTGATAGTAGATGATAGGCTTCATTCAAGACCAAATCAAATGTGGGCCAAAATGCAGCCGAGGCCCATATTGGTTACCCAACAACGACAAATTATTGTGTGGACTATGGTCCACATAGCTGTGTGGACCACGGTCCAAAACAACGTTGTTTTTATATTAAAAGAAAAAAAAAAATCTTGCTTTGCGCACATGTTAGAATAATGAACATTCTGGAGTAAGATAATGTATTTATGAGTTAGAATAATAATGTACTTTATGTGGTAGAATAATGTACTTTATAATAATGAAATTTATGGGGTTTAAAAAAAAAAATTATGGAGTAGGGTAATGTATTTTATGAGTTAGAATAATGTACTTTATGATTTATAATAATAATGTATAATGTACTTTATGTGTCAGAATAATGAAATTTTTGGAATAAGATAATGTATTTAATGAGTTAGAATAATGGCCCTGTTTGGTAAAAAAATTGGCTTATAGACCAATTTTGACTTATTTGACCACTATTAATTGTTTTATTTAGTTAAAATATCAATATAAATGTTTGATTAATTAGCTTTTTGCAACTCCAAAAGGCTAAAATTCAAAAAGCTACTCCAAACAATTTTTTCAATTAGCTTTTTGAGAAAAGAAATTATACCAAACAACTATCAGCTAACAGCTAATTTACCAAACACTTTTCTACAATCAGCTAATGTTATCAACTATTTATACCCTCTAATTAACACAATCAGCTAACAATCATTTTACCTGGGCCAATATATTTTTAAATGTGTACAAACATTTAATTATTTTTATTTAATTTTAAATTTTAAATATATTATTGATGAGGGCATGGGATCGCGAGAGTCCATTTTATTGGAAAAGTCTTTGTCCAACTGTCTATGTGGTGTGTCCATCTTTAGGCAAATTATATCGTAGGCGCACAATGCATTGTGTACCCTAGCCAAAACGACGTCGTTTTGTATCTTTTTATTTTTAGAAACTACAATTCCCGTTTCTGCAGTTAACTTCTAAAAAAAAAAAATCTCATGTTTTGAATGTATAGAATTGTATAGTAGAATACACGTAAACTCATAACATAATACACATAATCTAACATAATACTTAATAATATAATATACATAAACTCTTAACATGATATACATAAACTCTTTACGTAATACACATAAACTTAACAGAATACGCATAAACTCTTAACATAACACATTTAAAATCTTAACATAAAAAACGGCATCGTTTTAGGCAGGGCGCACAATGCATTGTGCACCCTGGTGCACGATATAACGCTTGTATCTTTATGGGTGAGGTGTTGACACAAAAGAATAATGAAAGTCTGTTGGGCTAAGGAAATAAGGAAGTTTGGAGCAAAACATTATAAGAGGTAATACTAAGTGGGTATTGAATCCACAACCTCCCACTTAACAACACACAAACACTAGCCACCCAAGCCACTCAAGATTTTGTGTATTAAAAGGCAGGAAGCTCCCATCATGCATAGGAGTGCGCTGGAAGCAAAGTAGTGGAGAGATACGTGTGTAGCCAAGAATGAAGGTTGCTTGATGTCGTCTATTTGTCAACCATCTGTAGTCCTTTAACAATATAAATAGGGTGTCTTTCCTCCCCTTAAAAACCATCCCTAAGCTCACCAAACCCCTACTGGTTCATTGGCCTGAGTCTCCTCTCTTCGGCTGGCACACTAGGGTTCAATTCATAGCGGTAACATTGTTATTTCTATTTCATTATTAGTGCTATAACTTGTATTATTATTCGGGGCGCCATTTTGGGCCCTATTCCATTTCTTATGACTATAGTATTTATTATTTATGTATTCTTCGGGTTGCTGTTTTGGGTCAATATCTCAGACTTTGTACATACAATTTTGAGTCTAACGCCCCATGTAAGAAAGTTACTATTTTCCTACTACCGTTCTATACATATATACTCTATTTATGGTGGATCCGGTTCAACAAAATCATCCATTATATAAAAATTCTTTCAAAAATATATATTTTAAAAATATAAAATAATATTATGTAGTGTCGGTAACCGTCGGCGGCCGTAGATATATGGTAACAAGTAGTCGAGTGTGGCACTCGGACTCGACACTCAACACTTAAAATGTGACTAGTAAATCTTGACACCCTAGTTATCCATCGATAACCTCCAATTCCATTAATTATAGCCTTTAATCCTATCAATTATAGTCTTTAATCGAATTAATTAGAGCTTTTAATCTCATTAATTATAGTATTTAATCCCCTTAATAATTATCTATAAGTGCCGTACGAACCCTATGAGCCGTCTTCTACCATTTAGGCTACTCATTTCTTCTATTATAAAAGAGGGTAGTCAGGAACAAAAAGGGGGCTCCATCTCTCTGGAGACACGATGATGCATGTACATATTCCCTACAAAAAGATAGTGAATTCTGGCTCAAAAGGCCTGTAGTTTAACTTTTACCTTTTGGTTTTTACGTTAAAACTATCATGTCTCTTTTATTTTTTCTACCTACTTATATTTTATTATTAATTATTCAAATCGGATATGTTGACCCGCCAAGTGACTATCCTGGATCACAAAATTAACAATTACCCTTTGAGAGTGTATATTAAGTAAATCTTATTTTGTAATTTTAATAGGTAAATAATATGATCATAAAGAAGTAAATTAATATGTTGTTCATAAGCCACTAGATCGTTATCATTAGGTGTTAAACATAGATCTTTATTGTTATCTTTAATTTGATAACAATATAATCAACTTAGTTAGAAGTTAGAACTTCAATTTAGTTAGAACTATTTCTGTATACACCACACTTTTACAACTCACGAATAGTCACTTCTTACTATATATGATTAAAACCTAAAAAGTTTTTTTTTTTTTTTTAAGTATTTAATATTTTATCAGATAAAATAAATATTTTGTGAAAATAGCATTTTTCTTATCGGCTATACAGGCGGACTTTACCATGCTGCCAATCACAAGTGGCCATGTGCCTATGCACATCCGGTCTTTCCGCAGGCTAGGCATGGCCACCTTATCTACATTACAATTTCAATAGGCAATTAATTTGAAATAACACGAAGAAACACACACACACATATGTGTGTGTTTCAATAGGCAATTAATTTGAAATAACATCAAGAAACACACACGTATAAATTTAAGGTGTGTGATTTTTGTGCTTAAGGTATGCGTGAGATTTGTGCTTAAGGTGCATGTGTTTTGTGTTTAATGTGTGTAAATTTTGTGCTTAATGTCAGTAGATGTTAAAACTTAAAGTGCGTGAATTTTATGCATCAAGGTCCAGGATTACCGATTTGAAATAACATCAAGGTCCAGGATTACCAGAATAAAAAAAAAAACGTGGTGACAATTTGATAATTTTTGCATCTAAATCAAATTTAAGGTGCGTGATTTTTGTGCTTAAGGTATGCGTGAGATTTGTGCTTAAGGTGCGTGAGTTTTGTGTTTAATGTGCATAGATTTTGTGCTTAATGAGAGTAGTTGTTAAAACTTAAAGTGCGTGAATTTTATGCTTAAGGTGCATGAGTTTTGTACTTAAGGTGCGTAATTTATGTAAAGGTGACTGATTTGTGGTCTTAAGGTGCTTTGTTTGTGTGCTTAAGATGCGTGGTGATTTGTGTACTTAATAAGGTGCGCCGTTTTAATGATTAAGGTACATCCAACTGCACAATCACACGGGAAACTATTCCTACACCTGAACCCTTCCATATATATATATATATATATATATATATATATATATATATATATATATATAAAAGTAACTATATATAAAAGTAACTAAAAGTTGAGTTACTTGATTTGGCATGTTATGACTTTAATTTATAAAAGGTCAAAGGTAGTGTTTCTATCTTTTTTCTTTTCCTTTGTTTTTAAATATCTCTTTTGTATTAATCTTTGGCCCTATTATTTATTATTATTATTATTTTGTTTTTAAATCCGCCGTGTGATTAGGGAATTTTAGGAGTGAAAAATATTTCCCTATTTTATACATGCACTTTTTTTTTTTTAACTGAATTTTATATCATCACAGTAAATTAGCAATCGTTATGCTGTGCATCCGTATGCACCATACATGGTGTATACGGATGCCAAAACGACGTCGTTTTATTAAAAAACGCGCGTCTCCCCTTTAAAAAAAATTCAGGTTCGATTCCCAGCAACAACATTATATTGTTCATTCATTCTGGAATTTTAGTTCATAGATTATGGAAATATAGTTCATTGATTATGGAATTATAGTTCATCGATTATGGAATTGTAGTTCATCGATTATGAAATTTTAGTTTATAGATTATGGAATTTTAGTTCATTCATTCTGGAATTTTTAGTTCATAGATTAGATTATGGAATTATAGTTCATCAATTATGGAATTATAATTCACCGATTATGGAATTATAGTTCATCGATTATGGAATTTTAGTTCATATGTTGTTGCTGGGAATCGAACCTGATTTTTTTTTTTTAGGGGAGACGCGCGTTTTATTAAAACGACGTCGTTTTTGCATCCGTATGCACCATGCATGGTGCATACGGATGCACAGCATAATTTGCCGTAAATTAGGCAACATGCCTTACAACAAAGCAAAATGTCGTCCATGCACTCTTTGGGATTTTTATTTTGGGTTTGTTGAACATTGAATGACATTATTGTCCTCCTTATGCACTCCAACCCGGTGAGTTTATTCGGCGGAATGTATGGTGATTATTGTCATTTCAAGTGTTTAAATTTCCATAGTGAGTGTCGCCTCCTTGTGCGGGATGCTATATATATTCTTCCAAGGCTGAACCCCAACCCTAAGGGTCCCCACACCCCGGCCCGACAGAGCGGTGGAAGGTTGTAAATCATGGTGACTCAACTGAACATTAATTAGAGAGGCTAGACCGGTGCTCACTGCGCACAAGGAGTCCTCTTCACTTTGAGAGGTTGCTCCCACACTGCCGCTGGTGAGACTCGATCCCTGATCATTCTTTCAAAGTTTCACCTCTATGACCAGTTGAGCTAACCATGCGGGCGGAATGCTATATATATATTTGCTTCAGTAGACGCCATGAGTTATACATCAAAAGCAAAAAATGGAGAGCCGTGTGAAAGTGGCGCGCCACCTGGAGCCATGGCGGGACCTTACCGGCAAGGTGGTGATGGTCACCGGAGCCTCGTCGGGGCTGGGCCGAGAATTCAGCCTCGACTTGGCCAAAGCCGGCTGCAGAGTCATCGCCGCCGCGCGCCGAATGGACCGCCTCAAATCTCTCTGCGACGATATCAATGGAGTCGCCGGTTCCCGTGATTCCAGCACCGTTCCGCCGCCCCGCGCAGTGGCTGTTGTGCTCGATATCAGCGCCGGCGGTTCCGCCGTCGAGGCGGCCGTTCAGAAGGCCTGGAGCGCGTTCGGACGTATCGACGCATTGATTAACAATGCCGGTATTAGAGGTATGTAGCTTGAACACCATAACTTTTATTTTCTTAGTGACGAGGAAAAACTCACAATCACTATCAGTATACCTGTATAACTATAACTGATAAAAGAATTACAATAAACTAAACCAGTCTAGGTTATCTATACCTGATCGGCTCTATCATAATTTTTGTTTACTAGATAGTGTAGAGGTTTGAACTTGTGATTCGCAGGTAGCAGGCGGACATCATTGGATCTGACGGAGGAAGAATGGAATGACACCATAAGAACAAACCTAACCGGAACATGGTTGGTCACAAAATATGTGTGCTTGTTGATGCGCAATGCTAGGCTGGGAGGATCAGTCATCAACATCTCCTCCATTAATGGGCTTAATCGTGTGCAGTTCATGGGGGCTCTTGCTTATTCTTCTTCAAAGACTGCTGTCAACACATTCACAATGGTATCCCTTTAATTGTATCTTATGTTTTGTTTGTCAGATGATGCTTTGCTTCTTTCACTGCTTGTCTTTTGAGTGGCATAAGAAATCCATAATCACTATTTAAGGGTAGATATTGAGTAAACACGGGCTTGTAACCTAGTAGCAAAAGACCTAAACCAACCTAAGTTGTTATAGTAGGCTTATAGCTGGTGCTGACCGGTTTAAACCAAATTAAAGAGGCCAACAGGCTACTACCATTGGGAATTGAACTTGTAAGTTTATGACTACCAAGTTAACAGTCAAATCAATTCAACTTACTTGTTTGGCATCAAAGGTTTATGTTGGTAGGGGCATCCCAACCAAGTTAGCCAAATTGTTAACTTAGTAACCATAACGATATAAGTTCGACTCTACCAAGAATCTATTGACCTTAATTATTGTTTGAACCGATCAACTATGAATAATTTAACTTGGTTAGTTTATCTCTTTTAACGTCTAAGGTAACAAGATGGGATTTATCAAATTTACGTCCTCAAATAATAATTGCGGGCTTCACTCATTAAAAAAAATAATAATAATTTATGTTTGTGGTTCTGAAATGGTGGCATGATGGCGCTTGAACTGGGAGCTTATGGGATAAGAGTGAACTCTATTTCACCTGGGATTTTCAAGTCCGAGATTACCATGAATCTGCTGCAGAAACATTGGGTCAAAAAGGTTGCTCATAAGATTCTGCCTTTAAGAACACTTGGCTCAACGGATCCAGCACTCACATCACTTATACGTTATTTAATCCACGACTTCTCCGAATATGTATCCGGAAATATTTATGTTGTTGATGCTGGAGCTACTTTGCCTGGTGTTCCCATTTTCTCTTCTCTCTAAAGCAAATCCACCAACTCATCGTATGTTACCAACGTAACACTCTCGATAGAACTCTTCATGAATGAGAGGGGTCCTATTCAAACGTGGCTGAATTAGTCTAATCTTGTTGAGCATATATACTAGTGTTTGTGATGCATGGGAAATTATGTTATCATGAATTTAATATGATACTCCATGTGTAATTATACAAATTATATTAGACAAGTGTGCCTATAGTTTTGAGTATAGAAGGTTGGGTAAAGAATATCATGTCTCGCAACAACTAGGAGTACTAGTACTAACTACTCTTTCCGTCTCATTTTATGTGTCGGTTCATTTAACGATGCTTGATTAAAGTTATTTTTAATACACTTTCGTATAATATTAAGTTGTGAAGCTCTTCCATGATTTCCTGTTTCGGGGTGGTTCCATAGTTAGAGTGTTAAAATTATTGGAAGCCCTATATTTGCGCCTTAGGTTAAACAAATTGGGGATTTCTCCCCTTCACTGTAAACACAATGTGTGGGCGGTCTGGGTTGCCCGTTCATCAAGTGAAATTTCATCAATGCCCTCCACTTAAACAGACTTCTAACGCCTAAATGAATGGAGAACCAAAAGAGTTAACATTTTCAAAGTCGAGGATTTAATTGGGCAAGAAAAATTATCGAAGACTAAATTGGTAATTTCGCTATAATCGAGGGACCATTTCAATAATAAACTATAAATAAAATAAACAAAGGAGAAATAGTTCGTTTGATCAATGAATAGTAAGTCGAAAAAGTCACCAAAAAGGTTAAAACGTGGTTTAAATAGAGTTCACGACCATCTGAGTTCCATTGACACGATTGTATCGACAAGTGTGTCAAAATTTGCCACGCCATGCAACACAACGTTGACATAGTCGTGTCCTTGGGCGTTTAGATTTCTGACCAAATTTTTATTGATGTTTTAGGCCGAAGAAGGGCACTTGCAAGAGTTATCTCAAAGACCAAGGTCTACCTTGCAAGGTGGATCCAGATCCAAAATACAAAATTTATATATTGAATGTTCATAATTTACATACTTAATATTTACACATTACTTTTTACAAAATTGTGAACATATTCAATATGTGAATTGTGAACATTCAACATGTAAATTATGTACTTTGGACCCGAGTCCAAAGGGCCCTTGTATCCCCCTCCATATAGGTAAGATGCCTAGAGCTAGTAGAAAAGGGTCATAGAATGCAGCCTTCAATTTTCATAAGCTTAACTCAGATATGAAAGCTGAAGTTCGTGTCTCATAGGGGGGGCTTTGCAACTCCCTAAGCTCCACCCCCCCCCCCCCCCTTCCTATGACTAGAAAAACGTAATTTGAAAGTGGCAATAATCAATTAATATTTGATGAACAAACCTATCAACACTCTAAACTTGTTGTTGAACCATTATTTATATTGACAAAGCACAGACAAACATGTAATAAGAGATCGTAAATGCTATTACTCTTCGATCAACGAGATCACATGAAATCTTCATTGTGCGATTAATATACATTCTTTCAAAAGGTTGAACCCCAATCCTAAGGGCCCTCCACACTCCGGCCCGACAGGACATTTGAAATGTGCGATTAATATACATAGATACACACTAGGTGACTGAATTGATAAAGCACGATTCATATGTTAGAAGATCATGTGTGATGTGTTTGAGTTTACTAACACTCTTTTCAATTCCGCTGCACAAGATTTACAAAATGCACATTTTGAGATAACATCCACAAATTTGCATTGTGATACCAAAAAAAAAAAAAAAAAAAAAAAAAAAAAAAAAAAAAAGTGATTTTAGAATCTTGTCTACATCAATCCTAACTTAACTCTCTCCCAAAGGAGGCAATCCTAACTTGACTTTCTCCCAATGGGCGAATACCACACATCACCTTCCTTGTTCATCAAATTCAACATAGCCATTAATTTGTTTTAATAAAATAATAAATTTCTTGACAAAAATGTTCACAACTTTGCTACCTTGTCGGACTATATATTCTGATCACATAAACATACTTTCACGAAAAACTAAATCGAGTCTACACCAAACTATACCTTTTTTTTTACATATAATAAGGAGTCCAACGTTAATCCTATTGCTAATTAAAAAAGAATTTCAAGTGCAACTGTTCATCCACTAGACCACTGTGTTAGGATGCACAATGAATATACATGAGTTGGTGTGAGTATGGGACAAGTATCTTATGTGACCAAACATACAATAAATATAAATATAGGTGTAATAATGTGTGCATGGCCTATCCAATAATATACATGATGGATATAAGAACTCTTGTAGTGGGTATTACATGACAATGGACTTTAAATTTTATGGGTAAAAATGTAAATTACATTAAAAAAAAAAAAAGAAGAAGGTGTTTGTTTAATTATAAAACACAATTATAATATTCACTCACCTAACCAAGGTGACAAAGCACTTTCTTATGATTTTTTTTTAAAGGAAAAAAAAGAAGCTCATACTATCTCATCAATATTACCAATTACCATTGGTCTAGTATGCGTTTTATTTATCTTTTTTTTTTTAAGCCCTAAAAAAAAAAGAGTAAACATGCACAACAAGTGTTCATGTAAACAATAATGAAGTCCATAATATCTAATCTAAAAACATAATAAGTCTCAATCAAAGTTATACCCCTCATTTATGTCCATGTTTTTAATGCTAAACATTTTGTACATTGTGCTTTTAGAGTTGTACTATATAATTTTTTGGACAAAAATACACTTACCCCGTTATAACTTCCGTTATCTTTTCCATTACTTTTACCATGCACATGCATCTACCATATCTTTTCTTATATTCTTTAATTATAACAATATTTGTAAAACATTATATATTCATTATATATTAGATTAATATAATAAATAAATTTTATTTCACTTAGATTATAATTAGTAAAAATTTGTTAGCTATTTTTAAAAATATAAATATTGGGCATATGTTTTTGCGCATCGCGCATAGAAAAGACTAGTGGATAGTAATACAATTCTCACCTGATTCCTCTCATATAATACCCTTACCCCGTTATAACTTCCGTTATCTTTTCCATTACTTTTACCATGCACATGCATCTACCATATCTTTTCTTATATTCTTTAATTATAACAATATTTGTAAAACATTATATATTCATTATATATTAGATTAATATAATAAATAAATTTTATTTCACTTAGATTATAATTAGTAAAAATTTGTTAGCTATTTTTAAAAATATAAATATCGGGCATATGTTTTTGCGCATCGCGCATAGAAAAGACTAGTGGATAGTAATACAATTCTCACCTGATTCCTCTCATATAATACCCTTACCCCGTTATAACTTCCGTTATCTTTTCCATTACTTTTACCATGCACATGCATCTACCATATCTTTTCTTATATTCTTTAATTATAACAATATTTGTAAAACATTATATATTCATTATATATTAGATTAATATAATAAATAAATTTTATTTCACTTAGATTATAATTAGTAAAAATTTATTAGCTATTTTTAAAAATATAAATATTGGACATATGTTTTTGCGCATCGCGCATAGAAAAGACTAGTACTTTGATAAATTCGAAAAATATGATTTATCGAAAAAATATTTTTTTTTGGAAAAGATAAAAAAAATTAAATTCCATTTTCAAAGTTACATGCACCTAACATTCTTCTAACTTTTTGTCCACCTAGGCACCTAATGATTCTCCTACCATTTGCACACACCCCAAGTGTTGTTCACAATCACGTGGAGACTTCCCATTTACCTTAATTTAGAATGGTAAAAACATACGAGTATAAGGTAAGATATATAAAAAAAAGGGGAAAATAGCAATTTTTCCCCCTGAGTTATGTACTTATAGCACTTTTTTCTCCTGAATTGTTCAAGTGGCTGTTTTTTCTCATGAAATGTTAAATGGACATATTTACCTTTAAAATAAATATTTTATTTATTTTTCTTCTCCAACAAATTATGATCATAATTTCGTTCAAACCAAACAGACATTATAGCAACTAAACCGAAATATTTCAATTACAATTTAGAATCGAAATTCGATATTTAGATTTTATTAAAATCGTGAACCGGAACGGCTGGTTCATGTTCCAAACTGAAAAAATAAAATACATTTATTGTTGAATTCAGACTATTTTAAAATAAAAATAAAATTTTAAAATAAAAACGGTTCAAAATCGCGAACCGGACCCGGAACCGCCCGTTCACGGTTCAGGATCTAATTTTTTTAATTCATAATTTTAATAAATTGAAATCCAAATATTGGGTTCTAGATCTGAATCATAACCGAAAACTTTTAATTCGATTGCTATAGTGTCAGGTTCAGTTCGAACCGAACCGTGGTCATCCGTACGTATACGCAATAATTTGATGGAGAAGTAAAATAAATAAAATGTTTACTTTAAGGGTAGAAATGTCAATTTAATATATCAGGGGGAAAAACTACCACTTTTAAAATAATTGAGGGGGCTAATGTGCTTACCTAAGTAATTCAGGGGGAAAAAGTGCTATAAGTATACAACTCAGAGAAAAAAGTGCCATTTTCCCTAAAAAAAAATAATAAAAAAATTCTACAATACTTGAAAATGGTTAGGGATGGCAACGGGACGGGGCGGGGGCGGGGAGTATACTCCCCGTCCCCGTCCCCGCCACCCCAACCCCGTCCCCGTCCCCGTCCCCATCCCTGGCGGGGATTTGAAAAAATTCCCCGTCCCCGTCCCCACGGGAAATTTGGCGGGGACGGGGAATCCCCATCCCCGATCAACCCATAGTACAATTTAAAAAAAAAATTGAAATCTATAAAAGAAAAATTCAATATTCAATAATATATAATATATTTGAATATATACACAGTATTAGTATAGCAATGCTTTTGTAATTATGTTCAGAATTTAAATACATATATTCTATACACAGTACACAATGCTTTATACAATTATGTTTAATTACATACATTATATTCTATGTAATATTCAATATACACAGTATACAACATTGTTTTATGTAATTAACTAATTATGTTTAAATCAAAGTACACTATATTAGCCACAGACAAAAAGAAATTCTAATAATCTATATCTAATTTCTAATTCCTAAAACTATATATATATATATATATATATTATTCGGGGACGGGGCGGGGCGGGGAGGGGTATCTCCGTCCCCGTCCCCGATCCCCAAATTTTTTCCCCGTCCCCGTCCCCGTCCTCAACGGGGGCGGGGTTCCCCAACGGGGACGGGGCACATTGCCATCCCTAAAAATGGTGTATTTATTATTATAAATTAAAAACGCTGTAACATACACAAATATACCTATTACTTTATGAATAAAGCTATTTTTCGTAATATAATTTTTTCTCATTATGTAGTAACTTCACATATGCTTTTAATAAAATACTAAAGAATCTAGTTAGATAGTGTCATATCAAGAAGAAAAATTAGGAGTCGGTGTGTAGCATTGCTTTTACTTTATTTATAAAAATGCTATAACATTTATTTATTTAATTTACAGTAGCAATCAAGTGTATTTTTGATGTTGCAAAATTTTATCAACAAACAATATGCAATATTTTAAATAATTGATTAATGATAATTGAGCTAAATTTTATATAACAAATTAGATTACAATTTTTTTTGATAATGTATTGTTGGATATCTATATTTTTTTATCACTCACCTAATAATATATGTTCACTTTTGATGATTAATTGCATGATTTTAGCTTGATCATAATTTATGTAACATTTTTTTAATTTGTTTTTTATTTTTTTATATATTAAAAAAAATTGTTACCCGACTTAAATGGACTATTTGTATAAAAATAATCATTTCAGCATAATTAAAAGTAGTAGTGTGGTGGCTCAAAATATAAGTTCTGATATTCATTGCATTTGAGTATTTGACTCTATGCTTTATTGGATATATACAATTTCCACTAAAGAATAAATATTCAAAAAAAAAAAAAAAATTACTTAGGCCATGACATAAATAGTAATGACGTCATTGATGGGATATGCACTCCAAAGATCGAAGGGGTAAAAATATCAGGCAAGACCCCTAAGGATAGCGAGGTAATGAGTTATAATTAGTTTAGTCAGTGCATTAATTATTGGTAGAGTATAGCACGGTAACTCGAATCTGTATTAAAGGCCTTCAACGGGCATGGTAAACGAGGAGGACATCCATAATATACATGAGAAATTTGTGAGTACACTTTGAGAGCACACTACCTTTATTCCGGCGAACTATTGCCATTTTTCGATTGTGTTGGACCACCGGAAGACTGCCTTAAAATCCATAAACCAACAATCATAATTAAGAGTGTTCAAATTGGATTTTGTCCACTCATTTTGGAGTGTTTTGGTAAATAATTGTTAGTTGATCGGGTTAATGTGTTTGACTAGTTGATAACATTAGTTGATTGTAGAAAGATATTTAGTAAATTAACTGTTAACTAATAACTGATTACATGCAACATGACTTTCTCAAAAAGCTGCTTTGCATCTTAACATTTGGAACAATAAGTTGTTATAAAAAACTAATTAATCAAACATTTGTATTGAATATTTAACTAAGTTAAAAAAATTAAAATTGACTCATAAGCAAAAAGGCTTTGTCACCAATTTCACGTTACTTTTTGCAATGACAATATTGTCCTCCATAGTTAATCCCACCAAGTCAGTTTATGTTGAGGTGTTGGGTGATTATTGTAATTTTGAAGTATTTAAATTTGCAGCATCTTCCTCGCCTCCACTCTCCCGTGCCCTATAAATGCCTCTGCGTCTCCCTCTCACCGGAATGCAAAATGGAGAGCCGTGTGAAAGTGGCGCGCCACCTGGAGCCGTGGCGTGACCTTACCGGAAAGGTGGCGATGGTGACCGGAGCGTCGTCGGGAATCGGCCGAGAGATCAGCCTCGACTTGGCCAAGGCCGGCTGCAGAGTCATCGCCGCCGCGCGCCGTGTCGACCGGCTCAAGTTGCTCTGCGACGAGATCAATGGAGTCGGTTCCGGCGAGTCGAGCTCCGGTACGCCGCTCCGAGCGGTGGCCATTGAGCTCGACGTTAGCGCGGATGGTCCGGCCATTGAGGCGGCCGTTCAGAGGGCTTGGGACGCGTTTGGGCGGATCGACGCACTGATTAACAATGCCGGCGTTAGAGGTAATTCCACGATCCGATTCAACTCTCGTTTCAATGAAATTTAATTAATTAAATAATTAATTATTACCTCCATAACTCCATTAATGGAATTACAGTTCGATTTGTTTCCCACCGCCATGATAAGGGACCGATAAAGGCTTGCATTTAATTTTATTTGAAAAAAAAAAAAACTCTGTATATAAATACCAAAGCGGTGTAATAAAAACGGAATGGCAAACAATAATGTGGTTTACCCACACATATTTAAACTTTCATGAAATCTTACTTTATTTCTACAAAAGTCGAAATTTGTACTACACCATAATTCAAAAATATTATAGAGTAAATTACAATGACTCAATCGTATCAGGCAGGAGGACCATGTGCCTATTATCACATTAGTATAACTTTCACACTAGACTGTTAGTTCAATGTTGTGTAATTGTCCACAATCTATCACTCAGAAATTAATTGAACTGTTTGTGCTAATAAAAACTTTATTATATAAAATTATGAAGTGCAAAATATCTGTGAAACCGAACTGTTAGTTTTGACAGGGCAATAGTTTCAGGATAAGGCCTAATAATGTTTTGGTGATGATGAAACACAGGTCGAGTACACACTCCATTGGATCTAACAGAGGAAGAGTGGAATGATCTCACAAAAACAAACCTAACTGGCACATGGTTGGTCTCGAAATATGTTTGCTTGCGCATGTGTAACGCTAAACTCGAAGGATCTATCGTCAACATCTCTTCCATTTCTGGGCTTAACCGTGCGCCGGCTCCAGGAGGCCTTGCCTACGCTACTTCAAAGACTGCTGTTAATGCACTCACAAGGGTATCACTTTTTCTCCTTTTTCTATCCTCCGTTTCCTTCTTCTAAACATGTTGCATGTTGTTTTTTTTGGTCATCTTCAACCTCCACTTGCGAGAAGAGCTACTAGATTGCCTGATAGCTCAACTAGTTAAAGTCCGCACGGGCAATTGAGATGTTAGATTATGAGCAAGATGTAGGATGCTAACTAGACAGCGGTGATTGGATTTATACCAAGTGTAGTGGACTCATTGCTGACACCAGGCACAGATCTTTTCATTTAAGAGGTCAATAATTGTGATTTACTCCTCTATCATCTTTTAATATTCTACAATTGTCAGCGAAACAAAGCTATTAATCTTAATTTACTCATCTATCATCATGTCGGGACGGGGTGTGAGGGTCTTGGATCTAGAGATTTCGCCTTTGGTGGGTAAACTCAACTAGTTAAAAATTTCAAAGTGAGTTAATAGCTTTGTTTCGCTGACAACTGTAGAATATATAATCTTGATTTATCACTCTACCATCATGTCGGGTCAGGGTATAAGTGCCTTGGGTCGAGGGACTTCACCTTTCGTGGGCAATATCAACTAATTAAAAAAATTCAAAGAACATTAATAACCATGTTTTGCCAACAGCGAATCTATGTGCTAGAAACCTATAAGGTCCAATCTTTCTAAGAAAGTGAAAAATGAAAGAGAAAAAGAAAAAGGGAAAAAAGCATCTGACAATTAAAAAGAAAAAAGGAAAGCAACGGTTAAAAGGTCAGTGGCCGCCAGTTGACAGGCGCGTGGGAAACATGCGCCTGCTGGGGCGCTAAGTGCGCTCCAAGCGTGCTTCTGTACTTTCTTATTATTATTTTAATTTTTTCTGCAAAAATCAAGAACTTTACCAGAAAAGTCATGATAATATCTCTCCTCACCCTCTCCCCTCCACCTTAGCCATTGTTCTTCAAAGATTACACCAAAATTCCCCAATGGAATTGCTCTAATATAGCTATAGGATTTGTACGTAGTGACACGATAGTTTAGCTCCTTCACTATGTTAGCATAAAAGATTATACAGGCTTTTGGTTCTGAAATGGTGGCAGGTGATGGCACTTGAATTGGGAGCAAACAAGATAAAAGTGAACTCCATCTCGCCAGGGCTCTTCAAATCTGAGATAACGGAGGGCCTCATGCAGAAAGATTGGCTCAATAAGGTTGCTTTCAGGACTGTACCTTTGAGAACATTTGGCACGTCAAATCCTGCGCTGACGGCACTCGTACGTTACTTAATCCATAACTCCTCCGAATACATTTCTGGAAATATTTACATAGTTGACGCTGGAAATACTCTACCTGGTGTGCCTATCTTCTCCTCTCTTTGAAACAATAGTTGGTTCTTGTGAAGAAGTTTAGATATTACAATCTCTTAAAAGATTGGTAGTGTATGGCTCTATTCAACTGGTTATGTAGATTAGTATGTAATTTTCGATCCTCCCTTGATAATAATATTGTCAATGTCACTAATTAGCAAGTATGGCCATCACATCAAGTCATCAAGGTGATCACAAAGGCAAAAAGCCCGAAGAAGGGCACTTGTATCCCCCTCCATATATGTAAGACGCCTAGAGTTAGTAGAAAAGGGTCACAGCAAGCAGCCCTCAATTTTCAGAAACTTAACTCGAGGTGAATTTAATAAATAAAAAAAAACGTGAAACGAGATGAAAGTATAAGTCCGTGTGGTCCTCCCAAATAGTGAAATGTTGCTTTGCAACTCCTTAAGCCCCTATGATTAGAAAAACGTACTTTGAAAGTGGCAATAACCAATCAATACTTGATGAATAAACTTATCAAAACTCTAAACTTGTTGTTCAACCATTAATTATTGACAAAGGATGGACAAACATGTAAGGGCATCGTTATAGTGAGATTTTTGGGGTGGTTTTTGAGGTGTCATGTATGAGAGAGAGACGAGGGAAAGAGAAGAAGGAAAACAAAAAAACAAAAAAAAAAAAAAAACAAAACAAAAAAACAAAAAGTCTGATGCAATTTTTTTTTAAAATAGAAACTATATTGTCAGATGCGTTAGCCGGCATAAGCTACTTTTTTTATGTGGGTCCCAATACAAATGTCTACATCAAGATTTTGTGTGTGGGAGTAAAAGGTGGTAGTATAAAATGAGAATACATATAGCATTTTCCACCCTTGGGAGTTGAACTTGTAAGTTTATGATTACCAAGTCAATAGTCAAATCAACTCCTCACTTGTTTATTTGGCATAAAAGGTTTATCTTGGTAAGGGCATCCCAGCCAAGTTAGCCAAATTGTTAGCTTAGTAACCACAACAATATAAGTTCGACTCTACCAGGAATCTATTGGTCATATTGGTTTCGGTCGGTCAACTATGGACAATTTAACTTGGTTTACCTTTTTATCGACTAAAGTTGCAAGATGACATTTATCAAATTTACACCCTCGAATAATGATTGCGGGTTTCCCTCGTCATTAAAAAAAAAAAAGTTTATGTTTGTGGTTCTGAAATGGTGGCATGCATGCAGGTGATGGCGCTTGAATTGGGAGCTTATGGGATAAGAGTGAACTCCATTTCACCTGGGATTTTTAAGTCCGAGATTACCATGAATCTGTTGCAGAAACATTGGGTCAAAAAGGTTGCTCATAAGATTCTGCCTTTAAGAACACTTGGCTCAACGGATCCCGCACTCACATATACGTTATTTAATCCACGACTTCTCAGAATATGTGTCCGAAAATATTTATGTTGTTGATGCTGGAACTACTTTGCCTGGTGTTCCCATTTTCTCTTCTCTCTAAAACAAATCCACCAACCCATATGTTACCAACATAACACTCTTGATAGAACTCTACATGAATGAGCTGAGAGGGATCCTATTTATACTTGGCTGAATTAGTATAATCTTGTTGAGCATATTAGTGTTTGTTGAGCATATTAGTATAATCTTGTTGATTTTATATCATGAATTTAATATGATACTCCGTTTGTAATTATACAAAGTATATTAGACAAGTGTGCCTATAGTTTTGAGTATAGAAGGTTGGGTAAAGAATATCATATCTCGCAAGGACTACGAGTACTAGTACTAATTACTCCCTCCGTCTCATTTTATGTGTTAGTTCGGTTAACGATGCTTAATTAAAGTTATTTTTAATTCACTTTTGTATAATATTAAGTTTAGTTTCAGTATACAAAATTTATATATTTAGAAACTACAATAAAAGTAATATTAAACACACAAAAAAAAAATCAAATTAAATTTAAAATTAAGTAAAAATAATAATAAATAAAAGAGTTTAATAGTACTTTTATTGTGTTAGTGAAGTTGTGAAACTCTTCCATGATTTCATGTTTCGGGGTTGGTTCCATAGCTAGAGTGTTGAAATTGGAAGCCCTATGTTTGCGCCATAGGTTAAACAAATTGGGGATTTCTCCCCTTATCTGTAAACATAGTGTGTGGGCAGTCTGGGTTGCCCGTTCATCAAGTGATCGAAATTTCATCAATGTCCTCCACTTAAACAGACTTTTAACGTCTAAACGAACGGAGAACCAAAAAAGTTAACATTTTCAAAGTCGATGACTTAATTGGGCAAGAAAAATTATCGACGACTAAATTGGTAATTTGCTATAGTCGAGGGACCATTTCAGTAATAAACTCTAAATAAAATAAACAAAGGAGAAATAATTCGTTTGATTAATGAATAGTAAGTCGAAAAAGCCACAAAAAAAAGTTAAAACGTGGTTTAAATAGAGTTCACGACCATCTGAGTTCCATTGACACGATTGTATCGACGAGTGTGTCAAAATTTTCCTTGCCACCCCATGCAACACAACCTTGACATAGTCGGGTCCTTGGGCGTTTAGATTTCTGACCAAATTTTTATTGATGTTTTAGGCCGAATCTCCGAATACTTTGAACATAACAGTTTTGAGAATATCATTTTAGCTTTTCATGGACACTTGAATCACCTCAATCGAACTTCGTATAAAATAGATATGACCAAAATACTATGAGTATGTAAAAAGATAATGGCCCTGTTTGGTAAATAACAGTTAGCTTAAGAAACAACTATTAATAATGGTTCATATTATTTTGAACTTAGTATTTTTTTTAAAATTGTTTCTTAAACCATATAATTGTTTATTTAGGGGAAGAAAATAATATAATTATTTCTTAAACCATTATTCCTTAAACATTTTTCTTAATCCCAATTAAGGGTCTAACATTATTGACTCTTATTAAATTTGTAGAGTAGATAAGACGGGATTTATATGTATATATGTAATGTATGTAATTGATACATTATACAAAATTTTTGACTATTTTTAATCAAATATAGAATTGGACTCAATTACCTAAATAAATTATAGAAATAAAATTGGACTCAGTTACCTAATTAAATTATAGAAATAGAATTGGACTTAGTTACCTAATCTATCTATATATATATATATATATATATATATATATATATATATATAACTAAAATCCTCCTTCCCAAATCCCCCCCTCCCCCCGCCCCCCCAACAAAAAAAAAAAAAAAAAAAACTTAGGGGCATTTATTTAATATTTAAATTTAATTAATTATAGAAATTAGGGAAAATGACACTTTTTCCCCTTGTGTTATATGTTTATAGTACTTTTTCCCCCTGAGTTATTCATGCATTCACATTTGTCCCCTCAATTATTATAGAAGTGGCGGTTTTTTCCCCTGATAATATTAAATGGACATTTCTACCCTTAAAACAAATATTTTATTTATTTCTCTTCTTCACCAAATTATTGCTTATAAGTAGGGATGACCACAGTTCGGTTCGAACTGAACCAAAAACTATAGCAATCAAATTAAAAAATTTCGGTTATGATTCATAACATAACCCAATATTTGGGTTTCCGTTCATTGAAATCGTGAACTTGAAAAAATGGATCCTGAACCGTGAACCGGAGGTTCAAATCGGAACAACTACTAGCTAGCAATAGCTTAAATTAGAATTATAATATTTGCAAATAGTGTATGTTTTTTTCCGCATTTATATTGACTCTCACATATAAGTATATATAATCGCGATTTGAGTTTTATTTTGAACCATCGGTTCACGATTTTGGATCCAATTTGAACGGTTGGTTCAAACTTTCTTTTAAAATTTTATTTTTTTATTTTTAAAATATTCTAAATTTAACACTTAATGTATTTTATTTTTTCAAATCGTGGTTATAATTTGTTGGAGAAGAAAAATAAATGAAATATTTATTTTAAGGGTAAATATGTCCATTTAATATATCAGGGGGAAAAACTGCCACTTAAATAATTTAGGGGGAAAATGTACTATAAGTATATAACAAAGGAGGAAAAAGTGCCATTTTCCCTAGAAATTATATCTTATTCATATTATTTAATAACTCAATAATACCTATATATTTTATATACACGGTAATACCTATATATATGCTAACTACCTATTATTGGAGTAATTGCAATTAATATATCTAATCTAAAAATATAATAAGTGTCAATACAAGTTATGTCCTTGATTTTTTTCCCATTTTTATATGCTAATAAACATATACATTTTGTTTTAATTGTTGTACATTCATTTGCATTTGACAAAATCACCCTTACACCATTATAACACCGTTAGTTTTTAATATATCTACCAATCTTACCATACACCTACATCTATCATATCTTTTCCTATTGTTAATTATCATTTTATTAAAATTATCATATAACAATTAATTTAATTATAAATTATATTTTAATTAAATATTTATATGAATGTTAAATTACTTTTTATATATATATATATATATATATATATATATATATATATATATATATATATATATATATTATTTGTGTATACATATCAATATATCATATATGTGGGTGTTAGCTTAGTATTATTTGTAAATCATTATTATATAAAATTTTTTTTTTTTTGTTTTGATCACTATATTATTCAAATATATGATAATTCAAAAGTATCATCACTTTAAAAAATTGCAAAACAGAATTTTAATTAATTTTTTAAATTTTGTTACTTACAAATATTTTAATATTGGGCATAAGTTTTCGCGCATCGCGCGTACAAAATGCTAGTAATGATATACACGGTAATACCTATATATATGCTAACTACCTATTATTGGAGTAATTGCAGTTAATATATAATGACCATATATATATATATATATATATATATATATATATATATATATAAACATAATTATTTATGAGTTCAACGAATATTATTTATTAATTAACTAAAAATTATAAACATCTCTAATTGACTTAAAATATAAAAAGAGATTATCGGATATTAAGAATGTAAATTGGAAAAGAAAACTGGTGTTTAAATTTAAATAATTATATATCAATCCAATATTCTTAATATATTATAAGAAATCTATTCCGTGCATCGCACGACGCAAATACTAGTAATTACAACATAACGCATCTGCTCTTTCTTCTCGGTCACAGCTTCAATTCGACATCTTCTCGCTCTCCTCTGTGGTACTTTCTCTATATTTTACATATATTATTGCTTCTCACTGTTACTCTTTATTTCATCAACTACATGTCAATTGCTATTACATGGTGATTCACTGGTTGTGTTGTATGTCACTTTTCGTTATGCGATTTTAATCCAAGGCGATTTATATTCGCTTATTACTTACGGATTAATCACTCAGTGAACTAAAATATTTTGTTGTAATCCTTCTTAGATTAATTTACTCAGTTATTAATACTTATCTTTTAGATTTTTATTGTTATTTTTGATATTTTTGAAAGGAAGCCAGTGAGTAGAAAAATATTGAGAGGCATGGCAGATTTTAAACGATACCTTAATGTGAGAATACCCGATGGCGGTGGTGTTCCTCTTCCTCCATATTCTCCATGGTATGTCCATTTTTCGTTTCGTCCTTCCAATTCGTACAACTATTCGTACAAGCCTTTTTCATACGCATATCCGTACGGCCCTTCTTCATCTCCTCCTCCACCCGGCGGCGATTACCGAGTCCCACGAGAGCATAGCGAAGAAGAAGAAAAAGTAAAATTAGAGGTGGAAATAAAAAAGTACCTAGAGGATTTTGTGCATGTGAATGTATCCCGGATTGTTGAAATATATTCTAGCGAAAAAGAAGAAAAAGTAAAATTAGATGTGGAAAAGGAAAAGGCCCTGCAGGATTGTGTCTATGTGTTTATGTTAAGGATGGCTGAATATTGTCCGGCAAAGAAGAAATATTGTCCGGCAAAGAAGAAGAAGTAACATTAGAGGCGGGCCTGATAAAGGCCCTACTGGATTGTCATGTTTTTGTCCAGAATTTTTGAAATATTGTATGACTCAAATTTCAAACTAGAGGAAAATGGAATCTCACATGACACTATTAAGAAGAAGATTGTTGAAATAGTGTTTGACCCAATTTTCGAACTAGACAAGGACACTAAAAATGGAAGAACCCCACACGACACTCTTAAGAAGAAGAAGAAGAAGAAGAAGGAGGATTAATCCAAGAATTGAAGGCCCCGTCATGACATTTAAGAATGATGAATAAATCTGTTTTCAATTTTGGGTGTGTTGTTCAAATTTCAAGACAATAATTAGTTGCTTAATTCAAATGCATAATGAGCTCTGATCTATTATATAATTATATTAGTTTAATTTTTATTGTTAATTTTATGTTTTTTTTAGTTTGTTTTATTTTATATTTCATGTTTAATTTGATATATGTTTTTTTAAATTCATTATATTTTATTAGGTTTTTAGAAAGTTTCTATAGTCGATTATTTATTTTTATGAGTTAATCCCTCAATTAGTCCTACGAGTATTATTATTCCAAATTATATTATATTATTGATTATTGTAGTTTGACTTGTTAAATTATAGAAATAGAATTGGACTCAACTACCTAATTAAGGGCCTAACAATATTGGCTCTTATTAGATTTGTGGAGTAGATAGGACGGAATTTATATGTATATATGTATATGTAATGTAATTGATACGAAATATAAACATTATACAAAATTTTTGACTATTTTTAATCAAATATAGAATTAGACTCAATTACCTAATTAAATTATAAAAATAGAATTGGACTCAATAACCTAATTAAATTATAGAAATAGAATCCTAATTTGGTTGTGCGACGAATATATAATTATATAAGCCAACATAACGCATCTGCTCTTTCTTCTCGGTCACAGCTTCGACATCTTCTCACTCTCCTCTGTGGTACTTTCTCTATATTTTGCATATATTATTGCTTCTCATTGTTACTCTTTATTTCATCGCACTCAATTGCTATTACATGGTGATTCACTGCTCACTTTTCATTATGCGATTTTGATCCAAGGCATAACAATTCGATTTATATTTATTTTTTATTTTTTAAATTCATTCTGAAGCTCGACAGACGTGCGTTTCTTCTCTGCCCTTGTTTGTTTAATTTGCTGGCTTGCTGGTTTAATTTATGTTCAAATGCTTAATTCTTGCCCTAAATCCTAATTTGATTTATGTTTGCCCAATCGTTATATATTTATGCATGGAAGCCATTGAGTAGAAGATCAGAATATTGAAAGCGAGCCATGGCAGATAGATATTTATGGAAGCCATTATTGAGTAGAAGAATATTGAGAGGCATGGCAGATTTTGCACCATACCTCAATGGTAGATTTTGCACCATACTCGATGGCGCCGGCGCTCCTCCCCCTCCTCCATATTCTCCTCCTTGGTACGCCCCTTTTTCGTATTGTCCTCGTCCTTCCAATTCGTACCAGCAATTTTCATATTCTCATTTGTACAAGCCTTTTTCATACCCATATCCGTACGGCCCTTCTTCATCTCCTCCTCCACCCGGCTGTGATTTCCGAGTTCCACAGGAGCATAGCAAAGAAGAAGAAAAAGTAAAATTAGAGGTGAAAATAAAAAAGGCCATGGAAGAAGAAAAAGTAAAATTAGAGGTGGAAATCAAAAAGGCGCCGGAGAATTATGTGCATGCGACTGAATCCATGATTGTTGAAAAAAAATTTAGCCAAGAAGAAGAAAAAGTAAAATTAGAGGTGGAATTCAAAAAGGTCCTAGAGGATTTTGTGCATGTGAATGTATCCAGGATTGTTGAAATATATTATAGCGAAGAAGAAGAAGTAAAATTAGATGTAGAAAAGGAAAATGCCCTGCAGGATTGTGTGTATGTGTTTATCTTAAGGATTGCTGAAATAAGGTCTGACAAAGAAGAAGAGGCGGGCCTGGTAAAGGCCCTGCTGCGTTGCGGGCATGTGTTTCGCCTGGTAAAGGCCGGGCATGTGTTTTTTTCCAAGATTTTTGAAATATTGTATGACCCAAATTTCAAACTAGACGAAAATGGAAGAATCTCACACGACACTATTAAGAAGAAGATCGTCAAAATATTGAGCGGGCCAAATTTCAAACTAGACGAGGACACTGAAAATAGAAGAATCCCACAAGACACTCTTAGAAGTTGAAGGAGGATTCATCCAAGAATTGAAGGCCCTGTCATGACATTTAAGAATGATGAATAAATCTATTTTCAATTTTGCGTGTGTTGTTCACATTTTGAGACATTAATTAGTTGCTTAATTCAAATGCATAACGAGTTCTGATATATTATATTGGTTTTTATGGTTAATTTTTATGTGTTTTTTTGAGTTCGTTTTATTTTATATTTCATGTTTAATTTGATATATGTTTTTTAAATTCATTATATTTTATTAGGTTATTAGAAAGTTTCCATAGTCGATTAATTATTATTTTTATGAGTTAATACCTCAATTGGTCCCTCCTAGTATTATTCTTCCAAATTATATTATATTATTGATTATTGAGGTGGCTTAGTTTTCCTAATGGTATTGTAAGTCCAACCGACACCAATATGCAGCAAATGTGAAAATTCCTCAAACATCAATGTAGTAGCGTTATAGACTTTTTTTTTATACAAAAATTTGAGCTAATTAACTATGAATATTTTTTTTTTGTCGATTCTAAATTGCTATCCTCAAATAGTTCAATAGAATATTTATATATTTTTTCAATAATATATGTTTAAATGATGTCTGATATTCTCTTAAGTTCATGTGTAATAATTAGTAGAATTTACGAGTTTAATTATGTGCTATGTAAATGTATAAGTAATTGCAAAAGAGAGGGTTCATGATAATTTGCCAGGGCACTTGTATCGACAAATTATGTCGTAGAACCGTATCCACCTTGCAAGGTGGATGTAGTTTCAAAACTGTTATAATTGTGAATATAGAGTTTAAAAATTATGAACATAAAGTTCTATAATTATGCCAATAATTATGAATATTGTGTTATGTAATTATAAATATAAAGTTCAATAATTGTGAATATGAAATTAAAAAATTATGAACATAAAATTTTATAATTATAAACATGGAGTTCAGTAATTATTAACATCAATCCTAACTTAACTCTCTGTCTCTCTCCCAAAGGAGGCAATCCTAACTTGACTTTCTCCCAATGGACGAATACCACACATCATCTTCCTTGTCCATCAAAGTCATCATAGCTATTGATTTGTTTTAATAAAATAATAAATTTTTTGATAAAAATATCACAACTTTGTTGCCTTGTTGGACTATAATCTAAAATCTAAATCCCATAAACATGCTTACATGCCAATGAAAAATCAAATCAAGTCCACGTTAAACTATACTTTTTTTGCGTATTATAAGGAGCCCAACGTTAATCCTGTTGCTAAAAAAGAATTTCAAATGCAACTGTTCATCCATTAAACCACTGTCTTAGAACGCACAATGAATATACATGACTTGGTGTGAGTATGGGACAAGTGCCTTATGTGACCATACATACAATAAATATAAATAGGTGTAATAATGTCCTATCCGATAATATACGACAAGTTATTGTGTGGATCTGGTTCACACAGTGTTGTGTGGATCATAACAAAAAATACATTTTTAATATTATAAATATACATTATTTGTGTATTGAATGTACACATTTAATGAATACATTTAATGTACACTCAGTACACAAATAATGTATATTCCCTGAATACAATGTATATTTTTAATATACTAAAAATACATTATTTTTGTATTAAATGTACATTATTTTACAATATATAAAATATAGTCCACACAATTTGTGTGGACAATAATGATTGATAATATACATGATGGGTATAAGAACTCTTGTGGTGGGTATTACATGCCAATGGAGTGATGGACTTTAAGTTTTATGGGTAAAAACGCGTTTTATGAGTAAAAGTGCATTCACGTAAACAATAACATAATAAAGTCCACAATATAGGGTGGGATTCTCCGCGATCACCTGGGCAACTGGATTAGGGGCTTTTCCTCCAAGATAGGAGTGACGAGCAGCTTCATAGCAGAACTCTGGGGTCTCCGGGAGGGTCTTATCATGGCCAAAGACTTCGGTACTACCAGTCTCATTGCGGAATCTGACTCAGAAGCCTTGGTTCGTGCCTTACACAATGCTTCGGACCTCACTCCGGAAGCGAGCACCTTGATCCTCGACTGCAAGTCATTGATGGAAGAATTCCAAGAATGTGATCTCCGCCATGTCCTTCGGGAGGGTAATCAATGTGCGGATTTTTTGGCCAACTTGGGACACAGCTTTCCTTGGGGGACTTCTTTGCTTGATCTCCCACCTACTGATATGAGCACGCTTCTTGCTCGGGATGCCAACAGTGTGGCATCGCAAAGACTCTCTTAATTCTCTGGGGCTCCTTAGCTCCTCTTTACTCACCAAAAAAAAAAAATATAGGGTGATAAAATTGAAAAGAGTTAATTTTATTTTTGGTCATAAATTTATAGGTGACAATTTATTTTTAATCTTTTTTTTTGTTCAAAACATTCATTTTTTATCTTAGTATTATTGTGACATGACTATTTTTGATCTTCCGTCAACAAAGTCGTTGAAACATCGTTAAATACAAGCCATTTCGATCATTTTTATACAAAGTTGATTAACTCTTTTTTTTAAAAAAAAATTTTTTGAAAATAAAATCATAATTGAAGATCTAAATGTCATTGTATTTTACAAAATTTAAACGATTTTAATAGAGGATAAAAAATGATCATGCCACAATAATACTAAGACCAAATAAAGATACTTTAAAACAAAGATTAAAAGTGAAATATCAACTATAAATCTAGGACCAAAAATGGAATTTAGCTCAATCAAAAAATATGAATAATAATTTAAAAAAAAATTCCATTTTCAAAGTTACACCTACCTTTCTTCTAACTTTTTGTCCACCTAGGCACCTAATGATTCTCCTACCATTCGCACACACCCTAATTTTTTGTCCACAATCACGTGGTTGTGCCAAAGATTTCTCATTTACCTTAATTTAGAAGGGTAAAAACATAAGGTAACATATATCTAAAAAATCCTATAATACTTAAAAAATGATGTATTTGTAATTATAAATTAAAAGGACTGTAACATACACATATGTACCTATTATTTTATGAAAAAAAAGTTATTTTTCGTAATAATTTTTCTATGATGTAGTAACTTCATATGCTTTTAAATAAATACTAAATTAAAGAGTTCAATTAGATAGTGTCATATCATGAAGAAAAATTAAGAGGGGTCGGTGTGTAACATTGTTCTTACTTGATTTATAAAAATGCTATAACATCTGTTTATTTATTTTTGGAATAAGGTTCAAATTGGTCACTGAATGTAACCTGAAAATGCAATTAGGCCACTGAACGAAAAAAAAAAGGTGCAATTAGACAACTGAACACTCTAAAAACGTGCAATTAGGCCAATGAATACTTTAAATGTATGTAATTTTACCGGATAGCAGGTTACCATCAATTTTAGCAGATTACATGCTTATGTGGCAGCTGAGTTGGCATTTTTAATAATTTTTAATAATAAATTTAAAAAATTGAAAAAAAAATAAATAAATAAAAAATAAAATAAAACGACGAGGGTGGCTGGCGTTTTTATTTAATTTAATTTTTTTTAAAAAAAATATTATTAAATTTATTAAAAATTATTAAAAATGCCAACTCAGATGCCACGTAAGCAAGTAACCTGCTAAAATTGACGGTAACTTGCTATCAAGTGAAATTGCATACATTTGGAGTGTTCAGTGGTCTAATTGCACTTTTTTTTTTCGTTCAGTGGCCTAATTGCATTTTCAGGTTACGTTCAGTGGCCAATTTGAACCTTATTCCTTAATTTATAGTGGCAATCAAGTGTATTCTCGTTGTTGCAAAATTTTATCAACAAATAATATGAAATATTTTAAATAATTAATTAATGATAATTGAGCTAAATTTTATATAACAAATTAGATTACAACAATTTTTGATAATCTATAGTTGGATCTCTATATTTTTTATCACTCACATAATGGTATCCGTTCACTTTTAACAATTAATTAATTGCATAAGTTTAGCTTGACCATAATTTATGTAACATTTTTTATTTTAATTTTTTTATATATTAAAAAATTGTTACCTGACTTAAATTGACTATTTGTATAAAACTAATCATATTAACATAACTAAAAGTAGTAGTGTGGTGGCTCAAAATATAAGTTCTGATGTATTCATTGCAATTGAGTATTTGACTCTATGCTTTATTGGATATATATACAATTTCCACTAAAGAATAAATATTTAAAAAAAAAAAAAAAAACTTAAGCAATGACATAAATAGTAATGGCGTCATAATTAAGAGTGTTCAAATTGGATTGCCCCTTCATTTTGTCACCAATTTCAAGTTACTTTTTGCAATGACAATATTGTCCTCCATAGTTAATCCCACCCAGTCAGTTTATGTTGAGGTGTTGGGTGATTATAGTAATTTGCAAGTATTTAAATTTGCAGCACGCCTCTGCGTCTCCCTCTCACCGCAAAGCGAAATGGAGGGCCGTGTGAAAGTGGCGCGCCACCTGGAGCCATGGCGGGAACTTACAGGCAAGGTGGCGATGGTGACCGGAGCGTCGTCGGGATAGGCCGAGAGATCAGCCTCGACTTGGCCAAGGCCGGCTGCAGAGTCATCGCCGCCGCGCGCCGTGTCGACCGGCGATCAATGGAGTCGGTTCCGGCGAGTCGAGCTCCGGTACGCCGCTCCGAGCAGTGGCCATTGAGCTCGACGTTAGCGCGGATGGTCCAGCCATTGAGGCGGCCGTTCAGAGGGCTTGGGACGGGCGTATCGACGCACTGATTAACAATGCCGGCGTTAGTGGAATTCACGATCCGATTCAACTCTCGTTTCATGAAATTTTATTAATTAAATAATTAATTATTATCTCCATAACTACATTAATGGAATTACAGTTCGATTTGTTTCCCACCGCCATGATAAGGGACAGGGACAGATAATGGCTTGCATTTAATTTTATTTGAAAAAGGAAAACTCTATATATAAATTCCAAAGCGGTGTAATAAATAACGGAATTGTCGTGAAGTTAATGGCAAACAATAACGTGGTTTACCCACACATATTTAAACTTTCATAAAATTTTACTTTATTCTTATAAGGGAAAATGACACTTCTTCCCCCTAAGTTATATACTTATAGCACTTTCTCCCCCTGAATTATTCAAGTGACTGTTTTTCTCCCTGAAATGTTAAATGGACATATTTACCCTTAAAATAAATATTTAAAATAAATATTTCATTTATTTCTCTTCTCCAACAAATTATGACAATAATTTGGTTCAAACCAAACAAACACTATAGCAACCAAACCGAAATATTCCAATTACAATTTAGAATCGAAACTCGATATTTAGAGTTTATTAAAATCACGAATCGAAATGGACGATTCATGTACTGAACTGAAAAAATAAAATACATTTATTGTTAAATTTATACTATTTAAAATAAAAAATAAAATTTTAAAATAAAGACGGTTCAAAATCGCGAACCGGATCCAGAACCGCTGATTCACGGTTCAAGATCCAATTTTTTTTATTCATAATTTTAATAAATTGAAATCCAAATATTAGGTTCTAGATCTGAATCATAACCGGAAACTTTTAATTCAATTGCTATAGTGTCCGATTCAGTTTGATCTGAACCGTGGTCATCCCTACGTATACGCGATAATTTGTTGGAGAAGTAAAATAAATAAAATGTTTACTTTAAGGGTAGAAATGTCAATTTAATATATCAGGGGGAAAAACCACCACTTTTAGAATAATTGAGGGGACTAATGTGCTTACCTAAATAATTGAGGGGGGAAAATGACTATAAGTATATAACTCAGGGGGAAAAAGTGCCATTTTCCCTTCTTATAATAAGTAGAAATTCTATAGACTGTCAATTCAATCTGTCCACAATCTATCATTCAAGAACTTACTGAACTGTTTGTGAGGATAAAATTTATTATATAAAATTATAAATTGCAATTAAGTGCAAAATATAAAAGCCTTTGGTCGAAGGGTTTTACCTTTTGTGGACAACATCAACTAGTTAAAACAATTCAAAAAGCATTAATAACTATGTTTTGCTAACAACAAATCTATGTGCTAGGAACCAATAAGGTCCAATTTTTTTTTTTCAATATAGCTATAGGATTTGTACGTGGTGACAGGACAATTTAGCTCCTTCACTATGTTAGAATAAAAGATTATACATGTTTTTGGTTCTGAAATGGTGCAGGTAATGGCACTTGAACTGAGTGCAAACAAGATAAGAGTGAACCCCATCTCGCCAGGGCTCTTCAAATTCGAGATAATGCATGGCCTCATGCAGAAAGATTAATAGTTCCTTGTAACGATCCCGGACCTTTCATAAATAGGTCCTTGTAACGATCTACCAGCCATACAGCATCAATTAATAGGTTGAATCCTAACCGGCTCCACCGACGCCTTTTGATTAGCCCCTGCCGGACCTTCTTCAGATCAATGTCCAGGCCGCCCCGCCGCCCGAGTACGCGCCGAAATTCATAATGCCACTCCACATTTGCGAATTTCAAGAGTGAAAGAGAGTTCTGTTTCAAATTTCAAGAGAGGAAAGGTTTCACCGTACACCGTTGATGAGTAAATGAATTTATATAGTGCTCTTGATGCAATTAGTAAGGTAGTTAGAAGTATATATAACTATTATTAATATATATTTAGTTAAAAAAATATATTAAAGGTAAATTGAAAAAAAAATAAAGGCTTTCAAAATAAAGAAAAAAAAAATCAAGGTTCAAAAGATTTATTTTAGAAATACTTTTATACTTGAGAAGATTCCTCATAATTTATGTTACCATTAAAAATAACTATAAAATTAATGTTAGAGTACGTAGTAGATTGAAACAAATTAATATTTAGAGTACACGTAATAAATTAATATTTAAATGATAATGATGATGTTAAATGCAATAACTGTCAAATTAATAAATTGATACTATAGTAGATTGAAACAAATAATATGGGTAGTGATGATCGTTGGTTACGCCTTGAGAAGCTAAAAACTTCTCCAAGTGAAAAACATTTTTATGGTAGGTTTTGAGTGATATCCTCCCTACTACAACAAATTTGATTATAAATAGAGTGGAAATACAACCAACATGTGCTATGTGTGGGGTGATGGATGAAGACACAATGCATGCCTTAGTAACATGTGGTTATGCAAATTCCATTTGGGATCAATCTCACCTTCCAATCCCCATGATAACAACAAATGTTTTTCATACTTGGTTTAGTGATTTATTGAATATTTTAGACACTAATCAAATTATTCACGCAGCTGCAATATTATACTATATTTGGAGGGCCAGAAACTGAGCGGTATGGGATGCATGCTTACCGCGCCCACGGAAGGTGCTAGTCTTGGCCCTATATTCAAGTTCATGTAAAAAAAGACTTATGTCACAAACTAATTAAAATTCATTACAAAATGAACTATTATTTATATTCTACCTTGCTATACAATTTATATTGATTGATAAGAGAATATATATATAAAAAAAAAAAAGTGTAAAAACAACTAACAAAAAAACTACATGGAGCGAATTAGTAAGGTAGTTTAGAACCTTATAAACACCCATAAATTAAAGAAATGTAAAAACACCTAACACATTTTTTAATTTGTGTTAGTGTAAATGTGAATGATAGATATAGCCCTAACATGTAATCATAGCCTGGGTTCATGTTTGTATGGTAATAAAAAATAATTATGAAGTAGAATGAGGTTTTAAGTTGGTCGAAGCTCTCAAAGCTAATAGTGGAATTTATGTTGTCACCATGATTCATTTTGATACATATCAACGCACAATTCGTTGGGCCTACGTAACAAACTCTAATGTCATCTTAGCCATTGGAAATTCTTAGAAGTATATGATCGAGCTATTAATTAGCTCGACGGCCTAGCTATCTCATTATGCCTGAGATAATATTGCCTTATCAATAACTTTGTTGAGTTTCTGGATTAGCTTACCGAGCTTAATATGGGACCCACTAGTAATTTTCCTAACAACAGTTAGTATTCATAATATTGATATTACTACATTTCCATTTTTCATTTGCTTACCAAATAAGCTTTATTAAGTATTTGACCAATAAAATATAAAATATGTAATTAATTTGACTACAAAAGTTTGGGCGAGAAAATGAAATAGGAGGATTTTACTTATATATATATATATATATATATATATATATATATATATATAAGAGTAAAATAGAGTACTAGTTATGTCAATTTTGATTGGGATGTCGTTCAAACCTAAGATCTTTTTATTGAAATCAATGAGTAAGTTAACAGGTAAACTAACACAAATTAACGGAAAAGATAATATTTAACGGAAAAGTTAATGGATAAATTTGGAAATCTTAAGAGAAATAAAATCTGATCAATCTGAACCATTCATTTGATTAAAAAATTTTACCGTCATTTTTTCTACCTATTATACGCCTAACTCTCTTGGACTTTATTAGTATATCTATAACTCTCTTGGGCTCTTATTAGTATATATAGTAGATATGGTGATATTTTTCGTAATTATCATCAATTTCACTAAATATGCAAACATGATAAGTTTTATAAAATCAACAGAAAAAACTAAAATTTAAATTTAAATCGTAAATGTTAAAATATAAGCTGTAAAAAGTGAACCACTAAAATAAAAATAAATAAAAAAAAAGGGTTTTGGGAATAATAATATTGTCAATGTCACTAATTAGCAAGTGTGGTCATCACATCAAGGCATCAAGGTGATCACAAAGGCAAAAGGCCCGAAGAAGGGCGCTTGTATCCCCCTCCATATAGGTAAGACGCCTAGAGCTAGTGAAAAAGGGTTACCGAAAGCAGCCCTCAATTTTCAGAAGCTTAACTTATAGATGAAGCTGAAGTCTATGTGGTCCCCATCCGTACTTCTTCGGCCCCCTCAACCGAATTTCTGACTCTGTTCATGCTCCTTCCAAATAGTGAAATGTTGCTTTGCAACTTCCTAAGCCCCTATGACTAGAAAAACGCAATTTGAAAGAGGCAATAACCAATTATTCAATTAATATTTGATGAACAAACCTATCAAAACTCTAAACTTCTTGTTGAACCATGAATTATTGACAAAGGACGGACAAACATGTAAGGACATCCTTATAGTGGGCTTTTGGGGATGGTTTTTGAGGAGAGAGAGAGGAGGGAAAGATAAGAAGGAAAAAAGAAAAAAAAAAATTCTTATATAATTTTAGAATCTTGTCTACATCAATCCTAACTTAACTCTCTGTCTCTTCCCAAAGGAGGCAATCCTAACTTGACTTTCTCCCAATGGACGAATACCACACATCATCTTCCTTGTCCATCAAAATCATCATAGCCATTAATTTGTTTTAATAAAATAATAAATTTTTTGACAAAAATGATCACAACTTTGCTACCTTATCAGAGTATATTTTGGATCCCATAAACATGCTTACAAGTCAATGAAAAATTAAATTGAGTCCGCACCAAATTATATTTTTTTTGCATATTATAAAGAACTCAACATTAATCTTATTATTAAAAAAGAATTTTAAGTGCAACTGCTCATCTACTAGACCATTGTCTTAGGACGCACAATGAATATACATGAGTGATGAGTACTGGTGTGTGTATAGAACAAGTGTCTAATGTGACCATACATACAATAAATATAAATAGTTGTAATAATGTGTGTCTGACCTATCCGATAATATACATGATGGATTCCAAAAAAAAAAAAACTCATACTATCTCATCAATATTACCATTTACCAATTGGTCTAGTATGCGTTTTATTTATCCTTTTTTTAAAGTCCTAAAAAGGAAAAAGTAAGCATGCACTTAAAGTGTTCATGTAAACAATAACATAATAAAGTCTATAATATAGTGTGATAAAAAAAATATATGAATTACCAAAAAAACATTTAAATTCCATTTTCAAAGTTACACCTAACATTCTTCTGATGACTTTTTTGTCCACCTAGGCACCTAATGATGAATAGTTATGCTGTGCATCTGTATGCACCATGCATGGTGCATACAGATGCAAAAACGACGTCGTTTTATTAAAAACGCGCGTCTCCCCTTTAAAAAAAAAAATCAGGTTCGATTCCTAGTAACAACATTATTTTGTTCATTCATTATGGAATTTTAGTTCATGGATTATGGAATTATAGTTCATCGATTATGGAACTATAGTTCATCGATTCTGGAATTATAGTTCATCGATTTTGAAATTTTAGTTCATAGATTCTGGAATTTTAGTTCATTCATTCTGAAAATTTTAGTTCATAGATTAGATTATGGAATTATAGTTCATCAATTACGGAATTATATATAGTTCATCGATTATGGAATTATAGTTCATCGATTACGGAATTATAGTTTCGAACCTAATTTTTTTTTTTTAAAGGGGAGACGCGCGTTTTATAAAAACGACGTCATTTTTGCATCGGTATGCACCATGCTTGGTGCATACAGATGCACAACATAATTTGCCCCTAATGATTCTCCTACCATCCACACACACCCTAATTTTTGTCCACAATCACGTGGTTTGTGCCAAAGATTTCCCATTTACTTTAATTTAGAAGGGTAAAAACATAAGGTAACATATATATACAAAAATTCTATAATACTTTTAAAAAAATAATGTATTTATTATTATAAATTAAAAAAGGCTGTAACATACACATATATAACTATTACTTTATGAAAAAAAGCTATTTTCTATTATAAATTGTTCTCATGATGTAGTAACTTCATATGCTTTTAAACAAATATTAAAGAATCTAATTATATAGTATCATATTAGGAAGATAAATTACGAGGGGTCGGTGTGTAGTTGTTTATTTAATTTATAGTAGCAATCGAATGTATTGTCGATGTTGCAAAATTTTATCAATAGATAATATGTAATATTTTAAATAATTGATTAATGGTAATTAAGTTAAATTTTATATAACATTAAATTATATTACAATTTTTTTTTAATAATGAGTTAATTCCATTTTTTCATTCAAAAAAGAGTTAATTTCATTTTTTCTCCTAATAGGTGGCAGCCCACCTTAAGTCCATTTTTATTAGAACATTCACTTTTGGTCCTAGTATTATTGTGACATGACTATTTTTTGTCCTTTATCAACAAAACAGTTTAAATATCATTAAATATATGAGTATTTTAATATTTAATTATGAATATTTTCAAAAAAAATAAATTAAATATAAAAAATATTGCTGTTAAACCTATTTTTTTTATAAAAAATAAATAAAATGCATTTGTATTTAATGATATTTCAACGATTTTTTTGATAGATGACTAAAAATGGTCCTGCAACAATAATACTAGGACCAAATGTGAATGTTCTAATTAAAAGGACTAAAAGTGGATTGTCACCTATAAATTTAGGATCAAAAATAGAATTAACTCTTTTAATAATCTATAATTGTTGGATCTCTATATTTTTTTTTTATCACTCACCTAATGATATGCGTTCACTTTTGACGATTATATTACGATTATATTAATCGCATGAGTTTAGCTTGATCATAATTTATGTAACATTTATTATTTGATTGTTCTTTCTTTATATATTAAAACATTGTTAGCCAACTTAAATTGACTATTTGTATTTTTTTTATCACTCACCTAATGATATGTATTTTTTTTAGGAAACCAATGTGGTTGCATTTATAGATAACTTGAAACTGAGTCTGTGGGATGGTATCACAGTACATAGGTGAATCGTAATTAAAAGCATCTGAAGCTAATGTATGCGCTAAGTAATTCTGCGATCTAGGGATAAAATTAACTGAACAATAATTAAGCATCGTCATATATGCTCTGCAAGCATTAAGAGCATAGCCAAGATAAGATCGAGACCGAGTCTCAGTAGAGGACAGATGTGCCTGGAGTGTGTGACAGTCCGTGAATATTTCAATCGAAGTTTCCCCACTTGCTCGGAGCCATGACAACACCTCTTTGCATGCCATAGCTTCGGCCATAAGTGGCGAGAAGCAGTTGTGCAAGGGCGCACTGTAAGCCGCTATATATCCTCCGTGATCGTCGAACAAGATTGCACCTAATGTGGCTGAACCTGACTGCTGCCTGTAACCAACATCGACAAAGCAGTGCTTGGGCCGCGTGGTTACTGTTCCGGCAGTATGGGCGGGTAGTGTTTGCACAGGAAGCGACTGCTGTGGATCGCCGACATGTGAAAAAGCCAGAGCTGGCGTGGTGGAGTGATGCACTTGCTGCCACGCTTGCATTATTGTTATAGCCATCGCGAGGACCTTCTTCGGCATGGGTAAACATGAATTCCAGACTGCTTCGTTCCGAGCTCTCCAAATATTGTATAAAATTGCAGCTGCAAACAATATCTCATTAGTGTCTAGAACATTTAAGATCGTTCTAAACCATTCTTGAAAAATATTCGTCACAAAATGGGAAAGTGGAAGGTTGGATTGATCCATATGGTTCTTGCATAATCACACAAAACCAATGAGTGCATAGCATTTTCATCCATAAGTCCACACATAGCACATATCGGGCTAACATCTACCCTCTTTATAATTAAATTGGTGGTGGTGGGGAGAATATCACTTATTGTTCTCCATAACTATGGAGGACAATATTGTCATTGCAAATGATATGTGTTCACTTTTAACGATTATAATATGATTATATTAATTGCATGAGTTTATCTTGATCATAATTTATGTAACATTTATTATTTGATATTTCTTTCTTTATATATTAAAAAATTGTTACCCAACTTAAATTGACTATTTGTATAAATATAATCATTTTAACATAATTCAAAGTAGTAGTGTGGTGGCTCAAAATATAAGTTCTGATGTATTCATTGCATTTGAGTATTTGACTCTATGCTTTATTGGATCCACTAAAGAAAAAATATTCAAAAAAATACTTAAGCGATGACATAAATAGTAATTACGTCATAATTAAGAGTGTTCAAATTGGATTTTGCCCATTCACTTTATCATCAATTTCGCGTTAGTTTTTGCAATGACAATATTGTCCTCCATAGTTAATCCCACCCGGTCAGAGTTTATGGTGAGGTGTTGGGTGATTATTGTAATTTTGAAGTATTTAAATTTGCAGCATCTTCTTCACCTCCATTCTCCCGTGACCTATAAATGCCTCTGCTTCTCCCTCTTACCGCAAAGCGAAATGGAGAGCCGTGTGAAAGTGGCGCGCCACCTGGAGCCATGGCGGGAACTTACCGGCAAGGTGGCGATGGTGACCGGAGCGTCGTCGGGGATCGGCCGAGAGATCAGCCTCGACTTGGCCAAGGCCGGCTGCAGAGTCATCGCCGCCGCGCGCCGTGTCGACCGGCTCAAGTCGCTCTGCGACGAGATCAATGGAGTCGGTTCCGGCACGCCGCTCCGAGCAGTGGCCATTGAGCTCGACGTTAGTGCTGATGGTCCGGCCATTGAGGCGGCCGTTCAGAGGGCTTGGGATGCATTTGGGCGGATCGACGCACTGATTAACAATGCCGGCGTTAGAGGTAATTCCACGATCCGATTCAACTCTCGTTTCATGAAATTTAATTAATTATTATCTCCATAACTGCATTAATGGAGTTACAGTTCGATTTGTTTCCCACCGCCATGATAAGGGACAGGGACAGATAATGGCTTGCATTTAATTTTATTTGAAAAAGAAAACTCTGTATATAAATTCCAAAGCGGTGTAATAAATAACGGAATTCTCGTGAAGTTAATAGCAAACAATTGGCAAACAATAAGTAGAAATTTGATAGACCATGTCAATTTAATCCTGTGTCATTGTCTACAATCTATCACTCAAGAACTCACTGAACTGCTTGTGCGGATAAAAACTTTATTATATAAAATTATGAAGTGCAAAATATATGTGAAATCGAACTGTTAGTTTTGATAGGGCAATAGTTTCAGGATAAGGCCTAATAATGTTTGATGATGAAACACAGGTCGAGTACACACTCCATTGGATCTAACAGAGGAAGAGTGGAATGATCTCACAAAAACAAACCTAACTGGCACATGGTTGGTCTCGAAATATGTTTGCTTGCGCATGTGTAACGCTAAGTTTGGAGGATCTATCGTCAACATCTCTTCCATTTCTGGACTTAACCGTGGGCAGTTGCCAGGAGGCCTTGCCTATACTACTTCAAAGACTGCTGTTAACGCACTCACAAGGGTACCACTTTTTCTTTCTCCGAATTTCCTTTTTCTAAACATGTTGCGTGCTGTTTTTTGTTTTTTTTGTTTTTTTGGTCATCTTCAACCTCCACTTGCTAGTAAAGCTACTTAGATTGCCTTATAGCTCAACTAGTTAAAGTCCGCACGGGCAATTAAGATGGTAGATTGTGGGCAAGTTGTAGGATTGTAATTAGACAACGGTGAGTGGATTTATAGTTTTATACTCAGTATAGTGAATTCATTGTGGACATCAGGCATGGATCCTCCCATTTAAGAGGCCGTTGAATTAATTGTGATTTATCCTTCTACCATCTTTTAGGGTCTTTCATCATCCTATCGGGCCATAGTGAGAGGCCCTTAAGACGAGGGATTTCACCTTTTGTGGGCAAGCTCAACTAGTTGAAAAATTCAAAGAGAGTTAATAGCTTAGCTATGTTTCATTGACAGTTGCTGAGTATAGAATCTCAATTTACTCATCTACCATCTTGTCGGGACGGGGTGTGAGGGCCTTGAATTCAGAGATTTCGCCTTCGGTGGGTAAACTCAACTAGTTAAAAAATTCAAAAAAGAGTTAATAACTTTGTTTCGCTGACAACATATATAATCTCGATGTATCCGTCCATTATCTTGTCGGGTCAGGATATAAAGACCTTGGGTCGAACGAAATTTTACCTTTTGTAGACAACATCAACTAATTAAAAAAATTCAAAGAGCATTAGTAACTATGTTTTGCTAACAGCGAATCTATGTGCTAGGCACCTATAAGGTCCACTCTTTTTAATATAGCTATAGGATTTGTAGGTAGTGACACCACAGTTTAACTCCTTCACTATGTTAGCATAAAAGATTATACATGTTTTTGGTTCTGAAATGGTTGGCAGGTGATGGCACTTGAATTAGGAACAAACAAGATAAGAGTGAACTCCATATCGCCAGGGCTCTTCAAATCCGAGATAACGGATGGCCTCATGCAGAAAGATTGGCTCAATAAGGTTGCTCTCAGGACTGTACCTTTGAGAACATTTGGCACGTCAAATCCTGCACTGACGTCACTTGTACGTTACTTAATCCACGACTCCTCTGAATATATTTCTGGAAATACTTACATAGTTGACGCTGGAAATACACTGCCTGGTGTGCCTATCTTCTCCTCTCTTTGAAACAATAGTTGGTTCTTTTTCTCTCAAAAGGTTAATTTCCAATCCCAAGTACCTCCCACACCCGGGCTCAACATAGCATTTGAGAGGACAATAGTTGATTCTTGTGAAGAGGTTTAGATGTTACAATCTCTTAAAGCTTGGTAGTTTATGGCTTTATTCATCTGGCCGGTTATGCAGATTAATATGTAATCTTCGATCCTCCTTTTATACTAGGGATAACCTGAATTTGATTTGGATCGAATTATGTAATGTAAAATTGGAATTTATATGGCACTTGTTAGTTTTATGACTGAGATAGCCGGTCGGCAAGCAACACTATAGTAAACAATGCTAAAGTAATTTTTATTGTCATAAAGTAGTATTCGAACCCTTTACAATCTATCCGGCCTCGAAGGGTATTTATCAGTGTTGCAAAAATTACGCATAGGCGCAAGGCGGTTGGCCACCTAAGCGCCCTAGGCGGTCCCCAAGCGCCTAGCAATTTTTACAACCTTGGTATTTATACATAGATGTCTAGCTCTAAGAAGGAAAGGAAATGAATTACAAATTTTGACTAGGAAACTTTCTCCAAATCAAGTTTGAATTTTCTTCCTAACATATGAGATCTCCTTTTTAAAATGGAAGAGGGAAAACAGAGAGAATTTAACAACAGGTTTTCTCAATATTCTCCGAATGCTCCTCTCAGATATCTTCCCATGCTAGCTTGGCAGTCCCCTGACTTGCTTAGAACTGACTAGTTGACCGACTACATCTTCCAACTACTTGCCCGGGCACACCAATTGAGTACTCCTATCGGGTATTTATCATTCCCTATCAATACTAATTCTAGTTATAAAAATTATAAAATTGGAATAATGTGATTCTAGTTTTAAATGGTTAATTCTTGAATTTTTTTAAACAACTTTAAATGTACATATATAAACTTGTAAAAGAAACAAGACAATTAGATTCATTTCACCAACGTAACTATTGTATGTAACCATTAATTAGGTCATATGTCACCTCATACTTTTCTTTTAAAATTGATGTTCCCTTAAATAAGCTAGGTATCCTTAACTAACATAATACTGCAATTAGGTGCTAATGTTGCATATTTAGTATGCAGTAGCTAGATTAACACGCAACTTTTTGATTTTTTAGTGAATCTCAAACTAAACATAATAGTGCAATTAGATTTTAATATTAAACAATATTTAAAGCGCTGACTTGATTAATATGTGGTATTCATGTTTATGTGTGTACAATTTTTTAAAAAACAATTGTAGGCCTATGGTTTCACATCACAAAATAGTCATTGCATAAATAATAAAATTTGAAAAATTAATCTAATAGTATGATTTATGTATTCTAAAAAATAATAACATATATACACACACATAATTTGGTTAACCCACACTTCTGAACCTAATTAACTTTGTTAACCAAAATTGTTTAAAAAAATCCTTAATCCCAAACTGAAATATGCCCATTAAGAAACATATAATCAAAATTATTGATTTGATTTACTAATTTTTCACCGAATTATAAACACCCCTACTACCATGACAGCTATAACTACAAACGAAGAGAGTATCGTCGTTGAGAGATCAACGGTGAAGACCCATCATCAAATAATCACAAGTCTTTGTTCAAATTAGTAGATGAAGAACCATGGATTCCATCTTACTGGACAAATAACAATGGTCTTCATCTAGGGAATAGGAAGAAGATTATTATTGGTCTTTTTCCAGGCGAAGCATTTGTTGGTGATCAACCACTTATTTCGCAGCCGTTAGTGTTTTTGGTTGTTGAAGGGAGGTGTTTGCATTGAATTATAGTTATATAGGCATGCACATCCAGATAATCACATGGACCGTATTGTTGGATGTCACATCATACCTATAATACATTGTTGTTGTTGACACTAACTTATATATCTATCTATTCTTATTCCAAATCTTTTTTTTGTATTTTTTATTTTTTTTAGGGCCCCCACACCCCGACCCGACAGAGTGGTGGGAGGTGGGAGGTTGTAAATCATGGTGACTCAACTGAACATCAATCACAGGGGCTAGATCGGTGCGCACTGCGCACAAGGAGACCCCCTCACTGCCGCTGGTGAGACTCGATCCCTGGTCATTATTCTAAAATTTCACCTCTATGACCAGTTGAGCTACCCATGCGGGTTATATCTATCTATTCTTGATTTGACATCAAATTAATATAATAATATTATAATTATTACTACTATATTTTAAGACAGTTTGACGGTTCAATAACTCGAATAATAAGCATGGAAACTACACGGGTAATCGGGTAGTGCTTCCCGATTGACCAGGAAGATCGAGAGATGTAACCTACGGAATATGGACACTTAGACAGATATATAACGCTTAGGCTAACTAAATCAGTGATTTTTTGCAAGAAAAAAGTTTAAAGATGTTTTTTTTTTTTTTTTTTTTTTTTTTGGTTATGCGGGATGATTTTTATCTCCTTCTAGTTCAAGTTCTTTATGGGATCGATGCTGACAAAAATAAAGAAAAGCTACCGCCTAGGCGCGTGTTTGGCACACATCCGCGCCCGACTAGTTGTGCGCGTTAATGTTAATTATTTTTTTATTTCCTAGTGTCACCGTAAAAATCCAACAAAATCCTTAATAGATGAAGTTGCCTTAGGTGATTAACATGATACCAAATTTCCTTAACCACGATGACTTTTTTTTGTTAATCAAAATGTACCACATTAAACTCACTTGCTACGAGTCGTCCTCGTAATTATTATTGTTGTTATTATTATTACTAGTATTTGTCCCGTGCGATGCACGAAAAATATGTTATAAAAATATACCATGTATGAGGTTTATTCATATATAAAATTTTTGTTATTTAATAATTATTATGTGTGAATTCCTATGATAAAATTATGAACATAAATATATTTATAATTAAAATAATATTTAAGGTGGGTGATTACTACAAATCTTAAACTATATTAAAAATTTAGTACATAGTATTTAATATTACAAATTTTTAAGAACTTAGTAAATTACAATAGTAATTGAATTACAATTTTAGAGTCACCACGGATCAAAAATTTTAGACCTTTGAGATTTCTAACTCTAGATGTGACAACGTACAATTGACCTTTAAAGACCAAAATCACAATCTTAGTTCGAACATTGATTTTTTCTTCCAAATACTATCGAATTAAGTGTGTAATCAATAAACGATGAGAACTAATAATTCGAGAATATAATCTTAATGTTATTAAGCCTACTTCATGTCAATTAAGTTGGAGAGTGTTGTTGGATAGTATCCGATGAATCCACGAATAACGCATCTTTGTCTCCGTAGTCCTCAATATGCACATCAACAATTTTAAATATTAGGCCGCCTAGCTATGCCATATATTAATTTCAAACTTATGAACTTTGGGGTTGCATGAAATAAAAAGTATATTTTAAATTACTAAGGGTACATTATATATGTATGTAAGGTACTTTCAATATAAAAATAATGTATTTTTAATATATTAAAAATGTATTTGATATTCATGATCCCTACAATTATGTGAACCATCGTTCACACAATAATTTGCCAGTAGAAATTGAAATATAAATAAATATAATAAATAAATATATAAATATATAAATATATAAATATATAAATAAATATATATATATATATATATATATATATATATATATATTAGAAACTGTCAGTGAAAATTATTATCATTATTATTATTGTAATTATTATTATTATTATTATTATTGTTATTATAATTAACAATATTATTATGGTCTTGTGAAAATTAAATGTTGATGATCACCATTTAATTTTCACAAGACCATATGGCTTTATTATATATAGGATTATTATACCATTGGTTCAAGGAAGATTTTAATGTTTATATTTAAGTTCTATTTTTAAAAATAAAAATGAAGAAGTTTATAGGTCATAGGTTATTTTCTTGGAATGTTACATAAAAATAAAATTATTTAAAAGAAAACAAGAGAAGTAGAAAGGCCACATATGCGGCCCAGGTGGTGGTTTAGTGTATTGGGCCGGTATGCGTTGTTCTTGGGCTAACGTTCAACATCTTACATCTCCCACATCGGCTACAAGACTTTCGCTTGCACGCTATATATACTGAAGACTCAGAGCGATGATCGTCTCTTCGGAGACATCCGATAAAATTGGAACGATACAGAGAAGATTAGCATGGCCCCTGCGCAAGGATGACACGCACAAATCGAGAAATGGTCCAAATTTTTTTGAACCCGAAAACTGAAACACGCTTATGAATTTGTTCGCAAATTTCTCCATAAAATTGCAATATTTTCAGCTGGTTGTGCTAAACTTTGAGTTTTTTCTGCTCCGTAGCTCTACTGAATCTCAGAACAGATAAGCTTTGAAGGTTCGAGATCGATTACACTTCCCGAGTATTTGATTTGTTTTTTTTTTTATTATTTTTATTTTTGTATAATTAATTGAGTATGAAGTCACGCTCTTAATGCTTCGGATTGAAAATTGATCGATGATTAAAAAAATAAAATCAAATAAAGAAGATTTAGGAGCTGCTATTTTCCTGGTTATTTGCTTATTTTTACATAACTGAATTCAGGTTATGCTCGAATGATTGTTAATTCTAGTTAATGGCAGTGTGTAGAGAAGTATATTGTGCTATAAAACTGAAATTTTGCTACTTTGTGGTAGGTAAACATCTGGAATAAGCTGTTGTTTGTTTCAACACATTAAGTTGTGATCCAATGTTATCACATAAGGCTGTCAGGAAATTTTCGAGGTTGAGATTTGGTGCTTGCAGTGTATTTGGTAATGATATTCTAGGCAGTGTTCCTGAAATGGAACTCCAAAATTTCAAGGGTGAACAAGGGAAGCGGTTCTCTTCGAGTAAAATGGAGTAAGCACACACATATTTATTCGAACTTCATTTAGTTTTTCGGTGGAAGTCAGTATAAGCTTGTTTATTGCATAATTAAGTGTGTCTGTGAATTTATTGTGTCCTTTGTTACTTTATAGGATGGAAATACTTAAATATGTTACATGAAGTCAGATTATATATATTTTATAATAATAATGATCTAGAAGCAATATTGATGTATGTTTCTCCAGAAAGCATTCATTTAGCAGTCTGGATGCTTTCTTTCATGATTTCACAGCTCAATTGTAGTAGGTAATGATGTTATATTTAGGTATTTAGGCACCTGTTGTCTCGAAATTGGACAAGGGGGCAACTTCTCAGTAAAATTAATAAATTCTTAGCCTTTAATTGGTTGGAGCAGATAGTTTGATGTTTAAGACTTAAGAGAACAGATTTATGAATTTCTTATGCAGAGTTCTATATTCTCTATCAAACTAGCATTGTGGTCCTATGACGTATGTATCTCGTTGCTTCTATATTAACTTTTTCCATTTGTTAGTTAAATGCATTTCTGAATATATGTTGAAATGGTAGCTTGTTGGTATGTTTCTTCCTGCCAGAGAATACAATCAAAATATCTGAAGCTAATTTGACTATATTTTCAAGTCTTGGAATGAGAATTAAAATTGATATTAAGGAGTTAGCTGCTTGTGTTGATAGATCTTATTAGTCTTAGTGGGTCTCTTAGTTTTGTAATTACTTAATGATATTTTGAAGCAGTTGGTCCCACCACCCCCCACCCCCCCCCTCCCTCCCCCCCTCCTCCTCCCCACTTCTATGTGATAGCAAAACAAAGTATTCTTTAGCAGGGAGGAAGACAATGGAAGAGTATATCTATGGCAAAGGCAAACGAATAGAGTTTCACATAATCCTGCCTTTACCCGAGAAACTAGTGTTACTGGAACCACACATAATGCTTTCCATATGTTGCATCATTGTTATAGCACACAACTGAATCCACGACATGGTGTAGGCTTAAATAAGGTACCTTCTAATTTTCTAAAGTATGTTAATATGTACATTGCCAGCTAGTCATATGTTTTTTGAACCTTTTATATTACTACCCAAGTTCTACATGAGGTGTGGTATGCTTTCTAGTTTGTTCTTTTTTCCGTCTAATTAGTTTTGAATTAATTAGGTATTGGGATCTTTGCCTGAATTTGTGAGGATAGTAGAAGTAGGTCCAAGAGATGGGTTGCAAAATGAAAAGGAGATCATATCTACAAGTGTGAAAGTTGAACTAATACAAATGCTTGTTTCTGCGGGGCTGGAAGTCGTCGAAGCTACTAGTTTTGTGTCACCGAAGTGGGTACCACAGGTATTCAGTCTTGCTTGTAGTCAGTGCATGATCAATGGTTTATTGTACTGTAAGCGATGTCATATATGTAATATGTTCTTCCTCCAAAGGTGATTGGTCTTCCTTAGCTCAAGGTTTGTGTACTTTGTTTCAGATTTTCTGAGGAATAGAATTGTCCTTGCACTAGTAAGTCCTGTGTTTTTTATTTTATGGGATTAGAAGCAAACATACAGGTGTGCCTCTGAGTGAGATTATACATTAGCATTTTATTTCTTTCTCATTATAGGTATAGTTAGCTATTCTAGTTTACTATTATTGTCATCAAGGTTTAAGATTCCTAACTGGCATGGTTGTTTGTGAAGAGAATGATGGAGTTCTCTCCCTTTAATATAAACATGCTTTCGTAATGTACAGCTTGCTGATGCAAAGGATGTAATTCAAGCAATTCAAAACATTGCAGGCGTGCGATTTCCAGTTTTGACACCAAATCTGAAAGTGAGTTTCTTGTATAGATGGACTTTCTTAAAAATATGGTTGTTATTATTATTTAAAATTGGATGTTTTAGCAATTCCTATGCCACATGTCAAATCATGAATGTGGTGTTGGAGTCATTTCTATATGTCTTTTTTTCAGGGTCTTGAGGCTGCTGTGTCGAGTGGGGCCAAGGAAGTTGCAGTATTTGCTGCAGCTTCTGAGTCCTTTTCTCGGTCAAACATAAATTGTAGCATTGAAGAGAGTCTCGCTCGTTATCGTGATGTTGCTCTTGCTGCTAAAAATCATTCCATTCCTGTTCGTGGGTATGCCTTCTAATATTTTTACATACTCTTAATTAAATTGGTACCCAGAATGTTGTAGGTTGATTCTTTTGACTTCGTTTTTTAAAAGTACTTTTCTTTTTCATATATTTATATACATACCCTACAAGATTCTTTTGTTTGTCTTGGTCATTTTGTTTATTTTGCCTTCTTGTAAATGAGTTGCCTTTGTATAACATGCTTAATCAGTCATCAGATCTCATTCGTTATGTATAACATGCTTCAGTTGGGTTCATCTCGGTTTATATATCAATGTATATTTATATAACTATATATATGTATATACACAGACAATCCGTTTTTTATGCTGAAGTTCTCTTTTGCAGTTTTGCCAGTGACTGAAGTCTTTTATGTGGTTTAGTTTTAGTTTTCTGGGATCTATACGGGTTGAATTTTTTATTACTCTAGATGCCCGCTTTGTTTTCTCCGCTTTTAGATGAAACATAATATTATTTTTCTCCAGATATATATCGTGTGTTGTAGGATGTCCAGTGGAAGGAGCAGTACCTCCTTCAAAAGTGGCATATGTTGCTAAGGAACTTCTAAATATGGGCTGCTTTGAAATTTCTCTCGGTGATACAATTGGGGTTGGTACTCCAGGTAATGATCAACTGTTTTTCCTCCATTAATATCCCGATTAAAGCTCGTTGTGCTAGTTAAAGTTTTGAACTTGCTTAGGTAGTTAATCCGTCTTCTTTAATTTCTTCCCTGACTTGCAGCTTCTTTATGCAGGTACAGTCATTCCCATGCTTGAAGCCGTGAGCGAAGTTGTTCCCGTGGAGAAGCTTGCTGTCCATTTTCACGACACTTATGGCCAAGCTCTGTCTAACATTCTCGTGTCATTACAGGTAAGCGATCAATCCCCGCTGATGGCTGTCATGTATTATGTTATGAACACGTAGCCCTGTTTGGTACAATGGCTGTTAGCTGTTAACTGATTATGTTAATTAGATGGTATAAATAGTTGATAACATTAGCTGATTGTAGAAAAGTGTTTGATAAATTAGCTGTTAGTTGATAGCTGTTTGGTATAATTTCTTTTCTCAAAAAGCTAATTGAAAAAGTTGCTTGGAGTAGCTTTTTGAATTTTAGCCTTTTGGAGTTGCAAAAAGCTAATTAACCAAACATTTATATTGATATTTTAACTAATCAAACAATTAATAGTGGTCAAATAAGTCAAAATTGGCCTATAGGCCAATTTTTTACCAAACAGGGCCAAATTGATCTGAAATCACGGTTTTTAAAGCTTCAAATGGTTCCATATGTGCACATTTACTGTATCTACACCCAAGTTACTGACACAATTTCTCTTAATTTTATCTTGCGAGAGCGAATGTTTTGATTATTGAAACAAAATTTCGCTTTAAAACCTTGTTAACATGATCCTTTTAGTTTACCCCACATAAGACATTGGTCTGCATGCCAGCCAAAACTGCCATAAAACAAAACTGTTATATCTCATTCTCTTGATTCCCACTGCACGAATATGCTTGTAAGGACAGCAAGTTCAGTTGGATATGGTGGCTTCAGTCAGCTAGTTGTATTATTACAAAGAAATATACAATTGTAACTTATTTTAACTGTCATAGATGTCCAGTTCTCACATTTCATCATAATAGCAAATACCCTGTCATGCACTTTCCATCAATGCCCCATTCCTTCAGAGACTGTGGAGTTATGTGGAATGATGCTTTTGTTGTCAGATGGGAATCGGCACAGTGGATTCCTCTGTATCCGGGCTTGGAGGTTGTCCATATGCGAAAGGTGCATCAGGGAACGTTGCGACTGAAGATGTTGTATATATGCTGAATGGACTCGGAGTGAGGACAAACGTTGATCTCCAAAAGCTCATGCTGGCAGGGGACTTCATCTGCAAGCATTTGGGCCGGCCTTTGGGTTCCAAGACCGCAATCGCCCTCACCAGACGCACACCACCTCATACTTCCAAACTTTAAAAGGTACTCTTCTGATTCCTTGTGCACAAGTTGCCATCTTCTCCATGTCCCAGCATGTCGAATCACTGCTTAAAATCGCTGTTCACATTCAATTATTGTTGTTGACCAGTTTTAGTTCTGCCTGCTGTTTGCTTTGGGATCACTTGTTGAAATGCCCATGTACCGCAAATATCCCAACTGCAGGAAATAAAGACAAAAATATACCACGCCCTATGAATTCGCTTTGGCCATGTGTCATATATGGCCATACTCTCTCCACAGAGATTGAAGATACCAAATTTTCTTGGGCCATTGTGCAAAACTCATCAACACCACCCATCATTTTCTTTTCTGAACCATCCCCGGCATGCATTAGCCATTTTCTTACACCAATCACATTTGGGGTGACGAGGGAAAAACCTGCATCCACTACCCGAGAGTACACTGGGACACTGGGTAAACTAGCCTAGGTTGCTCATAGCTGACTGGCTCAAACCAAGAAGGTTGGGATTCAAACTTGTGACCTTATGGTTACAAGTTTGGGGTGACGAGGGAAAAACCTGCAGCCACTACCCGAGAGTGCACTGGGACACTGGGTAAACTAGTCTAGGTTACTCATAGCTGACTGGCTCAAACCAAGAAGGCTGGGATTCGAATTTGTGACCTTATGGTTACAAGTTTGTATCCTTAGCCATCTTGGCTGAGGTTGCCCCCACCAATCACATTTCCTTTTATAAAACTCTGCTGCATACAATTACATAGTGATGTACATTATCATTGCCTCTAAAACAGTGACAGAAAAGATGGAACAAAATACAAACCCAATGGAAGATTGAGTTACCATGAAGTGCTAAGCAGAAGGTAATTTTGTGCTTTTATGGTCATTGTATTTTGTGGGCGGATTCATGCTAACAGACAGGTCACATGGACTGGGAGTTTTCTTGAGATAGAATTTGTGTGTCAGCTCTCCTTCAAGACTCTGTGCAACACAATAAATTGATGAAATAATATATTCAACTTGGTCTGTTCAAGACCAAACAACAGTTCCATTGAGCATATAATATATAAAAATATTAAGGTGCAATTTAATCTATTCTCGAGGAACTTTCCTTTCACCCTCAAGACATCTTGGTTCAAACATTAGCTAACAGCCATTTTACCAAACAGGGCCAAAGTTTTTATTCCTAATTTCAAAATTGAGTGTGGGGAACTTTCCTTTCCATTAGCAATGGCTAATCACAACACTTCCATTGTCATGATTCATGAAAACCCAAAACATATACATGTTGCTTGCTTGTACTCATGATTCTACATGTTGCATATAGATCCTTGTGGGGGTGGGTCCCAGATGGGAATAGGAAATTATGCATTCGTGCATTGGCTATAAAGTCTTTGTACTTTATATATATATATATATATATATATATATATATATATATATATATATATATATATATATATATGTGTGTGTGTGTGTGTGTGTGTGTGTGTGTGTGTGTGTATGCAATGCACCAGCAGTGACCAGTGAGTATTGATGCAGACCAGCCAGACCTATGGCAAGCATGTGAAATAGGACAGTTGCAATTATACAGTGGGTCTTCTTGTCCCTCCGAGTACCCAACCAAAGATTATTCAAATTAATATTCCATGAACCAGTGTTTTCCTAGTATGATTTATTTTATCTTATATGATTGGTTTGTGACCTATTATATATCAACGAGATTTACCCTATATATACCATCGAGTTGTGGCTATAAGATTTCCTTGTCAGTTGTCACCGACCAAAAATAATACCATGTAGCGTAGTGTTGCTTCTCCAAGCATTTTTGCTACAGTTAAGGCTTGCTCAAGACATCTCATGGTCTGATCAAAAGGTACACAGTTACTACATGCAAGTATAATATCAAGTGTTTGCATAGAAAATTTTATTTGTAATTGAAATAATTCTTCAATGCTCGTTGCGCAGCACATTATACTATGGAATGCTAATTAATGTTTATTTTAGTATATTGAAGATTTTTTTTTTTTTTTTTTGCGCACTATAAATCTATTTTTAGGTATTATATTAAAAATGAACCTATAAATAAAGAGTATATATAATATACTGTAACATTTAGAGAGATTCAAACCTATGACTAAAGAGTTATGATATCTCTCGCCAACATGCCCTCGGTTGAGCTTATCACATAAGGTCTTTCTAGTGCAATTTATCTTTCTTATATGGTTTGTTGGCTAGGTTTATCCAATACACACCTTCGAATAATGGTTACAGATTTCTCTCTTCATCTAAAAAAAAAATATTAAAAAAAAATGACATCGATGATTGAAGTAATGAATAATAGTTAATTAATGAGTTAATATCTAAAATGGTCCCCTGACTATGCCATAATTACCAATTTGGTCCTCAACTATCATTCTTATCCAATTAAGTCCTCAACTATGTAACTTTTACTCAATTAAGTCCTCAACTATACAATTCTTACCCAATTTAGTCCTCAACTATACAATTCTTACCCAATTTAGTCCTCTGTATTAATTTGACTGTTTGTTGACTGTCAAAAGTCGGGATAAAATTATAATTTTACAAGATTTCTCCTTCCTCTCCATTTAGCAGCGCCAAACCATGCAGCAATACACTCCGATCAGATTTCGATCGTCAAAAAATCGTTGAAAATCAAATTCATGGGCTATCCGATGTACAACCACTACTTTGATACTGACAGGTTTAGAACCCAACCGGAGCTTATTGCTACATGGTTTAGCGCTGCTAAATGCGGAGGAAGGAGAAAACTTGTAAAATTACAACTTTATTTCCACATTTGACAGTCAACAAACAGTCAAATTGACAAAGGACTAAATTGGGTAAAAATTGTATAGTTGAGGACTTAATTGGGTAAGAATGATAGTCGAGGACCAAATTGGTAATTACGACATAGTCGAGGGACTATTTTGGGTATTAACTCGTTAATTAATTAATTGAAACATGTTTCACAATCTACAAATTGAAATTAAAATCCCAAGGGTTACTAAAACATAATTCTCGTATTAGAAGTTATAAGTTCAATTCTTTCCAACATTATCTTGTCCGAGTTCATCACACAAGGTCTTCAAATTATGGTTTACCTCTCTAATTATATGGTTTGTGGAGTTTTGCATACTATTATATAAGAGCGAAATTTACCTTATACATACTTTCAGATAGTAACTATAAATATTATGTCATCCAAAAAAATGATTTTTTTTTTTTTTTTTTGAAAACCAAAAGCAAAACTGAAATTAGAAGACAATAATTACAAATTAAACTATGAATAAAAAAAAAGTTATTCCGTAATTCTTTTTACCTGATTTTACATGCATGTATCCCGTGAATGTACGTACTTTAATTTGTGTCATTATATCTTGTGAGATGATATCAGAGATGCTTAAGAAGCTGAAAACTTAATAATTAAATTGGAACATAATGGGGTTAATTATCAGTGGTTGATGATGCCATGATGGTAAAAGCTCAACATATTATTTACCTTTTCACCTGCAAGAAAGATATATGTAGGGAGGGGATTAATTATCACATTCATAATAATTATTATTCCATTAAACAATGATTTGATATTAGGTTAGGACAACTAAGCTTGAATTAAGTAAGATTAACTTACAAGCATGGGACATAATAATCTTCATGATTAAGGTCTAATCAAAACACTAATTTTTCTTCCTAATTATTAAAATCAATTAACAAATGAATACACAACAATTAATAGTCACCATAATATGAATAATTAATACTAATTTGTTGTAACATTCCATCTTAAATATACAATAACTAGCACTGTTGATGTCCATGTGGCAAACAAGATTACCGAGATTGCCCTGCAATTAAAAAAAAAAAAAAAAAAAAAAAAAAAAAAAAAAAAAAAAACTCCGTAATATTTTTGTAAATAATTCAAATTTTGGTGTAAAACTGTAAATAACATGCATGTGTTAAAAGTGCAAGTAACTGATGCAATTGTACAAGTAAAATCACTTAAAAGTGCAACCATTTTCACTTAACAATGCAAGTAATTTACCTTTTTTTCACATTAGTGCACCTAATAATGTCTTTCACATTAATGCACTTAATGATAACGTTTAGTGCAACTAATGATAACGTTAGATGCACTTTATATTGATGCTCAGTGCACATTACTTGTTGCAGTTTTAATACATTTTACTTGCACTTAGGTGCACTCTATGAAACTGTTATTTGCACTTTTAGCACAATTTACTTACACTTCAAAGTTTCATTATTTATGAAAATGTCACCGCATTTTTTAAAAAAAATAGTATTTCTGATCTGTTAGATCTAAGACAAATAGACGGTTGCGATTGATTCTCATTCTTTTTCTAGACATGTGATTCTCACATAATTCTTCTCCTATATATAGAGGATAAACTCAATTTTATTATAAATTGAAATCATCTCAACCTCATTTAAGAGAGATCATAATTTTTACTAACGATAAATTTTTTATTGTCTTACTTTAAATCATTTTTTAGAAAAGTTCACTCTTTTGAGATCCTTTTTGAGAAAAGGTTAATACTTAATAGAATGATGATGTAGGAGATTAATTTACTAAATTATCCTCCACAATTATGACAGTATGCTGATATCAGCATGATCATTTATGTTAATTAAAAATTATGATGAGTTAACTCTTAGGGGTAAAACTTTAATAAAACTATTTGTATGAACCAAATTTACTGTCTCAAATTTTCATTAAAATGAAATTGTGATGTGGAAATTTGTACCCACTAGGCCAGTAGGCCACTACTTGTGTGAGTTAGTGTGAATTCTTCTGTGAAGAGTGGATGAGATAAATTAATAGAGGAGTGTATACCATAGAAGTTAAAGTAATGAAATCATAATTGTTTGACTTAATGTTATTATTATTATTATTATTATTATTATTATTATTATTATTATTATTATTATTATTATTATTAAGAAAATGTCAATATGAATGCATGTCATTTAAAGTTTTTTAATGATATATTGTTAATTTTTTTTGTACACAAAGAAAATTATAAAAATGAATTTAAGTTGAAAACGAATTTAGGTAGAAAAATATTAATTTATTAAAACTAAAAATAAATTTCAAAATCTTTGAACCAATCAAGACTCATTGTTAAAATCAACTATAGTGCGTTTTTTTTTTTTTTTTTTTGGTAGGAAAATGCTATTTTCTCCTCCTATTTTTCCCTCCAACTTTCCTCTCCTATGGCATTCATTCATTGGAGGTCAATAAATTGGTTATCCCACTACTAATTAAAAACTAAATTTAACTACATACCAATAAAAACTAAATTTAACTACATACCAATAAGGTGATGCCACCTTAGGTAGAAATTTTTTTAGTAATAACTAATTAAATACTCCTAGTTAACTAGAGTAACATTTGAAGTAGACACCACAACTCATTAAATAACTACCATACTATTTTTGATATCCCGTACCGTGTGTGTTCGGCACATGAAAGCTCTCTTTCTCTCTCTCACACATATATATTGGTTCAAATGCGGATGGTACTTTCCGTATGTATTTGAAAATGCATCACAATGAGATGTATTAGTGCGCCAGAAAATGCACCACACATCAAAAAGAAATGCACCACACCTAATAGTGCATTTTCGAACACTATGTGGTGCATTTATAGGTACCTAATGGTGAGACAGACAGCACGGGAAACACTGTCTGTACGAGAACATGACGCTATATATATATATATAGTCCGTATTATTTATTAGAGTTGAGAAATAGTGACTACACTGAAATCCAAAGAAGAGGGCAAGGTTTGTTGGCATTACATTGAAAGGGCAGGCAATAAATGATACATCTCTCTCTTTTCCTATGCAGCAATGACACATTCAGATTTCTGTGCAGAGACAGAAAACCCTGTGGAACAACCCCATTTCCATGGCCGAAATTTAAATACCCAGCCCTGCCCCTTCAACTTTTTTTTTTTTTTTTTTTTTGAATTGCACTTTTTTTTGAGTGACAAGAGAAATCTACGGTCACTATCTGATGGTATACATTTTTGATGTCCAGTAATAACATATTTAATCTTCATTTAGTGTGTTATAGGTGTCACTAGATTTAGTCTATGGGTTACGTTACCGTTGAATTCATGAGTATGCCCTAACTATATAGAAGGTCCATACGAGAAGAAGTTTTGAACTTTCGATATCTTTTAAGGAATGAAAGTTATTTTAGAGGTGGAGCTTGACTTGAGGACAAAAAGATAAGTAGAAGATAAAATTTCACTAGTAGCATTCTTCTCCCAAACGGTTGAATCCCCAACTCCAAGGGTCCCACACCCCGACTCGACAAAGTATTTGGGAGGATGGACTCAATGGCTCAACAGACATGGCCAAATGTTGGTACGCATAAGAGATCTGCCTACTTTGAACATAATGCCCACACTACCGCCGTCGTGATTCGAACTTTGATCTCTTCTCCCAAATACTACCTATTGAACCATTGAGTTAAACTAGTGTCGGACAAATTTCATTATTAGTCTTAATTCAACTAATTAGGGTTTCTAAAAAGTAACAATAAATTCTGAAAATGTGTTAATGAAGGGACCAAAATTACTAATGTTATTAATAATTCAGACTAAAAGCGGTGACATATACGTACAATTACTATTATCGTATAATTCACTAGCTAACATGTGATTTTTCTTTTATTTTTTTTAACCAAACAACAAACAATTATGTGACACGTCTCCATCATTTATCATTTATTATTATTGACGGTGTATAGTATGGAGCCCTTTATCCAGATCTGATGATTCAAATTTCAACAACAAAAAACAAATAAAATTAAATAAAAAGAAACCTTTTTTTCTTCAAAAAATCAAACAAAAAATAATAATTACGTTTTCTCAGAAAAAAAATTATTACGCCCCTGATTTTTAGCCGAAAGTGAACCCCACCGTATTATAATGCAGTCTTGGGAGTGGACCCTCAGCTCGACTATACAAACGTTGCACCACTGTCCTTTTGTTTATTAAATTTGGAGGCATGCATGCAAATAATCCAATCATCATCATAATATATACACATGCATTCTATTATTCTTCTTCTCTTGAAAGGTCGAATCTCTAGCCCCGAGGGCCCCACATTTCGACCGGACAGAACATTTGAAAGAATATAAATCACGATAACTCAATAGCTCAGTAAACAAAGTTAAATGTTGTGCTGATATGACACATTATGAATAATTATATGTTAAATTATAATATTAATATTTTTACTCTCAAAATACCTACAATATTACTCACTTATAAGTTATAAACATTGTATTGTGGTCCTGCACACACATATATATACATAACCAATCCATATATGTACATTCATGCACACGTACCTGTGTACTTATATTATACATGAATTTTTGAATTTATATAATAATAATAATGATGATTTTCTTTCTTTCTTTCTTTCTTTCTTTCTTTTTTTTTTTTTTTTAAATGGAGGGTGTGAAAAAGGAGATGAATCTTTTATTGGAAGAATGAAATATCCAAAATTTGTTTTCTTCTACTAAATATAGAAAGAAAAAAAAAAGAAAAAAAAAACAACATTATTATAAAGAATTGGAAACTAACATCTAAAGTGTGCAAAAGACATTCCAGGTTCCATGTTTGAGTCATCTGAGCATAGCAAGAACAAGAAAGCAGACAAGAATTTACCATCATCACATACAACTACCCCATCATCATTTGATTCATACAACTATAATATATCATCAAATTAAACAAATATTAATGTAAATCTTAATTAGTGTAATCAAATTAAAGAAATATAATTTGCTGGACTTAACAAAATTCATAGTATTACTAGCAGCTTTCGATCATGTACAGATTCAAGATTTTTGTTGTGGGAGCTGAGCTTGAAATCCAGTGTTTATAGAGGCAGACCAAGCTAAGTATTACAGTAGAGCTAGCTTTCATGTACAAATTGAAGCTAGAAAGTAGGAAGGTTTCTTGAAATGTGAAACAATATTCACTACAGCCCAGCCAGCAGCCATGGCTGCTCTGGACCAACAAATTATACTCAACAAAGAAAGCCAAGATGAAAAGAAAGAAAGAAAATTTCAGAAAAAAAAAATTGTGGGATTTGTTGATTGATTCATGATGATGAAATCCCAAGAGGAATCTTGGGTTTTTTTTTTTTTTTTTTTTTTTTTTTTTCTTTTTTGTGTGTGCTACTAGCTAGCTAGCAGGAGGATACTTATCTGTTGTGTAGAGGGTTGGGGCCTGTACGGACTTTCCTCTTATCCCCACCAAAAATGTCATTATCCCCCCCAAGCTCCAAACTGGGAATATTTCTCTTCTTCATCTTCATCTTCATCATGTTCTTTCCATGGTGGGATTTCATCACTGCAGAAGCAGAAGCAGAAGAAGAAGAAGAAGGTGCAGAGTTTATGGGTTTGAATCTGTAGAATTTGACAGTGCCATTATCTGCATAGCATGGGGCTTTAAACTGCAGAAGCATGAGAAGAAGAAAAAGGCACACACAAACCAAACTCATCTGATGTTTCTTGCTAAGACAGTACCAAGTAGTCATGGCTCCTCAGCTCATGGATGGGCTTTAATTTCTTTCTTTTTCTATCTGTCCACCCTTCCTAGCTGATGAGATGAGATAGATGTTCTTGAAATTGGGTTCAGAGACAAGAAGAGCAAAAAGATTGGTGTTTTGAGAGAAAGGTAGGAAGGGAATTGGTAAATGGGAAAAACTTTTGGGGATGCCTTGGAGTTTGAAGGTGATGAGGTGGTGCAAAGTCAATTTTGGGGACACATACATACAGTCAATGTATGTGCATAGGTTTTGGTGCTCCCTAATTTTTTTGTTGTGTGAAATTGGGTTATTGTGAGTTGTGTTTTCTTGGGAAACTTTTCTTTCTGATTTCAGAGCCAAAGCTCCCCAAACATGATGAAGAGAAATACAGAGACAACCTTTGCACCTAGGATGTTAGATGTATACTCCTCAGATTGAAAAAATTGCTAAGCGCTCTTCAGACATTTAGCGCTTAGACGGCGATTAATCAGGCGCCTAGGTGCCAATGTATTATTTTTGTGAGTGGGGGTATTTGGAGAAGTGGAAAACAAATTAATTGGGTGGCTTATTATAAAGGTAATAGACCAAATCAACCATCTACATAAATCTTGAGTCATGTGAGATCAATCATTTTATTGGATTTTTTTTTTTTTTTAATATTGTCTTTTGTAAGTTTGGTGGTGAGTGGCTCACTACCTAGGTTTACAATGGAAGGTTGTTGCCTACAAGCAAGTAGAATGTCTTTCATGCTTCAAAAGTCATATTTTTTCTTTTTTCTTTTTAATTATAAATATCAATTATTAATACTTAACAATTCTTCAGTGGGAGCGTTGTTAACTCTGTGTGTTTTATTAGGTTGAAAAAGTATGTTTAAATAGATACTACAATGTAATAGAGTTAGTAACATTAAAAAAAAAAAAAATACTTAACAATTACCCCGCCCCCAACACACCTATATTTATTTCAATTACCCAATATTTGATTTCAATTTTGATTCCGATAATTGTACCCAACATTCCAAAATTCAGCCTTCATTGGTATTCGCAATGGGAATTAAACCCATTGCCAAACTCCCTCTTTGGTGTCTCAAAAGTCTATACATCCCATTATATATTTCAGGAAAAGTAGCATAAAAAAGCTTGACCTTTTTGCCAAAGAAGTTTGCATATACAAAAGCTAAGGGCATATTTTTTTACTACTAAGGTGTTGTTTGGATCTTCACAAAAACATCACATAATATTCTCTTTTGCTGCTGCTTCTTCTTCTTTTGGTAAAAACATCAACATTTACATGCAAGTTGCATAGATAAATATGTACATAGAATTGCACCTTCTCAACTTGTAGTTTAGTTTACATGTTACAATATTCTTATCAATCATTAAAAAAAAAAAAAAAAAAAAAAAAACACTTGGACAAAACATCATTTAAAGGCTGAAATGACTACATATTACTTGGCACGTTGCCTGGTTAGTTTTCATTTGATTAATAAGTAGAAGTTTTACAATACTGATCGTAAAAATACCGTTTATTATTCATTATTAAAAATAAAAAAGTGATACATGTATGTTACGATTAAGCATTTATCACTACGTCAAAAGTTATAACTAGTAATGAAGATGCAACTTTATTTTCTTATACTTACATAGTAGCCAACTTCAAATATCAATTGTTAATTAAGAGCAAACGCACTTACCACTAAGTCAAAAGTTATAATTAGTAGCGAATATACAACTTCATTTTCTTATACTTGCGTAGCTGCCAGTGTCAAGTTTCGATGGTAAGATTCTGGACCTAACCCTCCAAGTCTCCACCCAACAATGTCTAACCAATTACGACACAACTTTTAACAAATCAAAAATATATCCAATCACTTTCTATTTTTAACAATATAATTGAGATTTTGTTGATTAGTATGGTAGAATTAGCTAACCTAGCTTATAAAATTTCTTGCAAAGTTTGGTTAGTCATCAAATTAATTTTGACTTTTTAGTCCAAGAAATATTAAAGAAATTGGCAGTAAAATTAAAGTAGAAGTAGAACATAGTTAGTATGTGTTTATTGACTTTAATTAGCATTCATCTCCACCTATGGACCTGCAATCAATTGGTCAAAAAGGAGCCAAAACATTAGTCATAGCAATAATTTCATTTAGTATAATTGCCCAAATTTCTAATCAATCTAACAAGTCTTGTAGCTCCCTGCTATTCTTCTCATTCATTTTGGTGCACTGTAGCACTGTCTGAAATGTGATATTTCCACTTAATCATACTTCTCCAGCTAAGGCCACTTCAAAATTTTGAAATTCATAGCTCTAAAACTCTTTTAAAAAAAAAAAAAAAAAAAAGTACTTCAGACAGCATGCGAGATAATATAATGTTGTACGTGAAACATCACAAAAGTTTCTGTTATATTGTTTATTTCTCGGGTGGTGTTACATACTCATCATGTGTTTTTTTGTTACTTATTGTGACTCCTACTCGTATAGACGACCAGTCATTAATGATCGAATCTTGATTCACGTGTTGACTATTGCGGGGCACGATTTTTGCCAATATTATGTCGTCCCGAACACAATATCATGCTTGTTTGTCCTTGTGTATATAATATATATGAATAGATTTTCCCAACCAAGAAATCAAAGATTGGAATGGAATATATGTGTATGTAAAGTGAAGAATTTGGTGGAGATTGTAAATAAAAACATCATTTGCAGGGCGACTAAGGCAATTAGGTTACTTTGTGTGGGGCACTGAGATAAGATGTTTGAGAGGGGTATGCCACAGTTTTCACTTTCTCATTAGGAATGATGTTGTCCCTCATTTCCTTTCTTATGCTAAGAAGAAAATTAATTATAGAGCATTGAATATATATATATATATATATATATATATATATATATATATATATATATATATATGATCATATGAAAATCATGCGTTACATGAGAATCTACGAACCAACATAAATATACACAAGCGTTTACATAAATGCACACAAATCATTCCAAGAATAGATTATATTGTGTGCATTGTGCGCTGAAATATAAGTTTTTGTGCATTTATGTCGATGCTTTTGTGCATTTCGTAAGTTCTCACTTGAACATATATATATATATATATATATATATATATATATATATATATATATATATATATATATATATATATATATAGGGTTGAGTTCACATGAGGATAGTGATATATAGAGGACTATATAGAGAAAAATCAGGCACATACACGATAAATTAGTATCATGCACACAACTTAATACACAATGACACACTAGCATGCATGTAAACATCAGGTTTCGAACTCAGCCTCTATTAATTAATAAAGCTATGCACACAACATACAAAGGCACATGACTACATTAGGTCATGCACATGACATACAGACTAATGGCACGCGACTACACCTGTCAACCCTATTCACACGACATACGAACTATGGTACACGACTACATTAGACTATGCACACGACATACAAAGTAATGACACACAACTACACCTATCCACACAATCCTCTATAATATACTTGTCCTCATTTGAATACATCTATATATATATATATATATATATATATATATATATATATATATATATATATATGGAAGGGTTCAGGTGCGGGTATAGCTTCACGTGCGGTTGTGCGGTTAAATCTGAGCAGTTGATCAAATTTAGATCAACGGCTCAAATCAATGAAAATTAAAAAAAAAAAAAAAACGCGTGCCTGGAACAAAGAAGTATAAGCTAAGGTGCACCTTAAGTGTTAGATCTGAATCACAAACTCACGCACTTTAAGTACAAAACTCACACACATTAAGCACAACCTCACGCACATTAAGCACAAAACCCACGCACTTTAAATATTAACTCACAGACTTTAAGTTTCAACAACTACTGACATTAAGTACAAAACTCACGCACATTAAGTACAAAATCCACGCACATTAAGCACAAACATCACGCACATTAAGCACAAAATTCACGCACTTTAAGTATTCACTCACAGACTTTAAGTTTTAACAACTATTCACGTTAAGCACATCCCCACGCACATTAAGCACAAACCTCACGCACATTAAGCACAAAACACACGCACATTAAGCACAAAACTCACGCACATTAATCACAGATCCGCTCACCTTAATTTTGACCTAGATGCAAAAATTACAAAATTGTCACCGCGTTTTTTTTTAAAAAACTTTGATAATCCTGGACGACGTTGATTAAAGCGAGATGAATGGCTCAAATTAAACCGCACAACCGCACCTGAAGCCCTCACCCGCACGAGAACCTATATATATATATATATATATATATATATATATATATATATATATATATATATAATAGACACACATGAAAGTTATGGATAGATGATGATCATGTTTTGCAATCCATAAAAGTGGGATGGTCCCAAAAACCCATTATAATGCTCTGTAAAAAGATGACCATTTCCTTGTAAAAATCTTCCAGATATCACACTTTGACTATTTTGACAGCTTGTTTTGTTTGATCAACCACCGCCACCTTCATTTTGCAAAATATATATACACAAATTCCTTTCTTATTTTTTTTCCTTTGAAAATCGACTTCGCTATATGATTTTATGAGTGTATATGTTAGATGACTTTCTCAATAGGAAAGTGAAACTTGAATTTGGTCCAAATTTAACTCTTTTTCTAAGATTCATATGGCTTCTTAACATAAAAGTCACAAGTTAAAGCCACTTGACTAGAAAATTTTGAGTAGTTCGGACACACTAATTTAATTTCATTTTTCACACACACTAATTTCATTATAATAATATTAAAATATTATTTTAATTCTATTATAATTGACTTTGCTTTGTTTTTATTTTTAGAATTTCAACCTTTTGTCTTTTTAAAATGTTCACTTTTAATCTTTTTTTGAAACATTCACTTTTAATCTTAAATACATAAATGTCATAACTTTTGAAAATTTCACCCTGCCACATTAGAGGGTGTTGATATACAGTTTATCTAAATTTTGTCTGATTTGACCAATTTTACCATTTGACTTAGTCAAATAATTAAAATATGTATCTCGTAAATAATTTTTAGGGCAACAAAGCATATATATATATATATATATATATATATATATATATATATATATATATATATATATATATATATATATATATATATATATATAATTCAGTTTCTATGCAGTTGGGTATGTCCCATGCGATTGTGCGGTTAAATCTGAGTCATTGATCTTGCCTAAATCAACGTCAAGGATTAACAATGATTAAAAAAATGCAGTGGCAATTTGATCTTTTTGCATCGAGGTCAAATTTAAGGTGCAAGGTTTTCGTTCTTAAAGTGCGTGGTTTTTGTGCTTAAGGTGAGTTAGTTGTTGAAACTTAAATGCGTCGGCTTAAAGCTTTAGCCGCGTGGTTTTCCTTCTTAAGGTGCATGATTTGTATGCTTAAGGTGTGTCAGTTGTTGAAACTTAAGGTGCGTAGTTTGTATTCTTAAGGTGCGTGGTTTATGTACTTAAGGTGCGTCATTTTAAAACTTTAGGTGAAACAAATCAAACTGAGGATTTAGTGAACAATTTAAGCCTCCAACTTGGCCAAACCAAGCCTAAGTAAGAAGGCAAAATTTTGAATCCACATAATTTTTATAGCTAGCATTCAAATGTTAATATAAGGTGATCTTGTGATCTTATATTATTGTGGTTCTCACTAAAGTATGTAGTGCTCATTTTTTGTCCATTTAAAAGCATTATTACATGCAACTAAGCTCTCTTGAATGGATCATCTTAAGCTGTTTACCAACTTCATTTGCAAAGTCAACTCTTTGTTAAATCACATCATCCACCTTAAAGCTGTGGCAAGAAATAATTAACTTGTAAAGAATATGTTATACTTAGATTGCATATTTCCTCATCCTCTTACCTATATCTAGATCAACTAGCTTTAGTAAGGGTAACCTTTTTGGCTTTTATAAGAATCCACACAAATGTCATTGCAATACAAATTATATAATTAGTTTAACATAAAGTGGTAACGTAAATTTTACTAAACTTAAACTCTGCAATATGTTAGAATTGTATTGTAAAAGTAGATTTAATAATACTCATCACAAGTATACAAGTTATACACTAGTAATTTCAAATTTGTTGTTGGTGAGACTCAAACTTCTAAAATCATAAATGTATCTTTTTGACACCTCGGGTTATTCCAGTGGTCACAAAAGCAGTCATAAATTCCACAAAGAGGGAAGAGATCGATGGGAGTTTAATTTGAATCTTGTGAGGCCAAGCTTTCACTCAGTTCCCAACTACTTATGAGTTGGGTACCGAAATTTACCTATCATATAATACTTGTGAATTCAGGTAGCATAGCCCCCATGGAGTTGACAGAATTCAACTTTTTCCATCAAGAAATATATCTTTTTAACTATCTTAAGTAGAGTTCATTATATTAATTAATTAAGTTTTTTATTTATTCATAAACTACCAAGTATTGAATGAGCATTTGGTTCATGCAAAAGAGATAGAATGCAACTCTAGAAACTTCTTGGGGTGCGTTTACTAACGGAAGAAACTCTCCATTTTTTTTAGACAAATAGAAAACAAAATAAAGGAAAACGAAAAATACGTTTACTTTCGTACATTTTTTTAATTTGAAAATGGAAAGTGAAGATCGAACAATTAAATAAAAGAGCGTTGAATAGTTGAAGTAAACAAAGTCAAAATTTATTTAAATTTTTTAAAATAAATAAACAAACCGACATATGGAAGAATGTATTGAAGAGTGCATGGCAGTGGCAACCAGCAAATATGAAATATGAAATGAACAATAATGCAATAGATGATGAAGCGTGTTGTCTTCAGTACAGAATTCATCATTGGAGTAAAGAAAGAAGATTGGTATGAAATATTGGTCGTCAAGCAACTAGCCATCCTTTCTAGGGTTTCCCATCTCTTTTATTTTCTTTTTTTAAAAAAATTATTTTCATAAACCCTTTAAAAAAAAAAAAAAAAAATTCTCCCCATAGCTTTTTATGATTTCTCCTGTTTTATAATCCCTTTTTTTCTCCCATGCATTTGGTCAAACACTCAAATACTTATAGAGCTAACAAGCCTAACATTATTGGAACATCAACTACCACTACACATCATATATATACACTTATCTTACTTATTATATATACATGCAAACTATTTTCAATGCCCCCCACCCCCACCCCCACCCCACCACCTCCTATTAACCTACAATCATTTTAGAGCTTATTTGACTAGTCCACAAAGAAACCTCATAAGTACCAAATGTCCACTTTTCATGCTTGCACATGAGCAACATATTTACAAAATTCAAGTTGTGTTTACTTTAATTCTCTAGTTTTTCATTCTTCATTTTTTAATTTTTTTTCGAATAGAGAAATGTATAAATGAACATATTATCTATTTTCATCAATTTTTCATCGCTTTTGTTAGTAAATGTAGATTAAAAAATGTATAGCCTGCTCCTACTTTTGATGTAGACAGATGTGTTGAGATTCGAAACTAAATTTATTATCAAAAATGATGTAAGTTACCATCGAACTACGCCTAGAAGGCTAGAGTCCCAATTATATAATGATATTTAATTTTAAAGATAATTAGCTTGCCTATCTTATTGTTGAGAGATTACTTGAAATTTTTTTTTTATGCCTTGAAATTTATTATTTGATTTTAGAGGAAATTTATTATTGGGATTATTATTTTTATGGAGAATTTGACCCATTAACGGGCCAGCCTCAGGTTAGCCCATGATTGTTTGGGCCAATCAGTCATAGAATACGGGCTTGGAGTCCAATAGTGTAATCGGCCCAATATTCAAACGAAGTACGTAGTACTCGACGGGTCGACCAGCTCTCATTTTGAACTCACCGGTCGCCGGCGTCCGATTCCGGGAGATCCACCGCAGAGAGAACGAAGAAGAAGAAGCGAAATTGAAGTTATCATTCCCCGATCAGTGAAGAATATGGATCCGGAGGCTGCGCGCACCTCTCGTGACTCCCTGGACTTGGCATTTCACATGTCAAACATCCTCGACACCGGCCTCGATCGCCAAACCCTCTCCATTCTCATTGCGCTCTGCGATATGGGTCTCAACCCCGAGGCGTTGGCCGCCGTCGTTAAGGAGCTCGCCAGAGAATCCTCCTCTTCCTCGCCGCCGCGCGCGGCTACTCGTTCCTGAATTGCACTTTTTAGCCGGGTAAATTTTTTATTTTTGCTGTAATTTTTCCTTTTTTGTTTAGTAATCCGCCGAATTCTTCTGGTTACCTGCTTTAAAATCATGTTTTTGGTTACTCGTGGTTTACTTTCTGCTAGTCTTTAAGCTTCTGATATGCGAATTGAGAATCTGAGATGATATTCATATATGAACTTTGCTTGGCAAGAGTATATGGACTATCATTCAAAGTATGCAGAACTTCAAGTTGTATCATAAGAACAATCTCTTTTCTAGCTTGCTGAAAAATAGCACTGAACCAGGCTACCAGCCATGATAATTAACTCACCAGACCTGAAACATTTGAAAAATTATTAATAATATGGTTTTGTAAAAACTGAAAACAGATATATATATATATATATATATATATATATATATATATATATATATATATATACACACACACACACACAGACATATGAGGTTGTGCACGGGATAAATCCCGCCTTGTTACTCTAGCCGGAGGTTAATAGGCTGCTCCTGTTAGGAGTCAAACTTGTAACATTGTGATTACAATGTCAACGATCTGACTAACTTGGTTGGATTGCCCTAAGATAGAGATATAATTGGCCAATATGTATCCTTTTTATTCAACTTTCTTTGGGCAGAAAATTGCATATATGATCCATGAAACTGTCCTCTATGTACATGTACATTGTGTGAAATTGGCGTTTTCTCTCCATTGTGAGGAAGAAATTACAATTGCTATTATGGCATAGGGATCAAATATATTGATTTCAATATTCCCAGAGGGTAATACTTGGTTAAATGAACGAATATCTGTGTCGACTCTAGTATATCTTTGCTTGAGCATGGAGCTACAGAAGATTAAAAGTGTAGATTCAGTTTCAGAATTCATCTTTGCATGATAGTTTTTCTGTCCTACATGAATCTCACCCTCTTATATGTTTGCTTTGTTTGTTGGTGTTTACAGATGCAGACATAATGATGATGATCTCTTCAAAGGTTGTTTTGTTGATGATGAAATGCAGTGTGTGCACTATCCAGGATTTATCTTTGGCATCTTGCTTTTGAATATTTGTACTATACCCTTTCTGACATAGTTTATATTCATGGTTTACATGGATCTTTTTGCACTATTTGGCATTAAGTTTGAATGCAAGTGGGGTATCAAAATTTCATTGATGACTATTGGATTTGTAAAAATCTTTAGATGGTCTCATCATTTAAAGCTTACCAAACATATACTCGACCCCAAGCAAGTCATGCCACCCTGACTCGCAGGTATTGCATGACAAGTAAATCTTAGTACTTAAATTTTCAAAAGTAGCCGGGAGTGAAAGCTCGCTTCGAGCTCTCGTCCCTTCCCTCTAGGTGGAATTACTGAAAAAAACACACAAAAATACATTCAAAAACACAAATTGTTGTCTATGATAGAACCATCAATTATTTTTTTCTGGGAAGAAATGCCCAGGTGCTAAAACAATAGAGTTGCACCATAAAGATGCACTTATTCTGTACAAAACATCTGTGAGAGATAAAGGCAAATTTAGGCTACCAGGTTCCCCCCTTAGTTTATAGTAAAGAGTCTATACCTATATGGATCTATCTAAGATGATGACAATGTCTGCAAAACATGCCACTCCCAATTTCTAGAGCAGCCTCTAAATATAAGTTCGACGAAATCAACAAGAAAGCATGTTGTCTGTAGTCTCTCTGCTAAGGAGCTATCGTTCTAATTCCACAACATTAAAGTCCCGCACATATAGAACTAACTCAACGGCGTCCATTTGCCCGAAGCTTGTTGTGGTTGCCAGGCTTTGCATGCGCGTTTTTATTACCGAGACCCTGCTTGGGGATATCGTGCAACTCCATAACCTGTATAGTCCGCTGCTTCTTGGCTAGGGAAGAGTTATAATAAGACACAAAAAGATGATAATGAGAAATTCCATGAAGGCAGTTCTTTCAATCGACTGTAGATGATGATTAAAGACAAAATTTTGAACTCGAGACTAACCTTTTTCAAGTTCTTGGTAGCGTTCCTGGAGTCTCCTCTTAGTCGCCTCTAATTTTTTAGCTGAATCTTCATCTGAACACCTCGATTTCTAATCAACAAAATCACAGAAGTTAGATAAACAATCACCTTTGATCATCTATCTAAATATATGCTCACGTTTTGCTGAGAACCAACTGATCTCTTCTGAAGTGTGGTTCCATCTGATCTCTGCTGGGACTTCATTTCATAACTACTGGTCTTGTGATCCAAAGCGGGTTTTGCAGGTATTCTTGGCCCAGAATCACTGGCGGAAGGCTTATTTGGTTTATCAACGGTTGTCTGTTTCTTCATCACAGCTTCATCCTTCTTTGGATTCTGCTTATTCTTTGGGTCCCGGGAAGAAGGATTTGCCCTTTCCGAAACTTGATCCTTCCTGACGGGAATACTTTGGTTCTCCACTGATGGCTTTCTACCATTTTCACGGCTCTTCTTGAATTCCCCACTAGTATGAGGATCTGAAACAAAAAATCCCCAATCAGAACAAAAAAGCACAATCATGTGGAATTCAAAATAGAGAACCGAATAGCAAAAACTCACTTCCATCATCATCCATGCCATCAAAGAACTTCAAAGTTCACATGAAAATAACGGAAACAAACAAAAGAAAGTTAGTGCAGAAGCACGAAAGCATGAACAGATGTTTTGTCAAAACTCAAAAGGTAATCACTAATCAATCATACATGGGATAGCTCCATTCCAGTAGTACCAGCAGTCGTAAAAAAAACTCCCTCGTCCAGAGGGGGAGAAGGAAGTCCTTCCTCTTCCTCCTCCTCTTCAACAACCGATGCTTTTCCAGAATCTGGAGTGCTTTCCGTGCCTAAAAACAGCAAATTAAAATATCACATCCTAGCTACATCTATAACCCAAAAAAAAAAAGGTTGCAAAAAGAGCAAATCTATACTTGAAATAGCATTTGTAGCACTGAACCATTCATTTGCCATGAGCATCCATTCCCTGCAATCCATGAAAGTCGAGGTTTTCAATGAGCAGTAACTAAAAATCTGATAGATATATGATTATTCAACAATTTACATGTTGGATGAAAATGAAAACTTAGGTTATAAATCCATCTTCATCGTTGACATTTTGCAAATACCAATATAAGATTAATACCGAGAAAACTAAAAATGCAGAATGGATAGATCAAGAAAAGTAGGCACGAACCATAAAAAGCCTAGCAAATTGTATTGAAACCATAGCACAAACAAAATTCTTTTGTCTCTACTATGGGATGAGACTAGTTAACATATATCGGAAACAAGACTGTGGGAATGATGTTCAGCAGTTGGCAATCATTTAAAAGGTACTATTATTGCATCCAAGAGTTTAGAGTTTCAAGTTTCATACCCAAGTAATGTCTGGACAAGTGGCCTAATCTGCTTTGATCCATGATTTCTGAGAGGTTTTACTGACTTCCCAATCCCTGTGGCCTGTGACAGAAGTAATTAAATTATGTCCCGCTAATAATAAAGTAAGATAAGCAACAAAATCAAAGCAGAATTGACAGGGAAACAAGTGGTAAATGTAACCGGCAAAAGATCAAACCTGCAGATTCTCCACAGACAAAGACATCAACTGAAGCCTCCTCAGTGAATCAAACAATATGGAATCAGACTGTAAGAAGAAAGCATCACTAATAAAAACCAGATGACATGAAAGAACTGATTATCAACCAAGTAAATAACACAACATTACAAAAATGTGTGCAAGGTAACCAAGAACCACATAAGAAATCCAATTTGGTCAACACAAGGAGATATCTATAGCTCTGATTAGTTTCCACTTGAAAGCAGGAAATTTTTTCTTTCCAACCCTCTGCTATTAGGCAAGCACCAGGAGACTTCAACAACTAATTACTCCATCAAAAGGAATTCCAACAGGATTAAGCAGAAAGATAATGACCCACACAATGTCAAGTCTAACAGATTCAAGAGACAAGTGAATGAACATGAACATAAACATAAACCTCTTCTTCATAGTTATCGATAATCTTCTTGATCCTCAACACCTCCTCAACAGTCTGAGACTCTTCCTCAATCTCATCAGTCAATGCCTCAGCATCTCCATAGCTGCAATTACTGACCTGGTTCAAATTCATCTCCATCTCCATCTCCACATGATCATCTCCGCCACTCTTTGTCTTGCTCTCTTTGCTCCCATCCACCTCCAATTCCCCATTACGCCCCACCCGCTTTCCCTGGGCATTACCACCATCACCAAACGGTAAAACCACTTCATCCTTGTTGCACGCTAAGCACTTGGCCCGTTTACACGTGAACAGCATCTCAGCAATCCCATCTCTCCTCAATTTGAACTCATTGGGAAAATCTGCGACTGCCACTATTATAGCATGCTCAATGATAAAGAATATATCGGAATTCGCACTCCTGAAATAGTCCCTCCATTGATCAAGAGTCTCACAGTCGGCCATGATCGGAGGACAAGCACCTCTCCTCCAAATCCCAAAATAACCAAACCCTACCCAGATAAAAAACAAGAAACAAAAACCGGTCTTGAACAACACCCAGATATCCAAACTATGTCTATTCGATTCTTACGTTTCCGGGGATCGTAAACGACGTTTCCGGCAGTGAAACCTCTGGTTCTGAATTAGGTTTGACCCTGAAACTAAAACCTCAAAATGGTTGGGAGAAAATTATCAGTTACGTATACAGATGATCGGATATAAATCCCTGGGGAGTGAAAAGAGCGTCAGTTCTGAATCTTGGATGAACCCACAACAAATTCAGAGAAAATACCAGTGAATTAAAATACCCAGGGACAAATAATCTATTGATATATCAATGGCATTCCGGGCAAATTTGGATAAAATTTCAGTCAGAAATCAGAATTGGCTTTGGGAAGTGCGGGTGATGATACATATTCCCCCCGAAAATTTCAATGGAATTGGAAAGAATCGAAAGAAATATGCATATGCTTATCTTTCAATTTCTCCTCTTTATTTCTATTTAAAATAATAATAATTAAATAAAGTACGTAATCTGTAATACGAATACGATAATAGCGTCAGAGTCGGAAAGATGCCTTTTTTGAAATTTTTTTTTTCTTTTCATTTTTTTTTCGTTTTCCAGGGATTATATATTCTTATAAAAATAATCAAATAAGCCCCTTAATTTAATAAAGTTGCTTGTTTTCCCCCAAAACAAAAAAAAAAAAAACAAAAAACAAAAAAAAAACCCTTAAATTTTACCTGAAACCTTTTAACATGTTATATTGAGACAATGAAATTCAAAAACTTATATTTTATGAGTTACTAACTTAATATCTTATTGTTTTCAAAAAAGAAAGAAAAAAAACTTAATATCTTATTCGGACTATTAACTATGTACACTTACTTAATTTTATTCTTTGACGTTAAAATTTACTTATTTGATTTTCTAACTATTGATTTTATACCTAATTTAGTCATTCGTTATAAATAATTATTCGTATTAATAATATTCTCATCCTTTATATAATAAAGCTATATGGTTTGGGAAATAATTAATGTTATAATTAATGTCACAACATCTTTTATTATAAATTAAAAAAAAAAACACAACATTTAAAAAATAAAATAGCTATATATTATATAATCATATAAAAAATATACTTTTGAAAAATAAAATAGCTATATATTATATAATCATATAAAAAATGTGTTCAATTAGAGTTTAAATTTACACATACAAAATTTGAAATTTGCTTTCCAAATGTAATTATCTTAGTTATTATTTGTATTGTGAAAATTATAATATAGATGAAATGCAATTAAGAATAAATCAATGTAATTATGTAAATTATCTCTATAAGTTTATTTGAATATGCACATAATTAGAGATTATATTAACCATACAAAATTTTAATTTTAATTTTAATTGTAATTTTGTATTCTATAAAAATAATAAATACTTGACCAATGGAAGCTTAAAAATATTATTATATTAAATAATTTAAAATATTTTAGTTTTTTTATTTTTTATTTATATTTATAATAGCATAATTTTTTTCCGTGCATCGCGCGGGTGAATTACTAGTAAATAAAATAACTTACCAAACAACACAATAGACATATTCTTAGGAATAATATTATCATAAATAAAACAACTTATTCCTAAGAATCAAACAACCAAATAGATATATTACAAAGAATACAATCTTATTCCTGACATATTCTGTGAACAAAATGTATTATTAGTATTTAAAATTACACGTTAACCCAATAACTCAAAACAACCATTACATTCTAATTTGTTTGTGCCAAAGCACCTGAGACATCTAAAAGTAAAAATTCCCACATATTATTCAGAAGTTGTTCCAACACCAAAGTCTACTCACCCCTCCAAAATTTTCCCTTCCAATATTCCCTTCCTTACATGTAATTTTCTAATTGCAATTTCTCATATGTGACCGTTTCACGGGTCTGCATTCGTGAAACGGGTCGGATTTTTCATAAATATTACAATTTTCTTTATAAGTCAAATTTTATAAATAACTCAAACTTTAAGTGCATGTAACGACATCATAAAGCAAACACAGTATAAGTACATCTAACAATAGTATAAAGTGCATCAAAAGATATCATTGCACCAAAAATGAAAGTTCATTCCACTTAAAATAGTATTAATGGTTTAGTTTAAGGGTTCACTTTTTAGTGGTTATAGTAACTTTATCTTTTTAATACTTATTGCATTTATATTCTTTAATCAAACAAACAACTGTATATAATACACTTCATGGCAAATTATATTATGCACCGCGGTGCATAATCGATTATGCACCGCGCGTCTTTTTTTTAAATGAAAATTAACCGTGTTTATTTCCGCCGTTTTGCACTCTTTTACAAAAAGTAACTCTGTTATTCAGTGTCATTTTGTATACACTGCAGTTTCAGTTGAACACAACTACAGTTTCATTTTGATATAACTATAGTTTCATTCGATATTTATAGACTCAAATATGTGAAAATGTTATTTAATTTTATTTTATATACACTATAGTTTTATTAAAACACAACTACATGATCATTTTGATATAATTACAGCTTCATTGTACAATATACACTCAAATATGTGAAATGTTATTCAGTTTCAGTTTATATACACTGCAGTTTCATTTCACTATAACTACAGTATCATTTTGATATAACTGCAGTGTCGGTTTGGATATACTGTAGTGTCAGTTAGTGTTTAATACACCAAACAAACGGACTCCGTTAACTCTAACGGCGGGCCGTTTCTTTACTTAAAGAAACGGCGCCGTATATGGGCCGCGGTGCATAATCGATTATGCACCGCGGTCTATAATATAACAACTGACACTTCATGATGTTTATTTATTTGATTAACTAAATAATAGAATGAAATTCATATTTTATTCCTTACCTATTTATTCCCTATGAAATATAATTCATATTCATTCAGAATTTATTCCATCAAAATGTATTGTGAAGTTTATAATATTTTGCTAAATGTTATGGCCTAAGTGTAATATTGTGGATTCGTGTGTCATGTATAGTATCTGTTTAACAAATAATATGAATCTCTTATTTATTAGAAATCCACAAATAATAATACTCAAATGCATGTTTTGGATGGAGTTCGTTTTGTGATTCTAGTTAGCAAAAAGTTACAAGAAAATAAATTAATTTATTATGTCTATAATTAACCAACTCAAATTAAATCAAGAAAGTCAATTACAACTCGACAAAAATATTATTACATGAGTACAATTATCATTTTCCATGTTGAAGTTGATTTAGTGCAAGCTTTCTTCCGGGGGCCATAAAGGTGGGTCCATATGATATTTGTTTTAGATTAATATATTATATATATTAGCTTAACATAACCAATAAAAATAATTTAAAAACTCTGAAAATTTAAAATTTCGTTCTCTAACTATTACATGAGAGTGCGTATTGTGTAAAGTTCATATCAATATAATAATATTGCAGATCACATAAATGAGATACATCACACTATGAATACTTTGTATAACGAACTCGACCAAGTGAATATTGACAATAATCAAATAATAAGATAAGGGGGCCCAGTAACACCTAGTACCCACACATATATAGTGTTTGCTTCATCTTAACTATTTATCTCCTCTTAGAATTAGGGGGGTCCAGTAACGCCTATTGTCCACACATATATAGCGTTTGCTTCATCTTAACTATTTATCTCCGATCCTCTTAGAATCACATTGTGATAAGGGAAGAACAACATTGATGGTGATGAAGACTTGTACTCAGAGCAAAGCATTATATTCTTGTCCTTGTTAAATATGGCCATGATTATTGTAACACTCTTACACTGTCAAATACAAATTCCCCATTCTAATCTGCACCTCATCTCTTCAAAACTACTGCCAATATAATATGCCCCTTTTTACTGCTGTTTCTTAGCTTATTTTACATTTCTTCAGTTCACACTTCACAACTGCTCTGATCTGCTGGGTTGGAAGCTAAAAAGGTACCATATTTTTATATATCTCTGTTTGTCTTACTGTGATGTATTTTAATTGCTTGCTATATGCAACCATATAACACAAAAAGAGACAGAATTATGATGCTCGCACGAGCTTAGTTCAATGATTCAGTATGCTGTATTTGAGAGAAGAGATCAAGATTCAAACTTTGGTGGCATATTAAATATGCTCAAAATAGACAGATCCCTTGTGCACACCTGCATTTGACTTTGTTTACTAATACATTGAGTCACCATAATTTACATCATTCCATATAGACAACTTAGACTGATTTACTCTTGTGGTACTTTGCTGCCGATCGACTAAGATGACAAGACATAATTAACCTAATGCTCATCCCAATATATATATATATATATATATATATATATATATATATATATATATATATATATATATATTGCATGGCTTTTATCTAATTTGGTTGAATTGTTTTCATTTGTAGAGATAAGAAGAATTGGGAAGATGGAATTTGTATCTGCCCTACTGAAGCCAGTTCTTGACAGAATAGTAAACCCAGTTTTGGAAGAGATTGGATACGTGTTTGAGTACAGAAGCAACATTGAGAATTTCAGGAAGAAAGTGGAGAAGATAAAGGTTATGAGAGATGAGGTGAAAGAAAGAGTTGAGGAAGAGGAGAGAAAGCTGCAGATTGTTGCACCCAGAGTAAAGGCATGGCTACATGAAACAGACAAAATCACTGCCAAAGAACACACGATTTTGGCCAAGAAATCCGATGTTGAAAAAGGTTGTCTCAAAGGTTTTTGCCCAAATCTTAAGCTGCGTTATTCTTTGAGTAAGAAAGCCAAGAAGGGTTCACAAGATGCTGTTGAACTACTCGGGGAAGGTTACCAATACTCCAATGTTTCCCGTTTAGGTCCTTTCCTGTCCCAACGCTCATTCGGTCTTCCCTAAAGGTTGAATCTTCAATCATAAAAGTTTGGCATTCCGACCCAACGCTCATTCGTGATGTGCTTAAATCAATCAAATTACATACAATTAACAAAAAAATAAAAATGTTTAAGGGTTATAAATTATGTCGGTGTTATGTACTTATGTATTGTAAAGAGTAAATTATCAGTGATTTAATATAACTTCTGGAGATGATCTATTGACTTTATTGGTTTGAGTCGTTCAACTATATACGGACAATTATTATTAAACGATCTTTATGTGGAAACATTTGATTGATTTATTTTATGTTTGATTTAAAAGTAGATATATATCATGTTGAGTGTGGTTAGTCAATTCAACGTAGCAAATAAATAAATAAATAGAAATTATTAATAAGTCTGGAGGTAAAGTCAAGAGGAAAAATAGCATACTAACCAACATATTGTTTTTTTTTAAATTATATTTTTATAAGACTGTACTTATAATCCTCACTTGTCATGAATTATGATGTTGCGGCTTAACTAAGTACCTCGTTGATCAATCAATATTTAATTATGAGAGACATTGATCAATTAGATCTCTTGCACATATAAGTGTACATGTGGCGAAAAACCTGAAATCATTTAAGCAACTCGAGATTTATCTCTTACATGAATTTTATGATAGGTTATTTATGAGTTTAAAATATAGTCCGGTCAGGAATCGAGGACTAGCTAGATGCGAGCTAGGTATGAGTCAGGAATCAAGGTGGAACCAGTGGAGCTAGAAACCAGGGATTAGGTGCGAGCTAGAGTACCATAGTGGAACTAATGGAGCAGGAATCGGGAACTAGGTGCAAGCTACGTATGAGGCAGAAACTAAGGTGGAACTAGTAACATGTCAAAAAAAAAAAAAAAAAAGGAAAAAAATATAGTCTAGCAGAAAAATGGAAAAAAAAAAAAAAAAAGTAAATGAATCATGATGTTTGTAGGAGTAAAATTAAATAAATGTAGCAGAGTATTAATGAAAGGAATAAGGTCCAAATTAGCAACCGAACGTAACCTGAAAATGTAATTAGGCCACAGAACGAAAAAAAGTATAATTAGGCTACTGAACCCTCTATGTATACAATTTCACTTAATAGCAGGTTACCCTCAACTTTAGCAGTTTACTTACTTACGTGGCAGATGAGTTGGCATTTTTAATAACTTTTAAATAATTTTTAATAAATTTTAATAATAAATTTTTCTAAAAAATGTAATTTAAAAAAACAACGGTTTTTTAAATTAATTTTTTTAAATTTATTATTAAAAATTATTTAAAAATTATTAAAAATGTCACTTCAGCTGCCACATAAGCAGGTAATCTGCTAAAATTGATGGTAACCTGCTATCCGGTGAAATTATATACATTTGGAGTGTTCAGTGACCTAATTGTACATTTTTGGAGTATTCAGTGACTTAATTGCACTTTTTTTTTCGTTCAATGACTTAATTGCATTATCAGCGTTGAGTAGCCAATTTGAACCTTATCAAAAAAGATTTTGGTGGAACAGGTCTTCCCCACCTCTCTCTGCATGACTGCATATCTACTTCTTCTTTACCTTTTTTATTTTGCTTGAAACTTCCCTAAAGGGAAAGGGACTATATTCTTGATGTAACAGTAAGGTGAACGTACCCAATAACACCCAGAGCCAAGAGAAATCTTGTGCATTTTGTGAAGTAATTAAAGTGTTTGCTTGATCCTATTTGTCTCCTCTCAGAATCACTTTCTCATAGGGGGAGAACAATGGCGATGGAGTCTTGTACTTTGAGAAAAGCATTATATTCTTCTCCTCTCATATATATACCTAGCCATGATTGTAACACCTATATGCTATCCAACACAAATTTCCCATTCTGCAGCTCATCACTTCAAGCCTACACTGCCACTTCCATAGCTTATTCCAATCTCATCTTTTCTAGTTCTTGTCACATTTCTTCAGTTTACAACTGCTGGGTTGGAAGCTGAAAAGGTACCGCATTTCTATCTTTGCTTTATTTTCATGTATTTAAACTGTTTGATATATTGTGCCACTAGAGCAAAAGAGAATAATTGTGTGTAGTGGAGTAAAAGTTGCTCTTCTAGTTCCAAGGTTAATGCCCCCACTATCCGAGCGTGCTCAAACAGCGCCTTGTGACCCAATGAGATAAATCAGTCTAGGTTGGACATAGTTGAACTGTTCAAACTAAGAAGGCCAATAGGCCGCTCCCACCGGGAGTCAAACTTGGAACCTTGTGGTTACCAAGCAAACAATATGACCAACTTGGCTAGGTTGGCCCCCGATTAATGCCCTCACTTGATTTGATGCTATATTGTTAGCAAGTCTATTGAAAATGTGTTCTTGTTGGTGTTGAATTGAAGAGATTGTGCATTCCGAACTTTAGATTGAAAGTATTAGATGCATTTAGGATGAAGCTTTAAATCTAATTTGGATATATAACATGTTGGTCAAGTAGGTGTAATAGTTTCTTTTTATTTGTTAGGAGAGAAAAGAACTACTTTTGTAGAGACCAAACGGATTTGGGAGGATGGAATTTTTATCTGCCCTAGTGGCACCGATTCTTGAAAGACTTGTAAAACCAGTTTTGGATGAGATTGGATATGTGTTTCAGTACAAAAGCAATATGGAAAGTTTCACAATGAAAGTGGAGCGGGTAAAGGATATGAGAGATGGGGTGAAAGAGAGAATTGAGGTGGAGGAGAGAAACCTGCAGTCTATTGCACCCGATGTTAAGGGATGGCTAGATGAAATAGAGAAAATTACTGCCAAGGAAGAGAGCATTTTGGAAAAGAAAGCTGAGGTTGAAAAAGGCTGTTTTAACGGCTATTGCCCAAATCTTAAGTTGCGTTATACATTGAGTAAGAAAGCCAAGAAAGGGGCGAAGGTTGCGGTTGAACTCATAGTGGAAGGTTCCAAATACTCGAGTTTTTCCGTTCCTGCACCTCCTTTGCAGGTTGAATTTATTGGGCATAGACAATACATAGAGTTTGAATCTAGAAAGTCTAATGAAGAGGAAATAGTTGAAGCACTCATGGATGGTGACATTAACTTGATTGGGATTTGTGGTATGGGGGGAGTAGGAAAGACAATGATGGCCAGAAAGGTAGGAAAAAGAATGACGGAAGAGATGATGTTTGATGAGTTTGTATTGGTAGCTGCTAGTCTAACACCAGACCCCAAAAAAATTCAACAAGAAATTGCAGAAGGATTAGGCCTCCAATTAAAAGAAGAGAACCCAACACTTCGAGCGAATAAGCTTCAGAGGAGACTGGCTTTAAAAAGGACTCTCATAGTTCTAGATGATATTTGGGCAAGACTAGATTTGGAGGAACTAGGCATTGCTTTTGCACTTGCAGAAAAGTGTAAAGTCATACTAACTTCTCGACACCGAGACACATGTGCTCAAATGGACGCTCAGAAGATTGTGGTGATTGAAATTTTACAGCAAGATGAAGGTTGGAGTCTTTTCAAAGAAAGAGCTGGGAGTTGTGTGAGTGATCCCGATTTACATCCTATAGCAAGAGATGTTTCAAGGGAATGCAGTCATCTACCACTTGCGCTCACAACTGTTGGAAGGGCACTGAGAGACAAAAGTCAGCATTCTTGGGAGGATGCCCGTACACAATTGAGAAGAGCTGCGCCAATTAATATTCCAGAAGTGTTGAAGGAAGTGTATCAACCGCTCGAGTTAAGTTACCAACTTTTGGAAAGCAATGAGGCCAAGTCTCTCTTTCTACTTTGTTCTTTATTTCCAGAAGATTATTGTATTCCATTGGAATTCTTGATTTGGTACGGTGTCGGGCTAAGGGTATTTGAAAACATCACAAGTTTGGAAGAAGCGAGAACTAGGGTATATAGATTGGTTGAGATACTTGAGGATCGGTTCTTGTTAGATGATGCAGCTGAAGGCCGGAGAAAGTGTTCACTAGTTCAGTATGATAAATATGTCAAAATGCATCATGTTCTTCGAGATGTAGCTATATATATTGCCAACAAGGAAGACACTGTTCTTATCATGACTAATGATGTTGAGTTGCCCAAAGAAATTTCTTATGAGAATCTCGCTTGCATTTCAATTGTTTCAAATGCATTGACTATGCTTCCGGAAACCTTGATATGTCCCAACCTTGATGTCTTAAGGTTAGAATGCGGCAATGAAAGATTGGAAATACCTAAGAAATTTTTTTATGGGATGCCAGGACTTGTAGTGCTGGATATGCCCGGGAGCTATTTTCATTCATTGCCGCCATCACTTGGGGGTTTGAGAAACCTTCGAGTATTGTATTTGGACAATCATCATGTTGAGGAAATTTCCATCATAGGCAAGCTTGTAAATCTTGAAATACTCATTTGCTTCTGTCGTGCTAGAGTACTGCCTGTTGAAATAGGAAGACTGGTTAATCTGAGGGTCCTAAATTTGGGGGACACTTGCATCCAGATAGTTGCCCCGGGGATAATCGCTAACCTAACCCGTCTGGAAGAAGTGTACATGATAAATAATAATTGCAGATGGGAAGGTGCTGGAGGACGTGAGGGGTCGAATGCAACTCTCCATGAGCTAGGTACCTTACCAAATTTAACAGCTTTGGAGATTCAGATACTTGAACCAAGCCTTCTACACACAAACATATCCTTTCGCTCCTTTCCAAAGAAATACTTTGTGTTTAGCTCTTCATATTACCTACGGGAAGGCCACTTGCAGAAAGCTATGTATCTGTCTCTTCCCCTCTTGGCTCCATTGGGCAATTGGGTTCGTGTCTTGCTAAGAACTGCCCAGGATCTTTACTTAGATGACATTGGATCAAAGATTGCGATAGATGAATTGGTGCCAAAGAACTTTTGTTATGTGAAGAAACTTATACTTCAAAACTGTAGTAAAGTGGAATTCCTGGCGAACACAACTATGGTGCCACTGGAAAGTTCTGTTTTCCCAATCCTAGAGTCTCTCTGTCTCTTGAATCTCATCAACTTCAAGAAGATATGCAATGGTCCATTTCCAGCAGGTTCCATGGAGAGGCTTAGTCACCTCGAAGTCATTGCACTTCCCAAATTGATCACTTTATTGGAGGAACCAACTCAAAGAGTTATGCTTCGAAATCTCCAAGGCATTTTAATAGATGCATGCCCTCAATTACAGAATCTTCTTTCACTCCCAATGACTAGAGGTTTGGTGAAACTGAGAGATCTTGATATATACGATTGTGAATCTATGCAAGAAGTCTTTTCAAATGGAAGAGAAAGTGGGCATGCGGCACAGAAGGTCACGTTCCCCAAACTAAACCATTTGAAACTTCAAAAGTTACCAAACCTTACTAGTTTTTGCCAGGGCGTTGAAGATATTGAGTTCCCGCAATTAAGATACTTGGAGATTACAAACACACCAAAATTTAAGAGTTTCTGCGATTCAGAGAGCTCAGATGATTTGGAAGGCCATTCTCTCTTTAACCAACAGGTATTCAGAAGTACTGTTATTTACTTCATTCTTAATTTCCTTTTTATCTTCGTCTAGCCAATCCCGCGTGTTATTTATTTTTGCAGGTCAAATTTGATTGCCTAAAGAGAATCATACTAAAAGGATTGGATAGAGTGACAGATATAGGAGGCTGCTCTTTTATTGAACTTGAAAGTTTGAGGATAGAGTCGTGCAACAATCTGACGAGGCTATTTTCTCCCTCAGTTGCTAAGGCCTTCGCCAATCTCAAGGAAATGGAAATCGGTGACTGCCTGCAAATGGAAGAAGTAATTTCAAATGAGAGACGACAACAGAAACGAGACAGCACAACACTGCTTCCCAAGTTGGAGAAGCTGAAAATAGCACACCTACCTGAGCTCCGGGTCTTTTGGCAAGTGGAGCGTGATTTAGAGTTGCCATTGTTAAAGGATTTGGAGATTGACGATTGTCCTAAAATGAAAGCCTTCACTCATGGGTCACTCTACACTCCGAGCCTTAATCAGCTCATGATAAATCGGAAAATCATCAATAATCTGGACATTAATGTTGCCCTGCAACAATATGCACCATGAAAGCCAAGGTATCTAGCTTCTCCAATAACAAACATGATATCGATTCTTTTACTTCATTGTTTCTCTTTTTCCTCCCTTCCCTTCCCTGAACTTCTTAACACTTCTCCATTCTTTTCATTCTAGTACGAATTCCAGATACGAGCATCGTGTTAGATAAAAGGAGGATGGAGCTAAACAGTTGTGGTACGTTTTGATCATCTCCTGTACTCTCCTGGTTATGTTTGTAGTATGCCATATGCTCTCTCTCTCTCTCTCTCATTAATGATTTCTTTATTCATAGATGGCAAGAAGTATGTGCTCTACAATGAGAATAATGGTTGATCTTATACTGGGGCAATGTTGGTTTTGGAATTGGTACAGAGAAGTATAAATTCTACTATGCGGACTCTCAAATTCTACTTTCTGATGCGGCCAGCATGGATAAGGTATCTTCATTCTGTGGGTCCCATGAAAATGTGTCTACATCAAAGATTTGAAAATAGGGAGCAGAAGTTGAGATCGGAATACATGTAGTATTTTCCGGAAAGTATTAAATGTTGGTGTGATTTTCTCCTTTCCCCTTCATCCTTTTTTGTTCATTATGGTCCCTTTGTGTTCTTTTTCCCACTTTATGGTGATGAACAAGCTCGAGACATATTTAAAACAATATAAAATGGTTGTTCACTGACTGTTACATATATGCCTAAATGGTTAGCAATGAGTATCAATGCATTAAGAGAGACAAATACTAATTCGACGAAAAGAGAATTAAGAAGGCAATGACAATATAATGCTACTCAAAAAGAGAACTAAAAAATCTTAGAGAAATTTAAACTAAAAGTAATATTTATTTAGATTATCATTTTTAGATTAAGTATTTAGACTATCAGTTTTATAAAGTTTTAAATATTTATTTTAGTGACATTTATAATGAATCTCCTATATTATTTTGTATTAATATACTTTGAATTACCCTTTTAAATAAACGAATTTGACATTCAATTACGCATGTATGAACTTGCCAATTATATCATTGCTACTTTGTTACCTTCTTTTCCCAAAAGGTTGAATACTCTATCCCAAGAGCCTTCACACTCCAGTCTGACAGAGTATTTAGGATGATGTAAATTACGGTGATTCAATAGCGCTCAAGGCCAAATGTCTCCACACTGTCGTTGCCGAGATTCGAACCTTGATCTCTTCTCCCAAATACTACCTACCGAAGCAGTGAGCTTAGCTCGCGTGGACCCAATGTTTTTTTTTTTTTTTTATCAACACTAACAGTGGCAAATTTATTCACTGCTTGCCCACATTTGTCATTTGTCAACATTACAACATACTATGGGTTTCCCACTTTCCCATGTTTTTTCAAGATTAAGTGGTTAAACAGATAATAAAGCAACTTAACATCACAAATTTGTTTTTTCTTCTTTAAACATCCTTTTAACAAATGGAATCATCATTATTAACCCCAATTCAGAACTACCTTTTTTTTCTTTTCTTTCCTTTTAAAGAGATTCGGTAAAAAAAAAAAAAATTCTCGATATTCGATATTATATTTAATAAAATCGCATTATTTTTTGTCTATAAATAAAAATAATTCTCTCAATACATGTTCTCTAGTTACAAAATTCAAATATGAGATATTAATTAATTTGAGAATTTCTAAAATATTAAAAGGTACCGTGTTATTGATTATAGTTTGGTAAAATTACACAAAGGAACATTGCCTAATAAATCAGTTATTAATATTTTGATCTATCAACATATTATAACTCTAACATTTTAAGAAACGCTACCACTTTTTCTATTTATAATAGTAAAATATGATATGATAATATTTCACATCATAAAATTTTCCTAATTAATTCTATCTTTACGAAAATAAGGCATAGTTCAAGTGACAGGTGAAGATAGGTTTTATCTTAAAATGAACTAAACATAGGATATAGACTAAACCTTAAAAAATAAAAAATCATAGCTAATTTAGGTTGTAAAATGAAGAAAAAGACAATAATAAAGGCTTAATGGAAAATGTAGAAGTTGAAAGCTAAGAATAAAGATAGTCCACACATCCTTTGTGGAACCCACAACAAAACACTACTAGACATTGACTTGATGTCTTCATTTGTATTCCACCTTAAAACCACAACCCCCCACCCATTGATAAGAAATGTGATAAAATTTTAAGTTTTTTTTTTTTTTTTTTTTTTTTTTTGGATTATGAGAAATTTACAATTACTATCTGAAAATGTGTATTGGATAAATTTCGCTCTTATACGTTACTTTAAAAATAATTTCAAGATATATGTAAGATTGTGAAGTGTTTTTTTTTTTAAATACTATTTTTATTTGTATGACTTAATTAATTATAGTTTATTTAAAGTATTCATAATTTAATCTTTTGATTAATTAATTTAATGTCAATGAATAAGATTTATATACTCCCGCATTTAGTCCTTACTTCTCTCGCGATGTAACTTTTATTCTTTAGGTGTTCATGAATTGATTCCTTGACACTTCAAAAAAAAAAAAAAAAAAAGAGCCCAGAACTTTTTAAACAATCATTATTGTGTGAATCATACTATCAAATAATGTATATTCAGTATACAAATAATGTACTTTTAATATATTAAAAATGTACATTATATTCAGAAAAAATACATTATTTGAGTACTGAAAGTACATCAATTTGTATAATGTACATTCAGAACACAAATAATGTACTTTTAAATATTAAAAATATACTTTTTGTTATGATCTATACATTCTTCCAAAAGGTTAAACCCCAATCCTAAGGGCCCCCACATCCCGGCCGACAGAGCATTTGGGAGGATAGGTTGTGATCTATACATCATTGCGTGGACTATAGTCAAGAAAATAATTTGCCTCTCAAAAATTCTGTACCTTTAACTTGCAGTTGTACTAATAATCTGCTTATTATATGCCAAAATTGATTTTTTTTTTTTTTTTGTTTGGTAGATGAATTTTAAAATGTAGTAAAATTGAAGAATTTATCAAAGAATTATACTACATGTACTCTCAAATCTTACTATCTTATATGGCGAGCTTTGATAAGTGTTTTTTTTTTTTTTTATGTAGGTCTTACTATAAGTATCTATATCAAAATTTTGTAGATGAAAGTAAAAGTTGAAAGTACACAGTATTTTCCCTTACCAAATATAGATGTAAAATAAGAGGAAAAAAAAAAAAAAGAATGAAAATGGTGGGTGGCACTCACTCTCACGAGTCATCTCAAGCAAAGTAGCATAAAGAGGGCTCCTCTCAGCTCCCTCAAATCCCGGAAAAAACATAAACCCTACCGGACCCAAGCCGCCACGGGCACTGCACTCCACTCTCCACTGTTTATGCCCAAAATCAACACATTAAAAAAAAAAACACAAAACAAAAAAAGAAATTCCCATTGCCATAAAAATCATAAAGAAATGCATCCATCGCCAATACTAACCATAATAAAAAGCTGTAAGTAAAGAAGAAAACAAGATCCACCTCGAACCCCCCTCCACCTTCACCCCCACCCCCACCTATTCATTCATTCATTGTGTTCCTCTATCCAAAAATCAGGTGCTTTCTGAAAGGGAGATTGAGGATAAATGATACCCATCTATAAAGATTTCATCTTTTTTTTCTGATTCTCTGCACTTCTTTTCAGTGTTTACCCCCTCCCTCTCTCTGGGTTTGAGTTTGAGTTTGAGCTTTGCCGGTTAAAAAGTTCGAATCTTGGAATTCCGGCGGGTGGGTTTCTTCATAACCGGGATTTTGGCGGCGGTGGAGAAATGAGGGAGGAGGACTCCAATTGGTTTGCGAAATGGGAAGAGGAGCTTCCTCCTCCGGATGAGCTTATGCCCTTATCTCAAACCCTAATTACTCCTGATCTAGCTCTGGCGTTTGATATTCAGAATCCCAGTAGCCCTCACCACCCGCCCATACAGCCGCCGTTGATGGCGGTTCAGACGCCGCCGTCCTCCCAGCCCAACTCCTCCGCCGAATTTGACTCCGCCGACTTGGGCGGCGCCGCCGCCGCCTCCGGCGGCGGCGACGAGCCCGCCCGGACCCTGAAGCGGCCCCGCCTCGTGTGGACCCCGCAGCTCCACAAGAGATTCGTGGACGCGGTGGCGCACCTGGGGATCAAGAATGCGGTGCCCAAGACCATAATGCAGCTGATGAGCGTGGACGGCCTGACGCGCGAGAACGTGGCGAGCCATTTGCAGAAATACAGGCTCTATCTGAAGCGTATGCAAGGTCTCTCTAATGGCGGAGGGGGCGGCGGCGGGGGAAACAACTCCGCTGGGGCAGGGGTGGACGCTGCAACCGACCATTTGTTCGCTAGTTCACCGGTGCCGCCACATTTCCTGCACCCCGTGAGGTCAAACTCCGACCATTTCCTGCCGTTTGTCCCGGTGGCTGCTGCAATGCAACACCACCACCAGATGGTGGGGCACCACCCTCAGCTCCAGCAACAGTACAGGCATTTCGGGTCACCCCCGAACGGGCAATTCGAGCATACATTCCTATCCAGGCAATCCCAGCAACAGGTTCAGAGGATAGGGGCACCAGTACATAATAATAATAATGCCAATTCTTTGGTGCCATCATATGTGGAAGATGTGGAATCAGCTAATGGGAGGAAGGTCCTTACTCTATTCCCCACCGGGGGCGATTGAGAATTCGATTCAGGGTAACCCCCGCTATCCTTATGCCCCCCGCCCCCCCGATGGTTATGGAATGTCAAAACTTATGCAATTTCGCCCCCGGTGGTTAAGGATTTAGATTCTTTAGTTCTTGTGCTGGTGGTGGTGGTGTAACAGTCTTTAGTACTTTTGTGTCCTCCGGGAATTGTGAATCCCTCCCTGATCGAATCGAATTCATTGTTGCTTCTTCTGTGTTTTTTGCCTGTAAGGACTAGGATCTGGAAACTAAATTTGGGAAGAAAAAGAAAATCTAGAAGTGTAATTATGTTCTGGCCACTCTTGTGCTTTCTGTGTCAGCTTCTTTTTTATCTGTTGGCTACTAGTGATTTTGGCCTTGATGTCACATGCAATAATGTCCTAATCAGCCCCACTCATAATGTTGTCTAGTCTATGGATCAATGTGGTTCCTTTGAACCTTTTTTTTGTTCTTCTTGTTTCTAGTTTATGGAAAGCACAAGTGTTTGACTCTACTCGAAAAATCTCGAGTATTTCCTGTGTGGGGTGTGTTATGATCCTCGTAGACACACATTCTTTGCCGAAGCAACAATGCCAATGGTTATGGAGAGCAAAGATGCAACGACAGAGTTCCTTGGCTATTTTAAGGAATCTCCTGCGTAGGAACTGTATGGATTCTCTCGGGGTTCTTAGTTTCGTTGTCCTGCTGCTTGTAAATTGTGTGGTTTCATAGCGGATAGAAGTGTTGATTGGAGAATCTTTGAGGAAGAGCAATAACAAGTGCAGAATGTTAGTATGGTTTAATGTCTTAGAATGATGTATAATTTCTGGCTGTTCTTTTTGCTCAATAGTGGTCAGCCCTGTGAGTGATCATCTCATTTCTCCTCCATATACTAAGTATAATCATAAAGTTTACTCAACTGTCATCTGCAAATCTATGTTGTGTTCATCTTCTTGTTGCTTAATCAAGTTTTGTTGAATAAACTTCCCTTGTTATTACTTTCTAATCTTCCTCTTTTTACGCATGTCACCGTGTTTCTGTTCGGTGTTCAGATACACGTTAATTTAGTTGAGACAAAACACCTCGTTCAATTTAGTACTATACTAGGCAAAAGGTAATAATAAATTTTTAACTTAAGCAAAACACATCATTCAATTGAGACCCCTTTAGATCTGCATACCACCGTATCTCTCCATCAGCTTAAACTTTTAGTTAAAACGGAACACATAATTCAGTCTAATATCAAAACAAACGAAAGATAAACTTATAGTTGAGACAAAATACATCCTTGATCTGAACTTTCACAGCAAATCTTGAAAATTTTAGTTCAGACAAAACACATCTTTAACATAGATTTTTAGGGCGAATCCCATTTATTAAGATTTTTGTGTGTTTTATAATGTTTTCTTCCATAGGTTGCAGCAATGGCCAATGGGTGATGTGTTGTGAAGAGATTGAGAATGCAGAAGATAGAAGTCACTCACAAAAAGTCATTGAACAAAGTCAATATTTTACGCCTGGGATTCCTTGATTCAATCACACCAATCTCCACCATAGAAATTGCGCCTGACGGTTTGGAATATTTTTTATTTTGTGAAAAGTACAACAATATGTTTTCATCCCAACATGTCTGATAACGACTTCGAAATTGAATACTCCATATTAACAAAGAACAAAGAAATTATTTATTCTTAATTAAAGTGGAGTATTTAAGTTTAAAAAAATGCTGCTTTCACACAATCTTGCATCATCTTATGCCCTGTAGGTAAAGTGCGTTTTGTGATACTAACCTATAAGAAATCACTATTGTCTAAGTATACACTCTGAATGAAGCACGCTTTGTAACCTTAGCAGGTTAAAGATCACCGGCTCAAATCAAGAAGGTCAACAAACAGTTCTCATGGAGAGTAAAACTTTAAACCAAGTACTTAACAAACCAACTATCTAACCAATTTGCTTAAAATCGCCCCCAAAAGAATGTGTTTTTTCTCAATTAAAAGACTAAATCGGTAATTGGACTGCACATACACACCCCTCATGTGAGTGGTCAATTATTACCCGACCTTTCATGTCTCAACTAAATACACATATTCACATGTGCTTTGGTACCAAATTGAATGATATGTTAAAAAAAAAAAAAAAAAAAAATTTGATTGAATGATATGATTCGCTTCAACTTAGCCAACAACATTTATTATATATTATATGTTCAACACCATCAACCCTAATTATTTAGTATTTACACATTTCTTGAAGATGTGAAGATAAGAGATTAGAGGGGGTGGGGATTAGTTAAAGACAGTGCCACCCACCTACAAGACTGACTGGCTTGATTTGATATTATAATTATCCAAAGGAGTTTATGTACATGTGATCTGTTACAGTGTGATTAGGCCTCTTAAAATATACAAGTGGATTTCCAAATCAGTCCATGTTCATTGTTCCACACTTCATTATCAGATCATATCCACCTAATCTCATGATTTCATGCCATTAATAATTAGGGTGTGAACATCCCAATCCCCATTCACTTTGCACATATCCCCCACTGTCTCCTATGGGGGATTCCACCCTATAACATGGTAAGAGTATCTCATACCATACTTATTATATACTCAAGTTTCAGTCCAATCCAATATAGGGAGCTCTCCAATATCAATTACTCTATTCATAAAGTTTATACTCGAGTTTCAATCAAACCTAATATGGAAAACACTCCACCACTTGCTCTATTCATAAAGACCTCTAGCCAAGTTAGTCGAGCAGGCTATCTATTGGTCTTCTTGATTTGAATCAGTCAACTATAGATACCCTAAACTAGTTTACTTCCTTTTTATCTTTTACCATCAAGTCAGGTTTCACCTAAAGCGGAATGAGACTGTGGACTTTCTCATAAATCAAAAGGTTTAAACGCAAAACCTATACTTAAAAGAGAATCAAACCCCTACTACTTGAACCACAAGTTAGTATGGGATGGGGGTATTCAAGTAAAAAAATATCTTGGAACTTGATAGTTACACTAGACTCAGACTAATCTAGAACCCAAGTTAGTGTTAGACCACACAGAAAATTCTACAGTTAAATGATGAACAAAACACTAGCATTTGTAGACTAAAAAAGACACAAAAAAATCTGGGTAGATGACAGCCTATTAAAGAAGTGGGAGAAAAGGAGATATGAAAGAGACAGACCAAAGCTCTCTCCCCAATCTCACATACTACATACATACAAAAGAGGGAAAAAGTTGAATAGTAAATCCAAGCAATGGATAAGTAACACTTCAGATTCTGCTTGACAGAAAGTAAAATAATAATTATAATAATAACAATAACAAATAATCAGGCATCACAAGCTGGCAATGAATAACTCGGTGCATTATTGGGGTTGTGATGGACAACTAATCATCACTTCATGACCCATGTGCCTAGTTTCCCAGCCAGGGAGAAAGTGCGAAATCCAAAAGGAGCCTTGAGCACCACATGATTTGGTGATTCTCAACACAATCACCACCTTTGTGATGAAAAGTGAAGGCACCAAATCATTATTTCCCCATACCCAAAATGAACTAAGCAACTCGATAGACCAGGTCTGTAAACCGAGTTAAGACCTTGCTAGTTAGGACGGAACTACATAGATTACAGAGTTTTGGAGGCAGCGGAAAGAATTATCAATATAGAAAGCGGGACAGGGGTGATCTAGCGAGTGTATGTAGAGGCATGCGGGAAGTTCCACTACAAATAATAATAGCAAGTACTCTGTGCTACAGTGATCACCTCCTTGCGATAATTTCGAAAAATGAAAACAAAAGATACTATAACACCAAGTTCATAGGTCTTAAACAATTAGCCTAAATTAGGATAACACTATAAAGGAGGGAAAACCTGCTTTCACTAGATATTTTCCATCAAATTCTACCCATCAGCAATGGTTTTGTGAGTAATCAAAACTGAGGGGTTGCTGAGAGAATGGGACCTGTGTCAAAATAAAGGGAAATCAAATTAGTTAACATGCTACCGAGTGGGATAACAAATAGGAAACCAAAGACATTAGATTCCTTAAAAGTTAAAACAGACACAAAGTAGAGAACGGCAGCAACATAGAGGTTCTTTTCCCTTGTTGTCCTTTGTAAAAAAGGGAGGCTGTAATGTAATGTATACAGTTATACACAGACACAACCATATTCTATTCCCATAGAAATAGTGGTTTAACACAATCATTCACATACCATATGCATGTAAATTAGGGATCCCTGAGATGTATCTATTTAGAAGGCAGTGTTAGGGAAACAACAAAATCTTCACAAACAAGTACTGTTCATTTTCATTCTCTTTATGCATTAAAAAAGGTTTAAGATATTTAATGGAAGTGCCACAACTATCTTTTGGAAATTGCAATCCTCCAGCATACTAGTAAATAACATTAATAAGAACAGGGAAAACTAAAGTTCTGCTAAAAGACACTACATTACATTTAATACTAAACATTAATGATTCTGGAGTGTGAAAAACTATTCGACACTTCAACCCTAGAATTATAACATCTGTAGCTAGAAGCCCACATACTGGACAGGTTATACTGATATCTAATATCAAGTTCAAAATTGTGAGTGATTGTGATATTCACAAACAGTAACACCTTCATGGAAAAACTACTAAGACTTCAATGATATAATAATCACAAATGTAGCTGAGGAAACAAAGTAAACAATTGATCCTTTCATCTTCCAAAATTAGAAGCATGTGCCTTCTTAAACATCCAGTTGTGTCCTTGTACATGTTTATAGACATAAATGGTATACATATAGACACATACATAGACACAACTTTATGGTTAAGGTAACTTCATAAGCAAAAATATATGATCTTTATCTTCAATTAGACTGATACAAATTAATGGTTCAAGTAAAGTTAATGGTCTATACAGAGCAGATAGGATCAAGTTAGCAAATATGGAACTCAAAATTACCTGGAAAACACCATGTCGAAGTTCCTCATATGAATGAGCATACATCATGGACTGGGTAGGCCACTGCATGTAAACAGCATCAGTAGAAGTAGGATGCAACCCTGTTGCATAATAGGGGCTCAGAACTGGGTTTGTGTAGTTCAGGGAAGCTTGAGTCCGGGGCATCTGACACAGCTGAGGAAAAGAAGAATCGTATTGCACATATGGCTGGAAGTTTTGAATATTAAAAGGTGTCATGTTGATGCTTTGATTGGTTGGTACATTCTTATTGGCATATCTGCATTATTTGAAAGAAAAATTGCTTGGATTAGCAATACGAAAGGCAGTTAAATTCAAGCACGATCAAATCTATGCCCAATTAGCTGCATCAAATAAATAACATGACGGATAAAAAAAATTAGACAAGTATTAGCAACTTTGAAAATATTTCAGTACAGATAGGACTAGACATGTTGTGTCACTAGAACATATACAGAATATAAAGATTGCATGGTTATTCATGAAACAACTAAAGTGCTGAAGTACAAGTGTACCTTCCATAACTTCGGTCATAATCAGGGTCAATAAGATCCTTCTCCCTGTCCCTTAAAATTGCAACCCTGGAAGAACTTCCATTTTCCCTGATGCTGACCTTTTTATCCAAATCCACTATGGAGCTCTTCAAGCATTCATTCTCACCTACGGTGTCCTTTCCATCTGAAGCAGCCCGAGCTAATGACTCCTCAGAGACAGAATTATTAGGACTGCTAAATATACGTGCGCGCGCCCTATCATATTCTTCCTTTCTCTCTTCCACAGTTCTCAGAGGATTATGTTTAAGTGCAGATTCACCACCCTCTCCAGTGGAAGCTCTAGGTCTTGGACGTATGAAAATTTTTTTCTGATCAAATTTGTCATTTTCTGACTGTTTAGGCGGGACATCTGATAAACAAATTCCAGGGTATTTGCTTTCAGCCTTTTTCCTCACCAAAATACGAGCTCCCTGACCATCAACAGAATTATCCTGGATCATAGTCACCAACCCATAGTGTTGAGCAACTCGGTGTGCTGCCAGTCGAAGGTAGGATGTAGGGAAGTGTGGGAACTCAAACTGCTGCATATTGGGATTCAGAAAGAACTTCTGAATATCAAGTTCCATTCGTAGAACTGGGGTCAGGATGAAAAAAGAAAGTTGAATACAGTCAGTGTCACCAGTAGAACAATAGCAATAAAGGAATGACTTGCAAAATAAAAATGAATAATAATCATGTCAAACAGCCAAATACAACCGCCATTAAGCTATAAAAACTATTAACAATTACAAACATGATGAAAGACAAGCAATGAAGACACTATTACTACTCCAAAGACAAATGACAAGGCAAATATAACGTAGCAAATTTGAGAAATTTACATATTACTACCTTCCTCCTTCACCAGGACTTTCAAGTTAAAGTGTTATCATTAGTTTACAGTGGCAGAATAGATCAACATTTAATTTTTCTTTTTAACCCCAGGTTTCCAGAAAGAAGTCACTTCAACATGTTACAAACCCAGCTAACTATACTAATTCATTCAATTTGATACCAAAAGCAAGATACAACGTCTAGGCACATCAAACCAAAAAGAACACCAGGAGGCAATAGAGCGTAATTAGGCAATTCAAATGAAAACAAAAGTGAAGCTGGTTAATAACTACACAAAGAATGGCGATTAGTTAAATTTGACATAATTAATCAAAGTATCAATTAAATGAAGCTTCAAATTTCACTATAGGATCAAGACCTATGGTCTGATTTGAGCTGGAAAAGTTATGAAAAGAAATAGCTTTGAGAATTTTGTTACCAAATGCAGAATCCCCGCCATATCCTATTGGCTAGTCCAAATTTCAAAGTAATGCATTCAATAACTGCAGTCAATGTGACTTGAATATATTATTACAGGCAATAAAATTATACACTCGCATATCCACAAAGGGGGGCCTATCTCACTTTGGATGACCTGTTCAATTATGCTCTTACAAGACAGCACTTATGTGGAAGGTAGAGTATAAAGCTTCCACATTCTTGGTCTGCTAAAATGCCATGAGTAGTTCAGCCTCCCAATCCTAAAACATTTCCCCAATTCACTTGTATCTTTCCCTTCCTCCTACATATTTCAAAACTCAGAACTGTATCCCAACATTATTTCCAGGAACTCTCTGAGATGTGTTGACACAATATATCTCCATCATTTTGTTTTCCACAATTCTACTACTGTCACCACTGACAAAACCTTTCTCCTAAAACAAGTCCCTTTTAAGTATCCAATTCTAAATTACACCAAACCTTCTTCATGCCCGAAGGGTTCCGGATTAATCTTAAAATCAAGGATCTAGACCAAAATCAAACAGAAGCCATCAATTATTCACTTAGATCAGTATAGAAGTGCAAGAATAACATTAGTAGTCTCTGGGCATGAATGGCTCTACCAGGTAAACAGAGTTCATCCCTAAGATAATCCAGGTATTTGAATTACCTGATGAAGAACTCAAAGTAAAATTGATGCTGTGTTAAATCAAGCAGACACATAAACACTAAACGCCACTCTAGATCCAAATTAAAAAAACGCATAAACTCAAATTGGAAGCAAAATTCGAAGGTAAAAATTGATGATTTCGACGTTTGAGGAGCACTGACCGGTAACACGATGGCGAGGATTTTGGAGAGCCTCGATGAGGAAAGGATCCACCATTGACATGTAAGCAGGAGCAGCAACATCCGCGGCCGCATCATTCTCCGTCGGTTTCAGAACGACATCTTTTTCCGATACAACAGCAGGAGACCGAGAATTCATCCACGTAGCGTCCATGTCCGAGAGAGAGTCCCTCTATACGTATATATGTATGCGTATATACACTAATGTTTATCGATATATAAATAAATATATATATATATATATGTAAAGAGCCTTCTTCCCTCTATGCCTCCGCCCAGACAACGGGGGAAGGATGGAGAAGAAGAAGAAACTTTATAGCTTAGCGCTCTCCCTCTCTCTCTCTAGAGAGCACATGAGAAGGGAAGAGAGAATGTGAATGGAAAACCCTTCAGCTTCTTATCCCTCGATCCGACTGCGAGATTGTCTTCACTTGCCTTCCATTGTTGTCCTAACGGGTCGGGTTGTCTAACACAACCTACCAAATACAAATCCACTCCATTTTTATTTATTATTATTACTACATATATTACATATATATTTTATTATTTTGGTAAGACTAATTCAAATTCATTATGATCCTTTTATTTTATATTTGCAAATTTCATTATTCCAATCTTATGATGGGTAAATTAGGGGTGTAATTGACACGAGCCAATTATGAATAGTTAAAGCTTGCAATTTAACTTGATTTGAAAACGGTGAAGCTTGAGTTTAATCAAACTTTAACGTGAGAATATGTGTTATATTATACATTATATATGTATGTTATGATAAAGAAGTTTGCGTTAAGTTTTACTTTAGGTAAAAGTTAAGCTCCTTAGCGCGACCAATTGAATTTGGATTAGAAGTATAAATGAGATCAACTACTCGCAAGTTATTCAAGTTTGATTTGGTTACTATTAGTCGTCCTCAAGTTTAAGTAACGTGTCAAGTCAAATTTAAGCATTTGTAATACTTGATTTAAGCAGCTTGTGTGCTTACTCAAATTTTTAAAATTTTATTATACGAGTATATTTTATACTTGATTTAAATATACTGTTACAAATTGAACTAATACATATATATATATATATATATATATATATATATATATATATATATATATATATATATATATATATTGAAAGCAAAGATACGAGTATATTTATGCAAAAAGAGAATCAACAAAGTCAGGGGATCAGAATCCCAGTACACAGTGCTAGCCTGAGTAGATGCTTTAGATGTTAAAATGTGAGCAACATAATTTAAACGTCTAGGAATTGCAAATAAAGAGTAGAAACATAGGAAGATAGCATAGCTTTGCATTCATCCACGACCACCCCTACATAGGATCTCGGCGTGGTGAACGAATCGAATAAGTGACGTTTTAGGACCAGCCAATCTGTAAATAAAGCAACTGTGTGAACTGAGAGATTCCTCAACTAAGGCAACGCTTCCTTGGAGGCTAGTGCTTCGACCGTGAGAGCATTAGGGCATGACGGCAAAATTCCGTTGGAGGCTATAGCAAACTGCCCATCGGCCGAGAGGAGGAGTAAGCCGAAAGAAACCACTCCCGAGTCTGGTGCAAAGGCGGCGTCGAAGTAGCATCGTCGAACTCCAAGTGGCTGCTGCGACAAGATAGGCTGCTGAATGGCGATGCCAAGTTAGACGCTTCCCAAGCAGCGAGGGCTGCCGTTGCTTGCGCTGTAACACACCACGGAGGCTTTATGCACACATCCTAGGCCACACCATTTCTCGCATTCTAGATATAATAGAGCACTGCAACCACTTTAACTAGAATGCCCGGTGTTAACACACACATAGCATTCCGAAACCAATCTGTAACCTCCAACCACACAAGAAATCAGAAGGTGGGAATCATCCAAAACAAGTCTAGCATAATGACAATCAACAAGAGAGTGCATAATATCTTCATGAAAAGCAACACACATTGAGCATGAAGGGCTCACTTCTATCTTCCTTAAAATGAGATTTGTGGTAGGTGGGAGAATACCACTTATAGCTCTCCAAAGGAAGGTCTTCCACTTGGGGGACTTTCAGTTTCCACATGTATATATTTATTTATATGTTTATATGCTATAAAATGACTATAATTGAAATGGATTGAGTTTGTTATATATTTGGATATAAAATACTTATTATTATCATATAAAATATTTTTAAAAAAATTATAGTGAGTGTATTTGAGTCGAACTCGAATAGTTCAAAATTTCAATATTTGGATATTAGGAGTGTCCTTTAAAAAGAAAAGAAAAAAAAAAAAGAAATAGCCGTCACAAGTTGATGTCGGACTGGATAACTTGTCCTGGGCCCAATTAGCCCAAGTAGTTGGTTTTGGCAAATTATTGTATGGACCATGGTCCACATAATGTTACGTGGACCATAACAAAAAGTACATTTCTAATATACTAAATGTACATTATTTTTGTACTGAATGTACATTATACAATATAATGTACACTCAGAACAAAAATAATGTATATCCCCTGTATACAATATACATTATTTTTGTATTGAATATACATTATTTTATAGTAGACAAAATATGGTCTACACAACTTGTATGGACCATGGACCATGGTCCATACAATAATGATTGGTTTGTTTTAGAGTTTAGGCGGTGGAGGGTTTTATGTGACGAAGTATATCCAATCATAAATTGAAACGTGGCACCAATAAATAAAGCCACGTTTCCTCTGTAGCGCGTACTAGATCCCTTCTCTGACCGAACGGGTAAACGTTTTCATCATTTTCCTGCGATTCTGCTTAGAAGTGAAATGCCCGACATCTCTGTTTGAAGCTGGATTAGGAATTTCTCTCGCTGTTCCGTCGCCGGGAATCTATCGAGCATGGCGAACTCAGTGGTGGCTGATCCATCGGCGCCGCCGTCAAATGCCGCCGTGATTGTTACTACCTCCATGGATGACTTGGGGGACCCCCTCCTATTTCCGCCTATGGACCCGGATTACTTGTTCCAAATCGAAGAAACCTTGATCGATGATGTCGACTTCTCGTTCGACGATTACGATTTCGATCTCCCCTCTGACGTTGATAGTTTCCTCGACCCCAATTTCCTACCCGGTTCCGTTGATCAGCATGACGCGGCCCAGGTGGACCCTGCTTGCTACTTGCAACCCGAGCTTCGGAATCATTCACCGCCGGAGCTGAGCTTGGGTGGTTCTAGGGTTTTAAATTTGGAATTATTTGAATCGCCGGAGTCAAATGGTTGTAATCAGGATTCTCAGGAGTCTGGAAATGGAAATTGTGGCAGCAGTCATGCTAGGGTTCTCAGTTGCCCTTCTCCAGAGTCTCAAAGCTCAGGTAATTGCGGCTCCAATGTCTCTGCAGCTCCGAATTCTCTGTCCAAAGGCTCGAATCAATCGGTAAATTCTTCTCCAGGCTTTGAAGGAAATTCAATTAAAATTGGTGTGGTTGATCACAATTTCAAATTGGAGGGAACGAATAACAACATTTACAATTACAGTAACTCTGTTTTGAAGAGGAAAAAGGAAGATGGAGAATCTAATAATGTAAAGTTGAGGATGAGTAAATGTAGAAAATCTATTGACATTAGTAATATGGAGAATACTAATACCAATACTAGTAATGTCATTAGTGAAGAGGAAGAGAAGAAGAATGCTAGATTATTGAGAAATAGGGAGAGTGCTCAGCTTTCGAGGCAAAGGAAGAAACATTATGTTGAGGAGTTAGAGGGTAAGGTTAGGACAATGCATTCGACTATCCAAGAGTTGAATGCTAAGATATCATATGTAATGGCTGAAAATGCTAGCTTGAGGCAGCAGATGGCTGGGAGTGGCGTTGGTATGGCACCACCCCCTGGAATGTATCCCCCAGTTATGTATCCGTGGATGCCATACACCCCACCTTACATGGTAAAGCCACAGGGGTCACAGGTGCCATTAATTCCAATTCCAAAGTTGAAACCTAAACAAGCAGTGTCTGTGTCTAGGACTAGTAAGAAAGTGGAGGGTAAGAAGAAAGAAGCAAAGAATAAGAAGCTTGCAAGTGTCACTTTTCTTGGCTTGTTGTTTTTTATATTTATGTTTGGTGGATTGCTTCCCATGGTGAATGTAAGATTTGGAGGGACGAGGGAGGCATATACGGGTGGAAATTATGCCGGGAATGGATTTTATGAGAAGAACCATGGTATGGTGTTAGCTGGAAACGGAACTAGTAACTCTCTGGATTTTGGTCATGGAAAACATTTTAGTGATGGTTTGCATTATGGTAAAAAAGATCATAATGGAGGAGAAGATCCAAGTATTGAGCATGGTGAGATTGTTTGTTCAGGCAATGGTAGTGAGCCCCTTGCAGCCTCTCTGTATGTCCCAAGGAATGATAAGCTGGTGAAAATTGATGGTAACTTGATCATTCATTCTGTTCTGGCAAGTGAGAAAGCCATGGCATCTCGTGGAGGTGCTGAAACTAAGAGCAGTGAAGAGACTAGTTTGGCAATTCCTGGAGATTTGACCCCTGCCAAGAGACATCCTCACATGTATCAGGGTCCAGCTGAACATCCAATAGCCCTGGGTCCTGGTACTATTGATAGGGACAATAAGAGGTTGACAGGAGCAGATGGTAAGCTGCAGCAATGGTTCCAAGAAGGCCTTGCTGGTAAGTAACTAATTTTTATTGCAAAATATCTCTTCACTTTTATTTCGTTGATTGAAATTTTCACTAGAAGTTTATTAAGTTCAAGGTCATGTAAATTGACTTGATCTCAGCTCATTACCAAACAGCCCTTGAAGTAGAGAAAAATTGAAACATTGTGAGTGGAGGCTGTGTTTTCTCATCCATTTTTGTTGACATCTAAACTGATGCTAAATATGTTATACCTTTTCACTGCTAATGTTTAGCAAGCCGAACTTTTTAATTTTTAAGATTAAGGGTTTCCTATGTTATACATTCTTTTCCTTTTCCTATGTATAACAAATTATTCAATCTTGCATGTGAAGGGCCAATGTTAAGCTCCGGAATGTGCACTGAGGTGTTTCAATTTGATATATCATCAGCCATAATTCCAGCTACCTCCACAAGGAATGTGTCTATCGAGTCATCTCAGAATACTACAAACTCCTACAAGGGGAAAAATAGAAGGATCCTTCATAGTCCGATTCCCATTTCTGCTTCCTCTCAAAACATGTCTGAAGAAAATGTTGGAAGAAATGGACACACAAAGAATAATACAGTGTCTCCAATGGTTGTTTCAGTGCTCGTTGATCCAAGAGAGATGGGTGATGCTGATGGTGAAAGCATGATGGGTACCAAGTCTCTCTCTCGGATATTTGTAGTTGTATTGATAGACAGTGTGAAGTATGTCACTTATTCATGCATGCTTCCATTCAAGGGATCTGTCTTCCTTTAGGGTCTATCCAAGCAAGGAAGATCTGCCATGTGACCCCCTCAGTCTACTCATCTTCTGCAACAATTTTGTGGATAGCAAAATACTAATAGTTAACCTCAATTTGATGTAAATGTAACTCTATACTTCTAGGGCTGATGACTGCATAACTTTTATTCTTTTATGTTTTAAATTATATTGACTGTATTGTTTTTATTTATGAAAAAGTTCGTAACTGCGGTTCGAAAGTGTGCTTTGGGTAACTCTTATAGTGAGTCAAACTTGAGACTCGAATTTATAGGAATCTTTTAATTGTCAAACTGTCTGGCTAACTTGGCTGGAGTTGCCTCATATGGACTGTATTATTGTTCTCATTGCTGAATGCAACTCTGCCTGTTGGAATTATAAGCACTTATTATAACTGCACCACAGAATAGAAACCATCCATTTTGCTTAATGATCACAAAATCCTCATTGATGATGGCTAAGGAATTCAGTTTCAGTATAATGTCTATACATGCTATTATTACCAAGTACAAAACAAAAAGTAAAAACAGTGAAACTAAGATAGACACAACAACAGGGGATTAAGCAGTGAGTTCTCTATAAACATGTTATTACGTGCCCTGTTAGGCCGGGGTGTGGGGCCCTAGAGCGAGGGAATTTCGTCTTTTGTAGGTAAGAAACTACACTTCAAAGGAATCAAGGATGGCTTCTAAAGTTTTCTGTGATGACTGCCACTGTTTCTCATTGGCACTAGCCACAAACAGGACAACCGTGTTCCCCTTCGCTGTTGCCTTGGCAAGATTGTGTGATCCGGTCAGAGCATATGGAGTGTCGAGAACATATTTGTAGTACTGCAAGTGGAACAGAAACACAGCATTCCTCAAAACAGAATCAAGACGAGAAGAAAACAGAAAACAGTATCATATAGAAGAACTAGAATTGAGAAGAGTTAGATGTCCCATACCGTCAGATCACCACGCTTCTCAATGGAAGTTTCGAGGAGTTCATCAGGGTCTAATGTGTTCCCAGTGACAAAAGGGCCGAGAGAAGCGATGACCTTCTCAGGGGTCCCTATGTCCTCGATTGTGGCATTGGGTTTATTTGTAAGGCGTATCAAAGGAGAGGCCACCACCTGCACCTTTCCCTGCTTTTCATCCTCAAATTTCACCTCAATCCAGGGCTCGGCACACTTGGGTTGGCAGTAATTTCCAGACAATATGTTGGCTACACGGGTCTGCTTCCATGTAGGAGGAAGCATAAACGTGTAAGGCTGCACATTTCCTGAAACCAACTAAAATTGGAGCTTCATAAGCCTATGGACAAGAGAGAAAACGACTAACATCTCTACACAAAGATGAATGCAAGTCATTTGGACAGAGAAAAGAGTGTTCATACTGAACACTAAATATGAGATAATTTCCATTATTCTTCCAACATTTAGTTAAGCACCTTCCTCTATCTATCCCTTCGCAACCATAGATTAAAACTTGATAACTTGCCATCCAATGTAGAGTTCAATTCCCGACTGGTTTGGACCAAAAATCTTTCACCACCTAGCGTGGCTCAAGTAAAAAACGCATATTAGAATCATATATTGCTACATTAGATTGCGAATGATTTTGGTGAAGATTTTTGGTAGCTTGATCCTTCCTAACCCATAGCTCACCCCATGTTAATTCAATCAAAATTACTTTGATTTATGGGAAAACTCAACACCCTGAAGTTCCGATCTAGGTTAAGCTTGCCTTGTGACCCTTGCCAACAAATGACCAGAATGAGATAAACCAGCTTATGTTGCCCATAGCTGACTGATCTATCTACCTTGTTACCTTAGACAACTCACCACAAAGTCGCTACCTGAAGGTGCGATCTAGGTGAAACCTGCCTTGTGACCCCAGTCAACAAATGACCACAATGAGTTAAAGGTTGCCCATAGCTAACTGGTCTGTCTACCTTGTTACCTTAGACAACTCACCACAAAGTCGCTACCTGAAGGTGCGATCTAGGTGAAACCTGCCTTGTGACCCCAGTCAACAAATGACCACAATGAGGTAAAGGTTGCCCATAGCTGACTGGTCTGTCTTCCTTGTTACTTTAGACAACTCACCACAAAGAGGTAAATGGCATAGGTCGTCCGGTCGTCCCTGACCGTCCTGTCTTGTGACCTAACCAGCAAAGAGCCACAAGGAAGTAAACCAGTAATCCATAGCTGATGAGCTCAAAATAGAAAAGCTAATAGGCAGCTCCTATAGGAATTCAATCTTGGTACTATGTGATTACCAAGCCAACTCGCTTGGTTGCCCCTTCCATCCAACTTATTGCCTACTAATAACTAAAACCCCTAATGCTGGAGATGTTCTTTCAGTAAAAACGATCCAAACATAAACCTAGCAGAAAGTACAAGGCAAGATTGCAAGAAGCTTCAAACATTGATAATGGGGAATGCATAAAACCAAGAACTTTAATCAGAAGCTACGAATTTCTCTCAATCCACACATGAAAAAGTAATAGAAAGGTAAAACGGTAAAGCAACTTAAGAATGCGAATTTAACAACAGGTGCAAACGATACCTGCACGAAGAGCAGGAGTGTCCCTGGGGTCGGCTTTGAAGATGACGAAAGAAGGGTCGGTGGGCGACGGCGGGAGGTAAGACCCGACTTCAACTTCCCTGGCCGTCGACGGCGGAGGAGGAATGGCGACTAGCGGCATCAAACCCAGCCCTACATTCAACAAATCTCTTCTTGAAATGTTGGTCGTTGTCTGCTTCGAGCTCCGATGGGTTTTGACGGAGAAGGGGGAGGAAGGCGACGGCGGCTTCGGATTCGAAGTTGAAGAGGTTGCGGAGGAGAGCATGGAGGGCAGTAGCCTGGCTACTGAGATCGCCATTTTCGCTGTGCGTGAGATTTGGGAGGATGAAATGAGGTGGTTGTACTCCCGCTATTATCCGTTTTGGATGAGGTTTGTCGGAATCTTTTAAGGTATATTTTTTTAGAGGGAAAAATGATAAATGGACTACAAGCAATACATGTATTGATTTTATTGAAAGGAAAACAAAAGAAAGTACTCCGTAACAAGGAAGTTATTCAACTGCATATGGTAATGCGATTAGGGCACTGAACTTAAAAAATTAATAATTGAGTTCCTAAATTAACTAATTTCAAACGATTCTTTCAATTTGCAGGTTTCCAACATTCATCATTCCAAATTAATTATTTATAAAAAAATAAAATTTAAAAATTAATTATTTAAATTTTTTAAGAAAATAGGACTCTGGCCAGAGACGAAGAAATCGGCCCGAGACGAACAAGGTTTCTTCGCCTCCGATCGGAGTCCTGCTTTTTTTTTTTTTTTTTAAATAATTAATTTTTATATTTTTTTTAAAAAAATAATTAATTTGGGATGGTGACATGTTGGAAATTTTCAAATGGAAAGAATTGTTCGAAATTGGTTAGTTTAGGGATCCAATTGTTATTTTTTAAGTTCAGTGGCATAATTGCGTTATCGTGTAATTCGGTGGCCTAGTTAACCCTTATTCCTAAAAATTGTGACTCATATTTTTTTAATGAATCAAAGTGTGATGTACAAGCACTAAGTAGAAAATGAGAATATATGTAATATTACTCTATTTATAGTTACAGTTGAGTAAGGTAGTCTCACGGATGATAATTGTTTGTTACTTATGATTATGATATAAATCATAATACTTATTATAGAAAATTTAATACTCCGTATCAATTTGAAATAAATAAATTGTTACTTATACGGGCCAACTTATATTTACCCTAGTATCCCTTCCAGGCTAAATAGGTCGATCTTGTTTGGGCTAGGTTGGAGAGATATGCAACTTGGCCCACTTAGAAATCGGGCTAATAAATAGGCCCAACTCGGGGTTGGGCCATGTTAATGACTCTAAATGTGTGTATCAATTCTCACTTTTCATTTTTCAATGAGTTAATTTCAGTAGAGGTTCCTTATTTTTTGTGATAATGTCAAATTTAGTTCTAGATTATCGTTTTTGTCATTTAACATCCCAGATAATTATTTTTTGGACACTTTTAGTCATTTTTATAACTTTTTCTATTTTTAGTAAATGCATTTTTGTCTCTTCATATTTTTCTTTTGTTATTTTTTCGGTTCCAACTGGCTTAATTGGTTTAGAACTTTAGGTAACATCCAATTTTTAGTAACCATATTTTTCAACCATTTTTTAATAAAGTCCTAAATCAATTAAACTAGTTGAAACCAGAAAAATATGAAGAGACAAAAATGGCCTTATTAAAAATAGAAAAAGTAATGAGAAGGACTAAAAGTGTCCAAAAAACGATAATGTGGGATGTAAAATGGCAAAAACGATAGTCTGAGACTAAATTTGGAATTGCCACCAAAGACAAAGGACCTCCGATGGAATTAACTCCTTTTCAATTTTAGTTTAGCGGTTCAACTCATCTGATAAGATCAATAGTTCGAGGTTTAGTGATAACCTATCATTCAAGAATAGGTAAAACGTGATTTTCATATTTGCAACTTATTATGATGGAGTATAATTTATTTAATGCACATTTTTTGAATAATAACTATGAAATTTTCTCATTACCCAAAAAAAAAAAAAAAGATCCACCTTGCCCAAAGTATTGATTTTTTATTTTTATTTTTTATTTGCTAGCAAAGTATTACTTGTATGAATTTATTTTGGGTTGGTTGATTAATTGGGTCATGTGTGGCTCAGCCTAAACAAAGTCTAGATTATTCTACGTGTGAGAGAGATGAAAACAAATCAAACAATATAATATTAAGACAATTGTAATTTTTTGTTTGGTTAATTATAAACAATTACGCTCACAATTAGTAATAAATGATGATTTGATGGTGATGATGATGCTTGATAGGTGTGTGATTGCGATTAGGGGTAAATTCGTATTTCTAAAACCTAATTATTGGACCGTCTTAATTTTGGTTACGATTTTGAAAAATTGTAAGCTTATCAATATTGATTTTATTATAGTTTAATGACAAGAGTGAGACTCTTATAGGAAGTTTATAAAATCATATATAAGGTGCAGTGTTTACTATTTTATATATTTTATACTCAATATGTTGAGGTGGTAGGTCATAATATTATCTAATTAACCAAAATAATTTCACTTAACCATTACTCGAAGTAAGTTTGTTCAACTAACTTTATAAATTTTTTAAAAATTCTTGTTTTTTTTTTAATTAATCTTGAAAAACCTAACTTAACAACATTTTAATATAGAAGTGTCCGATAGTGTTGAATTAAAGGGATATCAAAAAAAACAGATAAACTGAAATAGAGTCAGTAACTTAAAAAAAAAAAAAAAGGACATCAAAGTATTGGAATCCCAAATGTTGAGATGCAAGACGAGATGTTATCCAATTCATATAAAGTATTGGAATCCCAAATGTTGGAATTCATGTTATTAAATATGTATAGTTGTTAGTATTATGATGGATGTGCTATTGATGATTAATTATTTATATTATTTTTGACTTAGTGTTATTAAATCTGTATAGTTGTTAGTATTATGATGGATGTGCTACTGATGATTAATTATTTATATTATTTTTGACTTAGTGTTCATAGATTTCATAGATTTCCATTGTTGTTTTTGTTAATTATTCATATTATTTTTGACTTAGTGTTCATAGATTTGCATTATTGTAATATCTGTTCACTGAGGCTAGACTCGATTTTATGACCTCCCACATAAGAAAGGTCACTACATGTCATCTGAGCACAAGGTGCTTGTCGATTAATAAATATATAATTTACGTAACTTTTATATGTGCATCAAAGACCCGCGCCGTCACGGGCTATATAGCTCCTCCACGAATTTATTAATCATCATAATCACCAATAACAAACCGCTTTAACCTAAACTATTATTCACCTTTTGTTCAAAAGTTCTACTACATTTACTTTCAAATTTGACTCTCGAGAATTTACTTCTTAATGTGACGGGCTTGATTATTTTTTCGTGTGAGTCTTATAAAAGTGTCTACATCAATTATTTAAATATAAAAGTAAAAATTAGCAGTATAAAATGGGAATACATATAGTATTTTCCTTTCTCCACTCCATGGTATAATTATTGTTTTCCCAACTAGTGTCATTAACTTGTCATGCATGGCCCATACCTCAACAACCAAACACATGCACTACGAACCCCCAATCTTGTACTTTAAAGTTCATCATGCATCTTATAAGACTTCACCTGCTACTTCTTCCCCAGGTTGCTCCTTAGGGTTACCATTCACATTAACTTTAAAAAAAAATAAAAATCTTTCGATCTAAGTCACTGAATCAAGTACTCATACTTACCTGAGATATGCATTATTCTATATATTTGATTAATAATGCGAGTAGATGAATATTGGAGGTATTTGGTAAATAGCGTTGCACTTGACTAGCTGATAACATGCATTAGTTGATTGTAGAAAGATATTTAGTAAATCAGTTGATAGCTGATTACATGCAAAATGACATTGTTAAAAAGTATTGAAAAAAGATGTTTTGAGCAATTTTTTGAATTTTAACATAGATTGTGGCTCTTCCAAATGGAAAGTTCACTACTCATTTTAATAGAGTGACAATTATTATTTTTCATATATATAAGCACGGATTCAACCTATATCACATCAAATGAAGACCATAACTATTAACATTATCTACTATACTAATAATCAAATTATGGCATCATTAAGCTAACAAATAACCACAACATTAAACTAATCATCTTTTCTTTCCTTAACCTTCACAATCAACCCACCCTTCATCCTAAGAGTCAACGACAACACAAAATCAGGAACCTTTCCCTTCTCCTCCAACAACACCTCAATCTCAAACCTCTCCAGAATCGAAGCCCCAATGGCTTTCATCTGAATGTACGCCATTTCCTTCCCCAGACACATTCTGGGTCCGCCGTGGAACACCGGAAACCGGAACGGACTTTCCTGTCTGTACTCCCCATTCTCATCCAACCACCTCTCCGGCTTGTACTCGCAGCAATCTTTCCCCCAAATCTTCTCCATTCTCCCCATGGCGTACGTGTGATACGTCGCGAACCACCCTTTTCCGACGAACGTGCCGTCCGGCATGACGTCATCTTTCAGGCAGGCTTTCGTGTCCACCGGCACCGGCGGGTACAGCCTCATTGCCTCCGAGATCGCCGCGTGTAGATACTGCATCTCTCGCAGTTCGTCTAAGGTGTACGGTGATGATGATTCTCCGATTTTGTGACGACCGCTCTCTCGCCGGACTTTTTCGAGGTCTTTAAGGATGTTGTGTTTCACGTCCGGCCTTGAGGATAGTAGCCAGAAGAACCATGTTAGTGCCGACGACGTCGTATCGCGGCCGGCTAAAATGAAACTGATCACAATATCTCGGAGATACGTCGGGGAATATTCCTCCGTCGTCGTCCCCATGAATCTTGATAATAAATCCTCACCGGTTTTCTCCGTCCGATGTTTGATTCTTGACAATATGATCTCGTCGGCGAACTTGTGGACGATCTGAATTGATTTTTGCAATTTTCGCTCCGATCCCACGTTGAGGAATTTCTTGACTCTGTAAAAAAACGGCAAAGCGTACATGAATCTGCCGGAGCTGAGAGTCGCCGCGTCCTCGAAAGCCTGCATGAATTCGGCGGATTTAGTCCCGTCGCCGCCCAAACATCCGGGATCCACGTTGAACGCGACTTTACAAATATTATCAAACGCGAATCTTTCGAGGGTGTCCTGGACATCAAGAACAGAGCGTTTGTTCGCCGCGTCTCTGAGGATGGGAATCAGGCGGGTGTGGAGCTCCGTGTTGGCCGTTTCCATGGCGAAATTCCGGAGCGATCTGGTGCTGAACTCGTAGCTAGCAGTTTTGCGCTGGGTCCTCCACTGGTCGCCGTCGGAATTGAAAATCCCGGCGCCGAGGAAATCCTGGAGGAGAGATATGAAGCGGTCGCCTTTGGGGTAGTTGTGGAAGTTGGCCTTGAGCATGTGCTCGACGTTGAGCGGGTTGGCGGTCATGACGCCGTGCACCTTTCCGGGGCGGCGGAATACGGCGGTGTTGGTGGGGCAGGCGGCGAGGATGTCGGTGGACCAGTCCAGAAAGCGGTGGCGGTTCTTGATGAATCCCGGTAATGCTCCGATTAGGGGGTAGAATTTGAAGCCGGGTTTGGTGGGTTTCTGGTGTTTTGCAGCGAGGAAGAAGACAAAGAATAGGAAAGAGATGAGTGAAAGGAGGAAGTGGAAGAAGAGTTCCATGTCGAAAAAGCTGTGCGGCTGAGAATGGAGACAAGATAAAGTTGTGCACTGTACTGAAAAAAAAAAAAATCTTTTGCTGAATATATGGTGGGAATATGGCCCGATTGATATAAGTATATAACGTTAAATTACCGATGAATCCGGGATGACATGGAACGGGACAACGCATTTGAGTCACTTGAGTGGCAAATTATTGAAGGTGTATTCGTGTTCAAATGTTCATAATTTACTTTTTAAAAGTTTATAATTTGTATACTATGAGCCTACAATGTTAACATATATATAATTGATTATCTTGTTTTGTATTCATAATAAGTTCTTTTCAAATGCTGCAGTCACATAATATTAACAGACCTATATTGTATTCATAAATTCTCTTTTACAGATGTTATGTATTTTGAAAAAGCACAATTTATATTTTAGAAATTTACAATTCCAATACTAAAATTACATCTCTATTGGTTAACTTTCGTTCAGGTATGGATCGCAGGGTCGGTGGGCAAATTATGTTGTGCAACCGTGTGCACCAGGCATGGTGCACATGAAATTGGATCCATAATTTCTATACTATAAATTCATAAGAGTAAATACTAGCCAAGGTCTATCGAGTTTGGTGGTTTCACCACCTATAGTCCCTAACTTCCGTAATTACCATCCGTGGTCCTCTGAGTTGCGAAATCTTATCAGCTACTATCCTTCCGTTAGTTTCTTCCGCCTAAACCGTCAAAAGCGAGGGTAAATATGTCATTTGCCATATACACATTCCCAATCACCTCCATAAACACATTCTTTGTCAAATTTTTGTTCTCAATGCACGAAGCAACAGATCAACATCCCAAACAAAGGAATGTATATGGGATTGGGAGCTTCTCATATCAAGAAAATTGTGATATCTCACACAGATATGGTTAAAACTAACAAGAAATTAAGCCAAGTGAAACAGAAACTAAGAAAAGGTGAAAACTAACAAGAAATTCAGCAAAGTGAAACAGAAACTAATGAAATTAGCAACCTGGAAGAGGTGTGATTTCCCCCCACGAGTAAAAATGGTGAGAAGGGTTCCTAAAGAAATTTCCAACCTGGAGAGTGTGAGCGGTGGCACTGTGGCAGCAAGATTCTGTGCTACCTTGCTCCGGAAGCTGGCCGGAGTGGTATCCTCCTGACATAATCTCATCTTCTAGCAGTGGTCTCATTGCAATAGAACCACCTCCAAGCTCCTTGTGACGTTGCCATTGAACTTCACTGTCCAACGCCTCCGAGTTCGTCGCCAGCTGCCTGCTCTGCCGCCTCACTCGCTCATCGACGAACGATACTCCTCCTCCTATTACAATCTTATTTTACTATCTTCGGATCTGGAAAGTATAAATTTTGATTTTTTGATTTTTGATTTCTGATTGCTTGAGCCTTGAGTGGCGAAGAAGACAAAAAAAAAAAAATTGATTATGTTGAGTCCTTGGACTTGATTTTTGGTTTTATGGGTTGATTTGATGATTTCTAGTTTCTACGCTTGGCCGGATAATTTGGGCATTTATTCGATTTCCTCTTCGCGGCGCAGGACGCTTCTACTTCTTCTCTGTTGAGGGCGGTACACTCTTGGAGTCTCGCCCAGGAGTTCTGGAGTTGGTGAGAACAGAGGTGAAGAACTTCTGGTCGCCGGAATCGGAGCAGCTCATCGCCGCCGAGCACCTCATCGAAGGCTGCAAAACCCGACGTCGAAGACTACAAATCTACCCGATGTCGATCATTGCTTTGATATATTTTTTTTTTAATTTCTAAATGTTTTGTTTTATGGCAAATGACATATTTACCCTCGCTTTTGACGGCTTAGATGGAAGAAACTAACGGAAGGATGATAAATGGTCAGATTTCGCAACTCGGAGGACCACAAATGGTAATTATGGAAGTTAGGGACTATAGATGGTGAAACCACTAAACTCGATGGACCTTATGTTCATAATTACAAAATTCTATGTTCATAATTTTCAATGTTCATATTCCCAATTGTTGAACTCTGTATTCACAAATCACTGAACTATATGTTCATAATTTGATAACTATAGAGTTTAGAAATTATGAATCTATAGTATAGAAATTATGAATCTATAGTATAACAATTATGAATCTACAGTTTAGAAATTATGAATCTTTAGTATAAAAATTATGAATTTATAGTATAGAAATTATGAATCTATAGTATAAAAATTATGGATCTATAGTATAGAGATTATGGATCCAATTCTGTGTGCACTTGCATGGTGCGCACGGTTTCTGGGTCGGTGCTTTTGGGCCTTCCTTACTCCAACTCCCAATCTATGGTTCAGCCTTGCTGTTGTTCTAAACTTCTAATGGGCTGAGCCTTATTGGGCTAACTTTAGTCCTTTGGTCTTTTGACATCAATCATTATTGCGTGGATCGTAATTCACATAACTGTATAGACCACAGTCTAAAAACACATAAAGTACATTATCTTACCCCATAAATCTAACACATAAAGTACATTATTCTAACTTATAAGATACATTAGAATTTAGAATAATTTTTTTTCCATAAAGATATTGTATATATAATATATCCCTTAATTTTGGGCATATTCATGGAATGGACCTCAATGGATTTGAGCTTGCAGGCTTGGATCTAGTGTTATAGAATATTGACAAAAATGGGCTCTAAAAAACAATATTTGAATTCGGTGTTATATGATATTTGGGCTCTAAAACCAATCATAAGTAAATCAACCCAGGCCAATATGCAAATTTTACAAGGACTCAGGATTGAACTTGAAACCTTATCAGTTATGAATCTTATGATTGTCAAGTAAATTGTTTGATCAACTTAGCTGGAGTTGTCCCCAATTTCATTATAATCTCTCTCTCTCTCTATATATATGTATATATATGGTAAATGCATTCTTAAAAAATAAAACTCTCATTACATATATATTCTAATTTTATTTATTTTTAAGTAGTAAAAACTCTGACCTTTTTTTTTTTTTTTTTTTTTTTGGATCAGTGATGTATGCTACTTTGCAACTCCAAAGTTGATTAATTTGTTAGCTTGATAAATAAAAAGTTCTAAGTTTGTCTCTTAATAAGAACAATCTATTTATATATTTAAACATTTAAAAATTACTTAAAATCACTATTTTTTTTTTTTGGAAGAAAAATCACTATTAAACGTAACACATAAATGATTTCGTATATAAGGGGGGTTTTTTTTTTTTTTTAGCTTTGGTAGTTTTCGTTTCGAGTTTCCACCGTCCTTTTGGTTAGTTCCAAAAGAAAAATGATAAGAAAAAGGATAATATATTTTCATTAAAAAGGAATTATTTATCTTATATTTGAAGGTATCTGATCTATAGACTTATTATGCACTTTGTAGACGATGGGTGGTCTAAATTTCCAGGAGAAGATAAGGCAGGCAGTCAATTCAGCATCACCAAACAATTTGTTCATTCAAATAGATAAATTAAACATGACAACATGAAAGCAGAAATAAAGAAAATAAAAATAAAAAAGAAAGATAAAAAGACGAGCAAAAGAAACTTTTCATCTTCATAAGATAAACCCTAAACCAAATAATTTAAAATTGTTTAATTTTCTTATAATTCTAACTTTTACCACTATTTTGGTCCACAACACTCAAAAGTACATTCAGCTGAATCTCCTCAAGGATTCAGCTGAATCTCAATGATTCACATGTCACGCAAATGTAAAGTAGAAGAGTAATGCTAGGGGCAATTCTAACATGGGTAGTTGACTTGGGAATCATAAAATTACAAATTTAATTTTTCATGAGAGTTGGACCTATTAACCTTCTCAGTTTGAGCTGATTAATTATGATTAACTTAAACATCAGTGTAGTTCTTTATCGATTAGATTACAAGGCGCGTTTCACTCATAACGTAATTTGGAATAGTGCTTGTAGACTTTTCTACTAAATCAAAATTACTATTTTTATTCTTTTTAATTTTTTTCTTCTAATAATGAACATTTTAGGATAAGATAATATATTTTATGAATTAGAATAACGTATTTTATGTGTTAAAATAATGAAATTTTGGGGTAAGATAATGTATTTTATGGGTTAGAATAATGTACTTTATGTGTTTTTTGACCGTGGTTTACACAACAACAATAATTAGTTTTATACTTTCTCAAACATTTTTAGCCCAAAGAATCTAGGCTCAGATCCCACCACCGAGGTTCAAACCTATGAACACTCATTTGGAATATAATGTACTTTATGTGTTTTGGCAGATATATTTGATTAAAGTGAAGCTCAAAAGAGATAAATATTAAAGTGAAGCATGTGTGATCCAAGTGAAATCAATCTAATATATATATATATATATATATATATATATATATATATATATATATATATATATTATAAAACCTTTTAATGCCATTTATTTGGAAAAAAATCACTTTTGAAAAAACGATATATTTTCTTCAACTGTATTAGTAATGCCAAGAAAAATGAATATTGGCATTGAAAGGGACAACCGAGTGTGAAGAGTATGATATTAGAGCATCCACAATGGTTGGGGAGAATTGGGGGATAATGTAAGAGTGATTAGGAGAGAGAATGTGGGAAGGGGAGGAAAAAAAATAAAAAAAATAAAAATAAAAAATTAAAAAACAAAAAAACTAAAAGGTCAGGCGCGTCGAACGGCGCGCCTGACGCGCGTGCTTTGCACGCGCCCGTGTGGGCGGGCTGCTGTGCGCGTTTTTCTTTCTTTTTCTTCAACTCTTTTTTCTGCCAATCTCCCCAATTTTGCAGGACAAATATTTTGATAAATAACCCCACCCTACATTTGTTATTATCCCCACCCAAGATAATTCATCTGACATTATCTCCATAATATCCACTGATGTGGATGCTCTTAGTACCAAAAGGTTATTAGTTTAATTATTCAATATGATTTTACTTTTTTTTTTTTTTTTTTTTTTTTTTTTTTTTTTTTTTTTTTTTGTAGTTTGTGAACTATTACACATTTGCATGATTTACTCATTACACATCCTTAAGTAGTAGATTTGAATTTCTCTCATCACACACATAAAATAAAAATAAAAAAGATGAATAGTTATCTTTTCAAAAAGAAAAAATTGAAAATTATTAATTCCCTTGGTATTGTTAATTTTTTTTAAAAAAAATACGACCGACTCTATTACAATGTAGTATCTGTTCATAACTACTTTCTCAATCAAATGAAGCATAAAGAGCCAATATCGCCTCCACTAAGGTTCGAATCCACAACCTTCCCTATGAGGGACCAACTTGGTGCTATTGGAGGGTTAATAAAAGAATAAAATCACAAGTTTTGCATGGTTAGGGGCTTTTGGCATAGAGATAGATTTGTGTATATTCCCAATATCACATCAAGTGATATTATGGACTTCTCATACAATCAATTTGTACAGGCCATTATACTTATAATTAAGTTATAACCAAGTCATCTTTGACTACTTTTTTTATTTGAAATATTCTCCCTTGCTCTATCTCTCTCCATTTAATTCTCATCCCAATTTAAAAAATTTTCTCCACTATTTTTTTTATTTGGAATGAAAATATTAAGTGCACTCACTTCAATATCACTCTTGTCACTTAATCTGCATTGATTGTGTGAGAATGAAATAAAAAGAAAAATAATCAAACATATTATTGAACTAGACACAAAAATACAATTTAACAACTGAATTACATTTTAACCTTACATAAACATATGAGAAGACAGATAAACTTACATTTTAATTCAGGTTAAATTGTCAACCAAACACCAATTATGATTTTGATTCACATTTATAAACACATGTTTAATTCAAAGTCAGTCTATTAATTTTTGGAAAAATTATGAATACGTAAAGTAGTAAAGAGGTTGATTAGTGCAAAACCATAAAAAAGGGAGAAAAGTTATTAAACCGCAAAGGACAAAAATCCAAAAGAGTTGCAGCATGATAGAAATTAATAAATATCTCCTTTATTTTGTATACCATCTTTGACTACCACTGTTATGTGCGTGCCATTATATATATGGACCTTTTGCAATAATTCAATGCTTTATAGATATATAGGCACACAAAACACCTAGGATTAGTGTGATTGTCTTCTGTTTTTTAGGAATAATGTAATAAAGGTTTTTGGAAAAGAATGATCTGATTGCCATTTGCCAACGGTTCTTTTGTCCAAAAAAAAAAAAAAAAAAGAGAGTAAAAAGAAAAGTCTTTGCACATGCATTATTCTTTTTAATTAGTTGATACAATGATTACCAATTACAACTTAATGATTATATTAGGATCAAGCGCTTATGATTGAGTTAAAAGCTATAACATTTGATGGTATATATTAGAATGTTGGACTCGTTCTTTAATTTAAGACCCATCAATCCCAAAATTAAACACTTATCATTATACCAAAAAATATAACTAGTAGCGAAGTTACAACTTTATTTCTTTATATATGTGTAGCAGTCAATGCCATGTTCCAATGGCGAGATGATGTCCTCAACCCTCTAAGCATTTCCCAACGATCCCCGAGTCCAAGCTTTGTCAGAATCAAATGTTTACCACTACGCAGATATAACTAGTAACGAAGGTACAATATAATTGCAATTCCAATTTTTTAATTTGTATATACTATTCGTGGAGTTATGGATAATATGACAAGAGTTTCTTCCAGTTTAATCAGGGTTTCTGGTCGAGCCGGATATATAACATATTAATTAGTAGGTTGGGTTTAGTTTCACAAAAGAAAAAACTTTAGTTTTGAAGTGATGTGGAAATATGAAGTAGTGAAGCATTCGACTTTAGAGTTGCATGCACGGCTTGTCGTTTCGTATTAAACTTAGCAGCAAACATATATGAGTGGATGCATTATTGGAAACGCCAGACGACAATTGTATGGAAGATCCAAAGTACGATTTTTTTTTTTTTTTTAATAATCTTTTTGTCACAATTTCAACTTTAATTGACGACTAAAGTGGGGATATATGCAACGAAAAAAAATTTGCATGTTCTTGTCTCCCCTACCCAACCCCTCTCAAGAGATCCACATTAGTTATAAAATTTTCACTAATAGTCTTTAACTTTTGAATATTATATTTGATGGATATATTGGAGAGGAGTCCGGAGCAAATCGGTCACTCGAGCCAATTAGTTTTATCAATATTTCATCACTTTTAGTTCTTGTGTTTTTTTTTTTTTTTTTTTTTTTTGGATCAAATATTATCTAAAACCAACATGTGCATAACATTAATTCAGGCGTCGGAAAATGTATTTGGTTTAATACTTTAGATGCAATATAATGTATAAGTATGATGATATGATATTACATTGATGAAAAACCTCAAATTTCTGACCACCGTTCTATCCAGGAGTTTTGGTTGCGAATGGGCATTCCTATCACTTTTGACATCCGCAAAAGTCCTTAATAATTTTGATCATGAATCAAAGTGATTGAAATTTTTAATAATTTTCTCGGTGGTCAAAAAGTTTGGTCACATGAAAAACGACATGAATCCTAATACTTTGACTATCTAGCGATTGAAAAGTGACTAGAAATTTTGATCATCAGGTGGTCTGAAGTAATGTCCATCCAATTGAAATTTACATTTGTGAAAGAGGATGGGTTGAGATGATATTGTGTATGTAGGAGTGTAAGACATGATTTAGGAGTCTTTGTTATCATCTTCAGTTGTTCCTAGCTGTAATAGATCAGACTTACTTTTGTAGTAAGTTTTGTCCATTTTAAACTAAAACATAAAGGTTCAAGTGTCCCATGATGAGTTGAGTGGTTGATCTAATAGACCAATGGGTTACCCCATCAAGTGTAGGGATAGGGGTAGGTGTAGGGGCTATATACTAGTTGAATTAAGTGATGAATTTATTTTTTTTTAAATGGAAGTAAAATATTTGATGTATTGTTAATTATATATATATATATATATATATATATATATACCATTATTGTACTTTTGATGTCATATTGTAAGGGAAAAATTGACTTTTGAATAAATCTCTGAGATAATACTCAAAATAGTCTATTGCCTATGTTATAATTCTCAAATTAGTATTTGTCTCGTGTGATACACGGGAAATATGTTATAAAAATATACCTTATATGAGGTTTATTCATATATAAAAATTTTGTTATTTAATAATTATGTATTAATTGCTATAAGAAAATTATGAACATAAATATATTTACAATTAAAATAAGAATTGATATTTAAGGTGGGTGATTACTACAAATCTTAAACTATATTAAAAATTTAGTACATAGTATTTAATATTACAAATTTTTAAGAACTTAGTAAACTACAATAGTAATTGAATTACAATTTTCAAAGTCACCACGGATTAAAATTTTTAGACCTTTGAAATTTCTAACTCTAGATGTAACAACATACAATTGACCTTTAAAGACCAAACAATTATTTATAAATATAAATGACTATTAATCATCATCACCATTTTTTAAATAATAATATAGAAGATCCAAAAAAATTAAAGAATACAATAATAATAAGGATAGAGATAATAATTGTAACAATAATTGCTCACCAAACTATATGACTATATTATAGTCATGATGGATCATCGACTATTAATTCACCCAAATGGTTCATTGATTATATAAAAATTTACTCAATTTAGTCATCAATATAAGTAATAGATGACTAAAATAAATAAAATTTTACATAGTTACGGGATATATTAGTTTGAATGAATTAATAGTTGATGACTAATTTGATAATATCAGTTCCTGTTCGGTTGAAATGGCGGAGGGTTGGGCGGTGCTTCAAGGTCTCCGGCTGGCGGCAAGTTGGGGCGCCACGAACATCATAGTTGAAAGTGACTCCTTGGGTACGATCAATCATTTATCTAGGGGTGACCAGGAGTCTGGAACGGAGTGTAATATTCTGCGACTTTGCGTTCGTGAGAGACGCAGATTTCACAAAGTAGAGTTCAAACACGTGAGGCGGGAGCAAAATAAAGTAGCTGACCGCCTCGCCGTTGCCGCTATCGCACATGATTTAGGGGCTCGGATCCTCGACGACATGCCTTCGTTTGTTGAGGACGTGATGTGGGAAGACAAAGTGGGAGCTAGAATGAACCAATTGTCGAGCCAATCATTAGTCTCTTACTGGGTTTTACCCTCCTTTACTTCCAATATATATATATATATATATATATATATATATATATATATATATATATATATATGTGAGAGAGAGAATTATGAGGAATAAAATATGACCTTACAAATAATCTATATCATATATATTGCATTCATAGAATTGAATTTCATCCTCACCAAAAAAAAAAAAAAAAAAAGAGAATTGAATTTCATTACAAAATGCAACTTGCATGCATGCATATATACATGCATGCAATATAATGTTTGTTGAGACAATCAATGATGTTGTTCAAAAAGAGATGGACGACAACATAGGCCACTTGATTCAATTCCATCCGTAATTAACAATGCAAGTTGACAGTGCATATATACATACTACTTATCCTCCCAAAAGAAAGGAATATGTACCATATATACAAGATTTTTTACATACACATCATTCATTCATGCCAGGAATATAACACTAGCATTGTCCCCCATTTGATCATACCCACCTTATACTACGTACTTGCCTACTTGCTAGCTAGCTAGTTGATGCCTTTTTTTTTTTTTTATTAAGTGGACTCACACACACCCTGTTACATGTGCGGCCAAGCTAAGGCCCCCAATTTTTGGGATCCAAATTTTTTAAATATTATATGTATAAATAATTTATTATTTTTATACTTGATAATTATGTTTCTAGAATCCACATATTGATTTTAATTGCAATAAATCTAAAGCTAGAGGAAAATCACAGGACAATTTCGTTTTTAGATGTGCACTAAGCTTCATAGTACATCTGTTGGCATGTTAAAGTGCAACTAACTTGAGATTAGAAAATTTATCTTTGGATGCACTTTAAACTTTAGGCAATGCACAACCAAAATTTGTAATATTTTCAAAATTGTCATACTTTTTCATTTGATTTAGAGTAGTTGATCATTCATATTGATGGTTTTATTGGGACCGGGTCCACCATAAATCAGATACAGAAATATAGAACGGGGTAGGCAAAGAATAACTTTATTACCGGGGCCCAGACCCAAAATAGTACGTACAAAGCCCGAGGTACAGGCCCAGAATGGCGGTCCAAAATAATAACTAAACAAACTAAGGGAGCTAATAAATGAAATAAAACTAAATATGTTACCGACAGGACTCGAACCCTGGTATGCCGGCAGGGGTTGAAGACTCAGACTGATGGACCAGGAGGGGTTTGGTGAGCCAAGAGGTGCCTTCTGGTCGGTGCAAGTGTTTCCCGTGTAGTCGGTACAGATTCATCATCATTAAGTATGTAAAATGCACCACACAGTGATAAAAAATGCACCACACAGGCACACACCAAAAAATGCACCACACCTCACCACACCTAATGGTGTATTTTCGAACACTTTGTGGTACATTTATGCGTAACTAATGATGAGTGATCACACGATCATATGGGAACCTGAGTATATATATGTGTGTTTGTGTGTTAATAAAAATCATGAGGCCGGGTGGTCATCATCTCAGGGGTTAATTGCAGATGATCCCTACCGACTACTATATATATTAAAAAAACGTTCTATGAATCAAACGTACAGGGGGAAACTGCCCGCAAAACATACATAGTACTAGCCAGTTGTTTGTAGCTAACTAGGTTTCTAGCTAGGTCAGTCTTGAAATTGCCTGAGATCAAAAGCTACTTAAAGCAAAGCTTTAATTTTGCAATAATAATTGATGCATGCATATATAGGCAAACATTTCATAAAGTGGTACGTGGTGATATATGATTCTTAAACTTGTGATGAAATCTCATGTATATCAAAACAATTGTGGTGATCATATGTGTGTGTCAAGTCTAGAATCTAATTATCATTGAAATATCGCATTGATTATTATGTAAATATAAAGAAATAAAGTTATATTTTCATTACTAGCTATATAACTTTAATGTAATGATAAATGTTAGAAGGTCACGATAATTTTAAATATACATGGCGTGCATGAAAATTGTTGGTGTCAAAAATAAAGTTATATCTTTGTTACTAATTATATCTTCTGAGGTAGGGTAAATGATTGAACCTAAATATAAGTATAGCTAGATAGCTACTATACTTTGTATGTTTATATATAGCACGGGTTGCCGGCAATAATACTTGTTACGTTGGTTGATGTGACTTTGATAAATTGATCATACTTGCTTTGTTGGGGACTTGGGGAGTGATTAGATGCCCATTACATTTCTCCCTCTTGGTTTGGTACTCCACCTTCGCCACACACCCAAAAATGTGTTTCGTTGCAATTAAAAAGTTAAAATTATATATATATATATATATATATGTATGTATATGATTAGGTTCCTTGTGGACAGGACTTTTCGTGTGGTCGTACGATCACTCATTATTAGGTACGCATAAATGTACCATTAGGTGTGATGTATTTTTTGGGTGTGTGGTGCATTTATGTATTGGTGCATTTTAGAAAACTATGTGGTGCATTTATGCATACATAATGGTGTAACCCGCACCGGAAGCCCTGTCAGCATTTGATCCCGTATGTGTATATATTTATACTCACCACACCCCTCTTAGGCATATGAATCGATTATTTAATTTATTACCTTTCACATGGATTTGACTCTCATATCAAATTAAATCAAATGATATGATACTTATATTTGGACTATCGATATGATCTAATTATTGTATGCTCAACGTTACGGTTGTGGGAAATTTTGTAATTTTTGACTACCCAAAATTTTGTAATTTTGTAACCCCAACTAAGTTAGTCGAACTCATGACCTTTGGCATGGGTTGAATCTAATACCAAATTGAAGCAATACTCCATCTCAACTAAAATCATAAGCTAATAGTTAGATTTTATATATTATATGTTGAACATTGACTAGGGTCACAAGACGAGCTTCACTTAAAGTATAAATTAAAATGTGTTTTATATTACTTGAAAACATTACCATTAAATTCTCTAGGAAGTTATTTCAAAGTTTGGGTTTTTTTTAAAAAAATGTTCAATAATTTCTTTTGTCTCCAATATAGCATTGCACTATGCAATAATTGCAAACAATAAAGGGTAGTACATACAGGACAAAATAAAAGTAAATGCATAAATTGTACACATTCTCAAGTTCTTAATGGGCTAAAAGAATTATATATGCCACCTTGAATTAACTTTCTCACTAGCTATTCAAGAAATCATAAACTTTCCCAAATCGAAACACACACTAAAGATAATAATAGCATCTCACGTTTAAGAATAATGTTTTTAGTTATAGATTATAGTTGTCCGAAAATAATTTGAGCCATTATATTTATGCAGGCTAGATCAAGGACCTAAAGATTACATAAAACATATATTTTGTTGGTTGAATTGAACCTTAGCTTGAAGTAAATAATAACAACAATAACAATAACAAAAAATAAGATAGTATGTGTTTTCAATAATTCACCACCACTACATGAGTCATGAGTGTGTGCATGGTGTAAACTTCACTTTTGGAGAGGTAAACAGTATTAAGAAGACCATGTACAACGGTATTGACTGAGAATGTATTGACAAGAATCAAATGCGTAATTTTTATATACTAAAATCATGTTCCACCCATTTGCCCACCCCGTTTAGGGCAATGATTATTATATTTGTTGGGTGACGAGAAAAATTCATTATCACCCCTCAAGAGTGTGCATTGGATAAACATTAATGGCATGCAAACCACAGTACTGGAGAAGTAAACCACATTAGAAAAATCATATGGAACGAAGAATTGAAGTATGTGCTCCATCTCAACTAAAAGCCTAAGCTGATAGTTGGATTGCACATTAATGGCTATATGCTTAACACGCCACGTGACTGATACCAAATTGAAGCATGTGCGTCATCTCAACTAAAAACCTAAGCTGATAGTTGGATTGCACATTAATGAGTATATGCTGAACAGTCTTCAACCGAAAAAGTATTGATAAAATTAAACTTATACTCCGTAACTTTTAAGTTGAAAAATCATGCTCCACTCACTCTATCTACTTTTAGAACATCAATGATTATGTATTTGCATAGATTTAATTTGCATATATGATTGGGAGGTTCGAGATGATTCAGTACGTCATGAATCATTGACAACAGCAGTACTTGTACTGGTATTAATGATGATAATGATGATGATCATCACCTCGATCTTCCATGGATTCCTTTGTGGATATCCACTTCAATTAATATTCCGTCCTACGTTATATCCATTAATAATCCCCACGGAATTATGCTTCCTATAATCCCATGGAAATGATGCGTTACTCCGTACCATGAATCCCCAATATCTAGGAAACATTTATCATTACGTATATAAGTAATTAAAATTTTCTACTTAGTGACAAACCAAAGTAGGTTGCATTATATTAAATATCACCTAATTTTCCCCTTTTAATAAGACAAAAAATTTGTGTAAAATCATTTTACGGATCTTCATCTTTGAGGTTGATCATATTATAGATAATTGGGTATATAAATATCATAATTTGAGTTATAAATATTACAATATTTATCATTAGTAACGATCAATTTTATGTTTAAATATTACAATAATTGTCCCTCCTCATGATATATTTAAGTTTAAATTATGTTAGTATACATTTATATCTAACAAGAACACATATCATTTTATGTTTTAATTTGCAGATTGCATATCTGCATTGTCAGCAATGTCACCTGTTAGAGCGGCCATGTCCATTAGAATTGGAAGAAAGTTTATTAGGGGGATATATATGATATGATGAATGTGCAGAGACAGCCATTATATTAGTGAGACTTCAAATCAACTCACTTTGGCTTTGGAGATTCTGTGCCCTCCTGATGAGTAGATTCTCACATGATCGAATATATGAACACTTTGTCCACCAAGAATCTCTTCACATGCATAGTATCTATCTTATCTCATCTTAACTATGCTAAGTTTATGTTTAACATCTTGGTCGGGTCACTCAATTCATGAATTATTGTTGATAGGTCTCATCTTAACTATGCTAAGTTTATGTTTAACATCTTGGTCGGGTCACCCAATTGAATTATTGTTGATAGGTGGATTTTAATTAATTACTAATCCAAAGAATTATGCCTCTTAATTACTAAACAATATGTGACATTTTTTTTTTTTGAGTAGTACTGACTCTGTTACAATATAATAACTTTAATAATTCGCCCGAACCCACAATCTCTTATATAAGCGAGTAACTTGGTATCGGTGGACCACAAGATCCTTGATAAACAATATATAACATAAGACTGTTCTTTTAATTGTTTTGAAATGTGGCCATTCATTCAATTGTTTAGATTTTAATTTTTTAGTTTATATACATATAGGATGCATGTTTTAGTTTTACATGATGTAGTGATGTACTTTAGATTTTGCATATTCACACGTGAGTTCTCACTTGATATACTTTTAATTTATGGTTAAATATCACTCCTGCATAACCGTAACTACACATGAAAGATAAACTACACTAGAAAGATCTCATGCAACAAGTCAGACCAAGAAAGTGTCTGTAAGAATCGAACTAGTAATTTTCAGATACAAAAAATCATGTTTTATCTACTTGGTCACTCTTTTTCGAGGCAATTAACTCTAATATATTGAATGTATAGGGAAATATTTGCTTTTGATTTATATATATTATTTGTCCCACCATATTATATATACAAATTCTTGTGGATAGGAAAAGTGCAGTGAAAATATGGAACACTTATCTGCTGCTTTCACTCTCCACATAAGAAATCAACATTCCAATTCCATTCCCAATGAAACTTAGCTTTATAAAGTGGGCAAAGATGACAGCAACCAATACGCTTAACACCATGAGAATATGCACCATTTTAAGTTTTTAACCCTCTTGAAAGCAAATCTAATCTCTAACTTCAAGCAATTTTTTTTTTCTCTCTCTCTTCTTTTTTCTAAACTTTTAAAAATTATATTATGCAAACTCACCAAACTAACATTGTTTTTTTTTTTAAAAAAAAATTAAATATTATCATTTTTGCAATAGCTCGTTAAAAATAAAAAATAAAATTATACAAGTGTCATGCATTTAATTGTGTGTACGCTTTTGTCTAACTTAAACCGATCAAAAGTAGGAACTAACAAAGGTTAATTTTGAAGACTTGAAAAATCATGTGTGACTTTGGGAGTGTATACTCAATCTCAATTTTTATAGACTTTTATACACTTTTAAAATGATAAACTTTTATGAATTTTAATAGATTTGAACGAAGTCCTATTGAATATCTCCAACGTTTGTAGATTTGCAGGAGTTTATAAAATTCTTACATCATAAGAATTTATAGACTTTTAATTTACTTTTTTTTTTATTATTTTTAAAATTTTTACAAAATTGATTAAAACTCTAAATTGAATATATTTTTACAAACTTTCATTAACTTATATTAATACTTATTGTTTATATTATAATTTTCATTCAATTTTTTTTTTATATATCATATATGTTTTTATAATCTTAAATTAAATAAATTTATGTATTGCAATTGAAACAAAATTATAAATTAAATTTAATGAGAGTTTCATTTTTCACTAAGTAGTATAATATTAAAAGAAAAATAGTAATAAACAACACTTTTTTTAAAAAAAGAATAATCAATGTGTTTTTAGTCGATAGATTGAAGGGATGGATTTTTCCTACCAATGTTTAGTGGAAGATTGAAACCTTTATAAGAATGAAGTGAAAAAAAAAAAATTGCGATTGAATTATTTAAAAAGTTTCTTTTATAATTTCTCTATCATCATTGAAAATTTATTTTTACACATCTCAAAAAAAAAAAATCAAAAAAAGAGAACTCATAACTATATATAGAGGATCCTAAATTTCTTTTCTTAATAAATTAAACTATAAAATAATGACCAAGGACCTTGTAGTCTAGTGGCACCAAATTGCTATTCCCATATAGGAGATTATTGTTGGTTTGAGCCTCAGTGAAGGCGATGGTATTGAATATTTGTGCTGCAGTTCTAGTGAGCTGTTGTTTTGTTGTTAAAACTTAAGGTGCGTGTGTGTTTTTGTGCTTAAGATGCGTGACTTTTGTTGTTTTGTTGTTAAAACTTAAGGTGCGTGTGTTTTTGTCCTTAAGATGCGTGACTTTTGTACTTAAGATTTATGAGTTTGTGTTCTGAATGTATTTTGTTTGTGTGTTTAATGTGCGTGTGTTGTGTACTTAAATTGCGCCAGTATAATGCTTAATGCGAGTCCACCCGCACCTGATCCTTCCCTATATATATATATATATATATATATATATATATATATATATAAATTAATCACCATGATCCATATCTCTTTAACTAGCTAGCTCCCAAATTGAAAGAGGAGAAAAATTATATTAAAATTCTTGGTGGAATTAATTATTGGTTGGATATGAGATCCCTACATAATAAGTTGGAATTAGTGGGAGCCTCACAAAATGTATTTATTAATTTCTTCATGTTTCTCTATGTTTGCATCACAACACCATTAAATGCACCAAAAAGTTGCAGAGTAAGCAATAATCCTGTTTCGATTAATACTATTTCGACGAACACTAGGTTGCCGATCTGCCGCATCTCGCAGTGACGCCAACCGCGGACCCCACAAAATGCTTAACCCTACCACCCAAGACATTGTGTGTATGTATATATGTGTGTGTCATCAGCATTGCACTAAGATCACCTTTAGTTTATTGGTTTTGGTAGCTCTTGTATCACTTACCACTATGGAGAGAAAGAAGTAGACTGAGTCCAATGAAGTAAAGATCATGCACCCATGAGTTTGATCATGTCTCTAGCTAGATATATTCTAGTAGATATGTGTCTTGCCCATCTTATTAAAAGCTTATCTAGTTAATCAATTCAAAAATAATTCATAATTTTGTAATTATAGTGTAGGGTTTAATTCATACTAAGAAAATGTAGTACATTAATTTGTTTCTTTGCACCCTACCAAGAAAATGGACTCAAAAGCTTAACCAGTTAACCAATTCAAAAATAGTCCATAGTTCTGTAATTCTGTTGCATTGGCAGCTGCAGAATATGATTCAATTCCTGCCAAGGAAAGGTAGTACATACGCTTGTTTCTTTGGGCCCTACAAGAAAAGGGCCTCAAAAGCTTAACTAGTTAACCAATTCAAATATAGTCGATAATTTTGTTGTATTGACAGGTGCAGAATAGGGTTTAATTACTACCAAGAAAAGGTAACATGTTTTTCTCTTTCGACCCTACCAAAAAAAAAGTATGAAATTCATGATGTCATATCCACCCGTGCACAAACATCTTTAGGCTGGGAATCTGTAAATCGTTGAGACATATCTCGTAATTTTACTTCATTCACCAAAACTTCAAGACAAAACTAGTATCTCCACGTTTCAAGGTAGGAGCGGAAGAACACTCAAGATTGTATTGTATAGAAATTAGTGTGATAACGTCAAGTCACTTGTGAATGTTAACATTCCCGCACGTTTGAAACTCCTAGGCCTCACTCCAAATTGGTTCAAGCAGTTATTTCCATATCATATACCAACATGGGAGTGTCTATAAATATGTTGCATGTCTCACCTCTTGTCCCTAGGCAAAACACAAAGCTTAGCTTCTCAACTGTGTTTTCCTCTCATCTCATCTCCCTGGCCAGTAGCTACTATACACACATTATTTGAAGATAACAACCTTAATTTTCTGTTCTTGTTCTTCTCTGATCTGAGAGATCAGAGTAACAGATAGAAATGGAGGGGAAAACAGGTTGTCTGGGGAATTTCTTCCAGAAGGCAAAACCATACATAGCCATGATCTCCTTGCAATTTGGGTATGCTGGAATGAACATCATTACCAAAGTGTCCCTCAACCGGGGCATGAGCCATTATGTTTTGGTTGTCTACAGACATGCCTTTGCCACTGCTGCCATTGCCCCCTTTGCTCTTATTCTTGAAAGGTACTCCGGCCACTTTAATTAATGTCTTACAAACTTATGATTCAATCATCGGAATCACCTAATTAACACAGTTATTGTTGTTGTTGTTGTTGTTTTGCAGGAAAGTGAGGCCTAAGATAACATTCACAATTTTCCTGCAAATATTTGTTTTGGGTCTCTTAGGGTGAGTCAGCAGTTTTCCCGTTTTTCATTTCTCCAGTTTTCTATTTCTCTATAAAAAAAAAAAAGAATCATTTCTCCAGTTACTAAATGTTTTTCGACATGTCTTGCAGGCCGGTGATTGATCAGAACTTCTACTATGCCGGGCTGAAATTCACATCCCCAACTTTCTCATGTGCCTTGAGCAACATGCTCCCTGCAATGACATTTGTCATGGCCGTCTTGTGCAGGTGCACTTAGTGCTCTGACAAAAAAATAAGTTAAACTAGCTAATTGATTGTGGGTAATGTTAAAAAAATCGTTAGGTGCCCTCTGGCGCCTAGGAGACCGACTGCCTAGTGCCTAGGCGCGATTTTTGCAACACTGGGTGTGTCTCAACCCGGGATGTGTTGTGGTGTGCAGGATGGAGAAGGTGGACATAAAGAAAGTGAGGTGCCAAGCAAAGGTGGTGGGGACTGTAGTCACAGTGGGGGGAGCCATGCTTATGACATTGTACAAAGGGCATGCAGTCAATTTCTTGTGGTCAAACTTCATCCATCCCACCAGCAAATCCAATGTTCCCCAAACATCATCTGCAGATTCTGGCAAAGATTGGGTCAAAGGCTCCATTCTTCTCATCTTAGCCACTCTTGCCTGGGCCTCTTTCTTCATCATCCAGGTCTCTAATTATGCATATATATATATATATATGAGGAAAGTCGGTCCAAATGGTGACTAAAAAGTGGAAATTAATATCTGCAGGCTATTACACTTAGAAAATACACAGCTCAACTTTCCCTCATAGCATTGGTCTGTTTCATGGGGACTCTGCAGTCCATTGCAGTAACCTTTGCAATGGAGCACAGGGCCTCAGTTTGGACCATTGGCTGGGATATGAACCTTCTTGCTGCTGCATATGCTGTGAGTACTGCAATTATATTATTTCTCCAAACTCGAAAACCCGAAATTAATTGTTACATAATCCAACTAATGAAACTGGATAAAATTTCAGGGGATTGTGTCATCAAGCATTGCATACTATGTTCAAGGGATAGTGATGCAGAAGAGGGGGCCTGTTTTTGTCACAGCTTTTAGTCCTTTGATGATGATCATTGTTGCTATCATGGGATCTTTCATTCTTGCTGAGAAAATCTATGTTGGAGGGTAAATTTCTTTTCTTTTCTTTTACTTTTGACAATTTTAGTCAAGTTGATCATATTGTCCACTTGATAACTATAAAATTACAAGTTCGACTCCCACAGCCAAGTTGTTATTGGCTTTCTTGCAGTCAGTTATGGGCTAACTTAAGCTGGTTTACCTCATGGTCTTTTTGCCAGCTAAGGCCTTAAGATCGAAATTTACACAGTACACACCTTCGGGTAGTATGGTCATTTACCGGCTAGGATCACGACACAGAATTTATACAGTGCACACCCTCACGTACTGGGATCGTTTGTTGGCCAGGGTCATATGAAAAAATTATAGGATAGTAACTGGAGTTTTCGTTTTTTTTTTTTAATTTTTTTTTTCTTTTATGATTTCAGTATAATGGGTGCTGTGTTGATTGTGTTCGGACTGTACGCTGTACTGTGGGGAAAGTACAAGGAATACAAGGAGAAAGAAATGATTGAAGCCATTGCAGAACCAGTGAAAGACCAGAATAGGATTATGATGATGATGGTGGTGGTAGAAGAAGATTGTGTTGATATAGAAATGCAGAAAACTGAGGCAAATAACAGAGCCGCCGGCGATGCTCCGGCACCGGCGTCTGCAATTACTGCTCCGGCAGCCTCCTAAGCTTTGAATTAACTGTTCTTCGGAATAATAATAATAATAATTTAATAAACAAAAAATTTAGAAAGTAGTTAAGGAGGGGAAAGGAGAAGGGCATTTCGTCCTTCTGACTTTCAAACTTTTTTTTTTTCTTGGTTCTTCTTTTTTCTTTTTTCAATGGCATATCACAAGATTGTAACTTTTAGCTTAACCTAATGTTTCTTGAAAAAAGAAAAATTATGCAAGAAAAAAAAAATATTACTCGCTATGATTGAATTCAACAAAATATTATATAATTGATTAAAAATTTGTGATAAATAATTTCTTTTGTGACGAACGATTGAGATTTTCTTGAGTAAACAATTAATAGATCAAGGTATTTATTTATTTGTGTAACTACACCGATCGATAAATAATTGAGATGGATTGTTTTATAATCGTATTTGTATATTTAATTTGTTGGGAAGATTTGAAACCATAACTTTACCTTTCAAGTATTACACATTAACAAATTGTTTTGTTACTAGAGTTGGTATTGAGTTTTTTTGCTGAAATAAAATTTTCCAAATCAAATACATTTATGTTATTGAACTCTAATCGTTAATTGAATTGGGATTCTTAACAAAATCATATAAAAACAAACACATATTAGATTTGTCTACTCCAACAATTAATTAATTTAATTTGTTGGGGAGATTTGAAACCATAACTTTACCTTTCAAGTATTAGACATTAACAAACTGTTTTGTTACTAGAGTTAGTATTGAGTTTTTTGCTGAAATAAAATTTTCCAAATCAAATACTTTTATGTTATTGAACTCTAATCGTTAATTAAATTGGGATTCTTAACAAAATCATATAAAAACAAATACATATTAGATTTGTCTACTCCAACAATTAATTAATTTAATTCATTGGGAAGATTTGAAACCATAACTTTACCTTTCAAGTATTAGACATTAACAAATTGCTTTGTTACTAGAGTTGGTATTTAGTTTTTTGCTGGAATAAAATTTTCCAAATCAAATACTTTTATGTTATTGAACTCTAATCGTTAATTGAATTGGGATTCTTAACAAAATCATATAAAAACAAACACATATTAGATTTGTCTACTCCAACAATTAATTAATTTAATTTGTTGGGAAGATTTGAAACCATAAAAGACCTTTCAAGTATTAGACATTAACAAATTGTTTTGTTACTAGAGTTGGTATTGAGTTTTTTGCTAAAATAAAATTTTCCAAATCAAATATCTTTATGTTATTGAACTCTAATCATTAATTGAATTGGGATTCTTAACAAAATCATATAAAAACAAACACATATTAGATTTGTCTACTCCAACAATTAATTAATTTAATTTGTTGGGAAGATTTGAAACCATAACTTTACATTTCAAGTATTACACATTAACAAATTGTTTTGTTACTAGAGTTGGTATTTAGTTTTTTGCTGAAATAAAATTTCCAAATCAAATACCTTTATGTTATGGAACTCTAATCGTTAATTGAATTGGGATTCTTAACAAAATCATATAAAAACAAACATATATTAGATTTGTCTACTCCAACAATTAATTAAAAAGCAACTACGGAACGTATCTAAACACATTACAAGAAACATCACATCAACCTATTTGAGTTTTCCTATTACCCCATAGGACAATGGGACAACTGGCCTGGAGATCTAAAACTACTCCATTCCCAAAGCCAAGGATCGAACCATTGATCTTTGGTTAATGACAAATGAGTCTCTTTCATTCAACCACACCCTCGAGGTTTATTAATACCCTGTTGATTAATCTGTGATTTACTTCTCATGTGTGATTTGTGAACTACTTTGTATCATATAGAAACAAAATTTACATCCTCCCGTGTGCTCTGTCAAGTCGGAATGTGGGGGGCCCTTAGAGTTGGGGATTCAGCCTTTTGGAACAAGAATCATCAACATCAAAGAATATTATATACTCACACTTAGCCGTTTAAGGAAGAATCCTACTTATGTAACTACTTAACCTAAATTATATCAAAAAAGACTATTGTGGCAATCAAGATTCAAGAATAATAATCTTGTTAGTTACTTTTCCGAACTTGGTATTGATTCTAATTAATCCTTGGAAATGGGTGCGGTATTAAAAGAGAAATATACTCCATTATTTTTAATATATTGTTTGGAATTATAATTACAAATTCTCCGAATCAAATATTATTGATAGTTTAAATTAGATTGGAGTAAGGGTTTATAATACACTACATACTAAGATAGAGAATAAGAGTTTTGTATTGTTCAATAAGGGTAAGATGAATGGAAGTTCAATCAGTTGAAGATAGTCAAATTGCTCTCATCGATTTACAATGTTAAATTGGTACAAGGCATTATGTGAAGTAGAAGATGATCTGGATTATAGGAGAAATGTCCTATTCATACCAAAGGTTTTAGTTTATAATCTATAAAACTTGAATCTTTAGCTTTATTACTTTAGAGGTGATTTCTCTCGTCATCTAGAATATTACGGTAAATAAATTCTATGGGATATATGATAGAATATTTGTTTGGCAGATGAGAAAGTGGATTATAGAATAAATAAGGCAAATGCTATCATGCATATATGATGGTTTCTCCACAATGTTACATACCTATTTTGCTAAGTTGATAAAATTAAATTTGAGTTGTATTGAACATTTGATTTAATGAAGTTTGTTCCCCTTGATTTTCAAAAAAATAAAATAAAAAATTGAGTTAATTCCTTGAATGGTCATTGATTATTGATATTTATCAATTTTTATTATCGATTTTTAATTGGACCATAAATTGTCCTTTTACAATTGTCACTCCGTGTTATTTAGATATGTGAAATAATCACTAGCTCTTTGTTATTTATATATGTGAAAGCAATGTATAACGACTAATAACTAATTATTGTATATTAGTAAAATACTATAGGTTTAGCCATTTAGTCACTTTTTAAGTCAAATGTATAACCGTAATTTTTTAAAATAAATTATATGGTCATTTTTATGGGATCAAATTCTTTCCCTGCGAGCTCAACGAGGATCAAATGCTTATCACTACACAAAAATTATAGCTAGTAGTGAAGACGCAATTTTATTTCCTTAAACTTGTATAACAGTTAGCGTCATGTTTTGATGGCAAAATACTCGATTTGGTCATCCAAACCTCAACCCAACAATTTCTTTTTTTGTCTCTTCAAATCACATTTCTATATGCTTCCCTATACACATTAATTAAGTGTAGTGTTCACCAAAGGCAAAAGAATTAATTTAATTAAAGAAAAAACACTAGAGAAGTTGCACACTATGCACTTATGCTGTTATGCAGTTAAGCCACTAGGAAAATAGGAATATATGGATAAGTAGTTGGGATTTATTAATGATTGGGCTTGGATACTTTTGTGTCATTATTTGAGCATATTAATCATTGAATGTTATTGGAGTGTGTGTATTGGTATCTAGCCAATTTTTCTTTTAAAAAGGGAAAAATAAAAGAATAATATTATATGTATACAATTTTTAATATTTAATATTGGAAAAATGATATTTTTATTTTTAAATTATAAAGAAATAGTATATTTTATCTTTTAATTATTTTGTCCCTACTTTTTGTTCCTAAATTGTTAATTGTCTATGATTCTTTTTTTTTTTTTTTTTTTTTTTTTTTTTTTTTTTTTTTGTCTCTCAATTGCCTGCAAAGTGTTATTTTACACCACTAATAAAACTCAGCGATGAAAAAGTCACTTTCCAAACAATTAAAAAGGAAAAGTAGCAAAAATGTATTTTTGAAGGACACAATGTTATTCCCCTATAATTTACACAAGCTAACTTGTAGTATGTGTCCCATATTGAGACACAAAGAGTCGATATCGCTCATACTAAGGTTTAAACTCATGATCCACATTTGAAAAAATCACTTCATACCACTAAACTACACAATTTACATATTGAATGTTCACAATTTTGTAAAAGGTAAATTGTGAAAATTTATATGTAAATTGAAAACATTAAATATATAAATTGTGTATTTTATATTTGAGTCCACCTTCCAAAGTGGTCCTGGGTCCATGGTATAACTATTGAACTAAGACGATGCGAAAAATATTGGGCCAAACATATGAAAGGCCCAATCCATTAAAGAAGAGAGAGACAGAGAAAGCCCAGAAAAGCAAGTGAAAGTTGAAGGCAACCAAATCGTAACGACTTATCTTCAAACTCAAAATATGGTTCCCTCCTTCTCCACCAAACTTATCCATTTCATTCCATCAAAACAAATGTCAGAATCCCAAGCTGAAGAAGACTTACCAGAGAAAGAAATTGGCAACCAAGGCCTCAAGAAAAAGATTCTCCGAAAGGGAAACTCATGGCAGACTCCACTTCCTGGTGATGAAGTCCATGGTATTTATGTTTCTTCTTTTTCACTTTTTTTTTTTTGAGAGAGACCAAGAAAACCGGTAGCTACTACTCGAGAGTGTGTACTAAGTAAACCTGTATTCTGACTTTAGAAGGCAAAGAATCACAAGGAAGAAACTAATTAGGAGTCGAAATCGTAATATTGTAGTTATCAAGTTAACGGTCTGACCAACTTGGTTGTGTTTTCCATGCAATGAAAACTTTCTCCGTTTTACTATTATCCCATTTTCTTGGGTTGGTTTCAACATTTGGTTTCAGTTCATTACAGTGGAAAGCTCCATGGCAATGGAGAATACTTCGATTCAAGCCGTGAAAAGGGAGCCCCTTTCACGTTCAAATTGGGGCAAGGTAACTACCATTTCTTGAAGAGTTTTCCAGAAACTAATGCAGTTTGTGTATGGAGCATTTTAGGTGGGTATGTTTATTTCTGGTTTCAGGTGAAGTTATAAAAGGGTGGGATATTGGGATTGCTACAATGAGAAAGGGAGAAAGAGCATTGTATACTATTCCTCCATGTTTGGGTTATGGGAAGGCTGGCTCTCCGCCCATTATTCCTCCGGATTCCACTCTGCTTTTCGACATAGAAATGGTGTCATGGAAGTCAATCAGAGACGTCGCCGCCGATGGAGGAATATTGAAGAAGATTGTCAGGGAAGGTGAAGGGTGGGCTACTCCTAGAGATGCTGATCAAGTTCTTGGTAAATTTCCTTCTTGTACTCCCTCGAATCCAAGACATTTTTACATACGGTATGATATCTGCATCCCATGAGATCAGACTAGGGATGGCAACGGGGCGGGGCGGGGGCGGGGGCGGGGAATGGGGTCCCCGTCCCCGTCCCCGAAATGTCCCCCCATTCCCCGTCCCCGCCCCGTTCCCCAGCGGGGATTTTTCGGGGACGGGGAATTCCCGCCCCGTTTTGATTCATGCTTACTTTTTTTTTTTTATTATTATTTTAAAAAACACACATAATATAATATGCATTCTTAACAAAACTAGAGAAACACAGTTTTGTTAAGGAAAAATCTTAAATCGCAAAGATGAAAAAAAAAAATCATCTACTAATACCATGAGAATATGCAGAGATAGAGAATGAAGAATATAATACATTGATGTTCAATAATAATTTAAACAAATAAACATAGCCTATTTATACAAGATATATGTACGGTATTACGGTAACAATGAACATAAAATGTATGTACCTAAACTAGAATACTAATTACATGGAAATTCAAGAATATGATTAAATATATACAAGAGAGATATTAATTTATATATAATATTAATATTATTAGTCAGGGATTCAAGGACGGGGCGGGGATCGGGGATCGGGGTCGGGGCCGGGGCGGGGAATGCCCTCCCCGTCCCCGGCGGGGATTGGAAAATTCCCCCCCATCCCCGCCCCCGTTCCCCGAAATAAATCCCCGAACCCATCCCCGTCGGGGCGGGGAACGGTTTTCCCCATCGGGGGCGGGTTCAATTGCCATCCCTAGATCAGACTGATCAGTCAAGTTTGGATTCAGCCTCATTCGAGAACTAGATAGGGTCTCAGTGAGTCAGAATTCAAGACTCCCATTCTAGAACAACTGTCCCAAGGGTCTAAGTAATGAGATGAGACTAATCAGTACATACGGTATGTATGATATCTACATCCCATGAGATGAGACTAATCAGTCAAGTTTGGATTTAGCACCATTCGAGAACTAGATAGGGTCTCAGTGAGTCAAAATCCAAGACCCTCATTCCGGAACAACTATCCCAAGGGTCTCAGTAAGTCAAAATCCAAGACTTTTTTACATACGATATAATATCTGCATCCCATGAGATGAGACTAATTAGTTGAGTCTGGATTCAATCCCATTCAAGAACTAGAGGTCTCAGTGAGTCAAAATCCAAGACCCCCATTCAGCATTTGGGAACAACTATCCCGAGGGTCTCAGTGAGTCAGAATCCAAGACTTTTGATTGGCCAGAACGAGAGGGTCTACTGGCATGATCTCTTCCCGCAAGATGCAAATACCAATGCAAAAAGTCTTGGATTCTTGATCAAACAAAAAGAAGCATTTGTAATTGGGTTTGATTTTATGGCATATCTGGCTTGCAGTGAAGTATACCATGAGGACTGAGAATAAGGAAGATGTTGTTTCTGAATCTATTGATGGGGTGGAATTTTCCCTAACAGAGGGTGAGTTAAACTATGACACAGATTAAATTCTTCCCTTTAAGAATTTTTGACATTTTTTGCTGCCATTAGGATTTCTCTGCCCAGCCATGAGTAAAGCAGTAAAGACAATGAGAAAGGGGGAGATTGCAGACATATCAGTGAAGCCTTTTTGTGAGTACTAGAATTTTGTCTGCACTGTCTTGTCCTTTTGAAAAAAGTGAAGTAACTTATAAAAACATAAATTCCAGATGGCTTTGGAGCTCTTACAAATGAAAACACAAACACAAACTCCATTATTGGTAGCATTCCACCAACTTCAAATTTAAGTATCCATCTTGAACTGGTGTCATGGAAAAGCGTCACTGATGTAATGGGCGATAAGAAGGTTCTCAAACAATTGATCAAAGCGGGCGAAGGCTATGACCGTCCTAACGAAGGTGCCCTTGTAAAAGGTAAACTAAACAAAAGGTTTCGCGATCAAATCCCTCTGTACGTTAAAAAAAAATGGCTTCTTCTCTCACATTTGTGTATTGTGTTTATGCATCAAAGTGGTGTGCATTCGTAAGCTGGAAGATGGAACAATTACGGAAAGAAAAGGGTCAGATCAAGAACCTTTCGAGTATCTATGTTTAGAAGGTAACAAGAAGCTCTTGCGTTTCTCTCCTGTCAGATGCCCAGTTTGCAGATTGATAACTGTGTTGCAGATCAAATCATTGAGGGTTTGGATCGGGCAATCATGACTATGCGAAAAGGAGAGGAAGCACGAGTTAGAATCTGCAGTGACTACTTCCATGGCTGCAAAGAAAAGACAACAGAATTATCTCCATTGATTTATGAAGTCAAGCTTCTTGACTTCACCAAGGTACTCGATGCAAAATTTATCTTATGATGCGTATGAGCAAGTACCTTCATTGGCCAAGTCGATATGATGTTCCCTTTGACACAGGAGAAGCCATTTTGGAAGATGGAAACACGGGAGAAAATCGAAGCTTGTGAGAGAAATAAGCAAGAGGGGAACCTTCTGTTCAAATCTGGGAAGTTCCAGCATGCCTCTAAGAAGTATGAAAAGGAATGTGGTGTGAAGAAATTCAACCAACTAATGAAAACGTCGAATTCCAGCAATAAACATTCTACCCGATAATCTTATATGCTGAAGTGTGTCATCTTTACCTTATGCAGGCATCAAAGTACATCGAGTTTGATCACTCTTTCACTGCAGATGAGAAGCGCCAGGCAAACGCATTGAAGTTATCCTGCAGTTTGAACAATGCTGCATGTAAATTGAAACTCGAAGACTTTTTAGAGGCTTCAAGATTATGCAGCAAGGTCCGTTCACCCTTTCCTAATCGTCTTTAATAGAAAACTTTCTCTAGCAAGAATCTCGATAATTGATATATGACTTTGATAAATGCAGGCTCTAGGCATCGATCCGTGTAATACCAAAGCGCTCTTCAGAAGGTCTCAGGCATACTTGAGAATGTCTGAGCTCGAAAAGGCTGAAATTGACATCAAGCAAGCTCTAGCCCTGGATCCAAACAACAGGTTTGTTAATCTTACTAGCTTAATTTCTAGTTGAGACAAAACACATCATTCAATTTGGTATCAGATCGAATACCATTTTTGTTTGTCTGCCAGAGATGTGAAGCTTGTGCACAAGGAGCTAAGGCAAAGACAAAAGCAATATGAACAGCATGAAGTCAAATTTTTCAGTGCCATGCTATCCAGGATAGAGTAGTATGACTTCATTTGCAGTGATTTTACAGAAATATTCATAACAAAATTGCAGTTAGATCAAAACATATACAAAAAGTTGTATTTTATTTAATTAGAGCATAAATGTTTACAAATGACATTTTGTGAAACTTGGTACATAAAAACACCTAAAGATGGACAAATATTATTAAAATTTTAGAGATATATATATACACACAAGTTCATTGCATAAATTGAAGTCATCTATTGGTAACTATGAGTGTAAAGGCAAACACACACACTAAATACAGTATTGATAGCAAGGTTGAAAAAATCGCTAGGCGCCTGGGGACCGCCTAGGGCGCCTAGAGCGATTAATCGGCGCCTAGGCCCGATTTTTGCAACACTGATTGATAGAGTAGCAGGTGATGCTCGACATTATTGAACTAGTAAGTATTCATGAGTAGTCTTGCTCCATATGATCCAAGTAAAACTTTCCCTCGATGTTCATACTCAGAATAACCTTAAACTTCTCTTCCTTGATCCCCCTTCTGACTTTCAAGAGCAATTCAAACTTGACGTAATTCTCAATTACCTGCATTCCGTGAACACGGCATAATCAGCTGTTTTCAAGACTTTCTGTGGGAGTAGATTGTAGAAAATAGAAATGCATATACATGGCAGGCAGACAGACAGAACGAGGGAGTAGAGAGTAAGTGCATAGCTTAACGTCACAATTCAAAGCAAAATCTGCCTACCTTTGCCTTGGCCAAAAGGATATGTAGAAGTTCATAGGGATTCAAAGAGTTAGACCTCTGCTCGATGGTTTGCACAGCATAATGTGCAGCATCGTGGACCACTAGATCATGTCCATCTGATTTAACGCAAACACATAACCTCGAACAAGAAATCCCTGTTCTGTACATAAGAAGCTTTACAATTAATTACCTTTGTTTGATGCCAATGTCAGAGGTGGTAAATGAAGGGACCTCATGGGCACGCTTGGATTCATGCAACTGTTTGAAGCTCATCCATGGCTTCACACAAACTTTAACTTAATATTCACCATGGAGCAAACATACAAGAAGCTTAGCAAGTAATAAGTAACAAATAGATAAGAGACACTAATGCAATCAGAATCGAGCAAACACATAACCTCGAACAAGAAATCCCTGTTCTGTACATAAGAAGCTTTACAATTAATTACCTTGTTTGATGCCAAGGTCAGAGGTGGTAAATGAAGTAAATGAAGAGACCTCATGGACACGCTTGAATTCATGCAACTCTTTGAAGCTCATCCATGACTGCTCACAAACTTTAGCTTCATACATCCTTTTCTTACCAGCATCAATCACCTCCAAAGTAAGATGATACATCATACCAGCAACAACCTGCTGTTTGGCACTGACAACTCGCCCAAACTCAAGAAGGGCATTCTGTTCATAATACAAGCATCCTTAATACCAAGGAATTTCTTAAAGTTACAAGTTATATTCCTAGCGGAGTGATCTATTGACCTTCTTGGTTTGAGCCCATAAGCTATAGACAAACTAGGTTGGTTTATAAGGATCCTTTGTCATTTAAGGTCACAAGACAGGGTTTACCTGTACACACTCCAATAGTGATTGCCACTAACTGGGAATTTACCCTATGAACACACTCAAATAGTGGACGCGGGTTTACTCAAAAAAGAATTTCTTAATGTAACACTCAACATCTAAAACGCATAACACCACATGAAACTATGAATCAAACACTAATCCTTATAAAAATAAAAATAAAAAAAGAAACATTTTCAAGCAGTCAAAACAATAGGACGGCAATTATTAAACGAAAAAACAAAAAAAAAAAACAAAAAACAAAAAATAAAAGTACCTGTTTTTTGTTGTGCTCCAACACAGCGAATCGACCAAGGCTCGATACTTTTCCATCGTTTGGGTTCCCCTTATAGTTGTATAGTCCGCCCAGAAGAGGCCCAGCAGAGGGAGTTGTGCTGCTCCTCATTTGTATCACTTGCTCTCAGCTGAAAACCCTAATCGGAAGATCCTCAGTAGGCAAAGTAGAACAAAGCAGAGAGAAGAATTGAACTTATAATGTGATGGATATATTGGAAATGGCCAGACAATAATAATAGGGTCCGGGAGTGCATAACGGACAAATTATATGGTGCACCGCTGTGCATAATTGATTATGCATCGCAAACTAAAACGATGTCGTTTTGTTTAATGAAAATAAATGGTATCTGTTTATTGTCGTTCCGCACTCTTCCGCAAAAATAACTCTGTTATTCAGTTTCATTTTGTATACACTGCAGTTTCGATTCAACACAATTATAGTTTTATTTTGATATAACAATAGCTTCATTCGATATTTATAGACTCAAATATATGAAAATGCGCGCTCCGTTAAAACTAACGGCGCCGTTTCAACCGCGGTGTACTTGCACCACGGTCCATGATATAACGACTGAGCATAACTCGAGCAATCCAAGAAGATGGTCCGAGTGGCTCAAGTTGAGTTTGAAGCCGGCCTCCGACTCAGAATAATGGGCCTTGACTTAGTCTTGCGGCTCACTCATAGGGCTTGACTTAGTCTTATGGCTCATCGTGAATTTAGCATGTTAGTTAGAATTTATTCTATATAAATAAGCATGGTACAATTATTATAGCATCCTCATCTTCATTTACTTGGTCTAGGTATACATTGCATTCAATCCCACCTTGTAATCCACTTACAATTTCACTATCAATACAAAATTGTCCTGCGACATATATTTTTTTCACCATTATTTTATCTTGGCTATCCATTTATTATTTCATTTATTTATCGGATTTAATAACTCGGACTCACGGGTTAATTAAATACATCATTGGTCTTATTGTTAAGAGCGGTTGTATAGGCTCGAGCGTGCTATCTACTTCTGGTCTAACATGACTACCACGATCAACTACCATGTAACTTTTATGATCTTCTTCCAAATGCAAAACAGGGACCAGATCGCCCTGTCCAAGAACTTAATCTTGTCCTTGTCCGTTCGTTTCTCGCACTCTAGCGCAATGCGCACTACCCATGACTTATATTCGTCCGCATGCAGCGTCTGAGTTTGCATGGCCCTTTTCACCACCAGTTGTTAGATTTTTCAACATGCAGAGATCAAGACTATGGTGAAAGCTAAGCTCCATATGAGATCTAGGTCAATGTTGCAAAACACACTAGGCGCCCCCTAGGCGCCAAGGGGGCGCCTAGGCGCCGATTTTTTTTTTTTTTTAAATTAAAAATAAAATAAAAATTTAAAATTTTTAAAATTTAGTAATAAAATATAAGGTTTCCATAGTTATTTCTTAGAAACTATTTATGAAAGTGGTTGTAAAAGTGTTCAAAAGATTGTTTAAACCATCTAAATACATAAAAAAACTAAAATTAAGAGCTAAAGAAGCATTTTTTTGAGAAATTAGTGGACCAAAACGCGATTTGAAAAAAAAATACGCGATTTGAAAAAAAAAATTGACCAAAACGGACAACCGAGTCAAAAGTTATGCATTCCGAAACTTTTCCGACATTTAAAAAAAAAAAAACGCCGAACCGCCAAACCGGCCGGTTAGGCGGCCGGCCGCAGAGGCTGTTCCTCGCGGCGGCGCAATGGCGCCTAGCGCCTAGGCGCGATTTTTGCAACATTGATCTAGGTCGACGATAGGCTTCGAGTAAGCCCAATCGCTCTTCCTCTCCTAGATTTGCTTTGTCGTTGCCTCGTAGAACAACGTCGACGGCTCCCGCATCGTCCTCCAACAAATGGCTTGCCGCAGGAACTAACTCGCCCTTCGTAGGCTCGGAGAAGAGCGCATGATTGTATGAATTGCCGGTTTTGTGTCCACTCCATGTCCCCCCGTCGCCACAACTCTGTGAGTCTTCAACAGATTTTCTATTAGTGGCGATCTCCGCAACATTGAAGAGACTGTTGCTTTTGCGAAGGATGGTGATGACCGACAGGCGATCCGCGCGTCAGATAGTTGATGCTAGAGGATCGCAGTGAACATTCCCATATTGGGGTATTTTTTAACGGATGACTAATTTGGGGTAATTTTTAAAAGTTAAGAGACCACATTGGGTGCAATTGAAAGTCGAAATACAAAATTAAGAATGAGCGATAGTCGAGGACAATTTTGGGAAAAAACTCTATTATTTTATTATTACATAATAATAATAAAAAATAAATAAATAAATAATAATAATAATAATAATAATAATAATAATAATGTCCTTTTAGTTCATTTTATATATTAACCGCTAATCTAAACAGTTAAATTTTATCAAACATCTTTTTACAAATTGCTGATACAATCTGCTGGTCAAACCCGTTATCTGATATCTGCTAACCATTGATGCCAAACAAGCCCTTTAACTGTTTGGTTGGAAGGAAGTAATTAGGGGGAAAATGAATTGTAATTCGGTGGAAAAAGAATAAGGTGGGAATAAAGTTGGAATTCAAATTACGTTGTTTGGTAGAGAGAAATAGAATTATTGGAATTGAGAAGGAAATAAGTGGTATAAAGACTAAAATATCCTTGTGTAATAATAATAGTAATAACAACCAAGGGTAGTAATGTCATTTCATATGTTTTTTCCTTTCTCAAATTCATTGAATTGTTGCAATTCAACAAAAGGAGGGAATTGCAATTCCCTCCAACCAAACAATGCAATTGAGACATTCACTGAATTGCAATTCAACTACAGCTAAATTACAGTGAACCAAACGTCATGTTATAGTGTGGATCGTGAATAAATGTTCATATTTAATATATTGAAGGTACATAATTTGTGTGCTGAAAGTTTATTACTCCATATTTTGTATATTATCAAATAATTAATTTTCAATATTCAAATAATGTACCTTAAAAATGAAATTTTAGTGTATTAAAAATGTACTTCTAATATATAAAAAATTTACCTTATGTCAATGGTCAACCTTGTCCATGCTATAATAATTTTTCTATTTTTAAATTATACCATGGACAAAGGTTCACCTTGCATTGTGGATACTGGTCAAAAATAAAATTCATGTTATATGTCTGATCTGTAATTAATAAATTGTGGGCACTGGTATAAAATAACATTCAAGTTATATATTGCAAGTTAAGAGATTATGTATTTATAAATAAATTAAAGACATAAAATATGTTAACACATCAAGTCTAAGGGTGTTTAGTATTTTCCATATTATAATTTTTATTACAAAGCAGCTCAAACCTAAAACCTCCTACCTAATGAAACAATTAAATACCAATGGATCATAAGCCACTTGGTATTTTCCAATAGTAATTGAGCAAACATCTCAAATTCTCAATTATTTCGAGCAATCGTTTTACCCTACACCACGGCGCGCGTAGCACTGTGCGCCGCGCGCCTCCCAAAACGACGTTGTTTTGGAGTTATTTTGGGAGGCGCGGTAGGAAGTTGCTGTGATTATGTGTATTTGTTCACAAAATTATGTGTATTTGTTCATACAGTTATGTACATTTTTTATACAATTATGTACATTCTTTTTATACAATTATGTACATCCGAATCAGAAAATTTGTGTGTATTATGTTAAGAGTTGATGTGTATTATGTTAAAAGTTTATGTTTATTATGTATTATGTTAGATTATGTGTATTATCTTTTAAAAAGAGTATGTATATTTTGTTATATAATTATGTACATTCATGTATACAATTATGTGTATTCTAGTATAACATTATGTATATTTTTGAACAACGGATTTTTAAAAAAAAAAAAAAAAAATACTGCCATTCACTAGGGCGGAAAATTTCAAAAAAAAATTGCCTTATTTCGAGTCTCAATAGACATATTCTAAAGGGAATAAGTTTTTTTTTTTTTTTTCTTTTACAGGAACCCCGTTGCTACCCAAAATTGTAAATTGACTCCTCAAATGGAATTTTATACCAATTCGATAAATGAAAATTGATTTCTATAAACACTATTTAACATTATGTTAATTAATTTAATAGTATCGAATATAAGTTGTATATTTAATGAATGTAAACCATTTAATATTATTATAAAAAATCTACAAAAATAGACAAATTAAATACTCGTAACGAATAATGAAAGCATACCAAATCTTTTATACTATAATAAGATATTATAACATAATAGATTAATTCCATATTTGATCTTCAATTATAGTTATATTTTTATATTTAGCCATTGATGTTATCGTATTTTGTCATTAGCTTTAAAAAATAATTCCAAATTTAATTACTCATTACTAAATTATTTATATTTAATTTATATCTCTGTGAAATCGAAGAGTTAAAAGATAAAATTATTAGTTTGTAAATGATGAAATAGTCAAGGTTAATGTCTATCAAACATCGATTTTGAAATGAATTTTTTTTTTTTTTTTGAGAACAATTTTGAAATGAATTAAGGCTGTGTTTGGAAACCCGAAAAATGATTTCTGGAAATCATTTTTCAGATTTTTGGTGTTTGGCTGGACTTGGAAAATTCAGTCAACGGAATTCATTTTTCGTTGACTGGGGAAAATGTGCTCAATTTGGTGGAAAATGACTTCCGCAAAATTTTGGCGGAAGTCATTTTCCGCCATTTGCTATTTCATTATTTTTTTTTATTTTTTTATTTAGCTTCCGGCGGAACTGGGTTCTGCCGGAAACCAGAATGATTTTTTTTTTTTTTTTTTTTTTTTTTTTAGTTCTAAACATTTAAAATATATATTTTATTCTAAATAAAATAATTAAAATATTTAATTATACCATTCTACTTATTTTTCAGAAAATGAACCAAAAATACCAAAACAGTTTTCCAAATGCAACCAAACACTGGAAAAGGAAAATATTTTTCGAAAAATGACTTATTTTCCAGAAGTCATTTTCTTGCTTTCCAAACGGACCCTAATAGAAACTGAATTTTCATTTTGGTGAAATTATTAATCAAACCGAATTATATTTTAGTTAGTCCAATTAACCAAACTTTTATTTTATATATTTATTTATTTATAATTTGGTTAATGCAATGAATTTTTAATCTTCAAACTGGATTAATTGAAAATCAAAATTTATTAAAATCTTTAATCATAAATCGAATTGACAAAGTTCATATACCGATAAAATTAATCAAAGTAATAAAGGAAAATGACTTACAGATAAGAATTTGTATATCTTTTAACCTTTATATTTCACATAAATAAGATTGAATTATCGATGGTCAACAAAATTTGACACTATCATAAAAGACAATGAGTAATCCAAGAAGTATTTTTTCTAAATTTATAAATGGGAAAATTGTAAAACATGTCCCTCTATAATATGCCAATTGTCAATGTCACCCCTGAATTATGAGTAGTGTAAATGTTGCTCCTCAATTATCAAAATGGTGCACATATAGCCCCTCCCGTAACTGACCTGTGGTTCCCCAGCGCTGTCCATCGCTGGTACTTCGAATCGAGGGAGGGAAAAAACAACTAAATTACATATTTACTCCGACTTAACGGTGTCGTACACTAATGGGGAACCACGTGTCCGTTACGGGAGGGGCTACATGTGCACCGTTTTGATAATTGAGGGGCAACATTTACACCACTCATAATTCAGGGGTGACATTGATAATTGACATATTATAGATGAGTATTTTTTACAATTTTTCCTTTATAAATTTATTTTTTTGATTACATCAAACATAATTTTTTTGGACAGAAAAATAATAATAATAATAATAATAATAATAAATAAATAAATAAATAAATAAATAAATAAATAAATATATATATATATATATATATATATATATATATATATATATATATATATATATATATATATATATATATATATATAATTTTTAAATAAGTGGTGAGCAGGCTGTCAGGCCCGCAAGCCTAGGGCGGGGCGGGCAAAAAAAAAACCCACTCCTTGGCGGGCTACTATTTCCGAAATTCATTCTCTACCTAAATCAGAGGCGGGCCGGGTCGGGCTGACAAGCAAATCTCATTTTGACGTCTCTAACTACAACACGCTTCTGTTTAAGTATTAATTGGCAAATATAGTTATTATTATTATTTTTTTTAGTAGGGATAGTTATTATTTTATTAATTAAAGACTAAAGTTGAAAATGACTTCATATATTCAATACCTAATTAAGTATAGAATCAATTAATATGTAAATTATAAATTTATAACTTAAAATGGGATATATATATCACAATCCAAACCAAATTCTACAGCTAATGTGCATTCATTGTATTCTTGTTGAGGATCCTTATAACACCAGATTTAGCACCAATATAAATAAATCTAATTTCCATATATTTTAGGATTATTCAATCTAAAAATTTGTAGGAAAAATCCAATAATATACCGTAAAATATTTATGGGGATACTCGGGAGAGTATGAACACGAATTTTTTTTTTTTGAAAGCAATAAACAGCTAGCATGTATTAACTCAAAAGAGTAATAACAAAGTCAGTATGAACAAGAAATTAATTAAGGTACAAATTAAGAAAACCTGAAATGCTATCTATTTTAAGCGCTTTAACCATATAGTTATAAATATACATACTTAAATTTCTAGACATAATATTAGTACAAGTTCAGACCATTATTTATCCCCAATACTAATTAAGGTGTGCAAGAGTGAAGATATTCCTAACAAACATATTTATGCCGTACCTATTTTCCATAAATAGGATAAATCCGTAATAGTGTATATACCAATCTTACTTTAAAAAGATGTTACAATGTCGTATTTTCTAAACAGAAAGTGATAAGTAAATGTTGATTGTACACCTTTAAAAAAATTATTGACATATTAGTCAGTCTGTCGCTTTAATTTCTATTTTGATGATTAATACAGCTTTTTTTACGTGTAACGTTATAGTAAAAATTTTTGAATATATATTGTTTTGAAATTCCCTTAAAAGCATATGATTACTATGTTAGGGGAGAAGGAATAATAATAATACTAATAATAATAATAATAATAATAATAATAAAACGACAATAATGTGATATTTCTTCTAAGGAAAAATTATAATTTATGTCCCTCCATAATATACTAATTATTAATGTCATTCTTAAATTATTAGTGGTGTAAATATTATACCTCAATTTTCAAAACGGTTCATATAGTGTCCCCCGTAATGTAAATATTGCCCCTCAATTTTTCGAACGGTACAATACGGGAGGGGCAATATATGTATTGTTTTTAAAATTGAGGAACAACATTTACATTATTAATAATTCAGGAGTAACATTGATAATTGAAATATCATGGAGGGGCATAAATTACAATTTTCCACTTTCTTCTAGTATAAATCCAGCACGTACTCTACGCTACCTCGTACATCTTAATTTATCTCCGACCTTGGTTGCGACGGCGATTGACAATGGCGGCGGAGGCGATTGCGGAGATCGAGGAGCTGATCAAGGTTCATGAAGTGGGTGAGGATGATCTGCAGGTTGGTGCAGCGGGCGGGCAGTCCGGAGAACAAGCTGATCCGGCGCCGCATGCGGCGGCGGTGAGGGTGAGGCTGGACTTTTGCTGCAAATACTGCGATAAGAAGTTCAGTACCAAGCAGGCTTTGGGAGGGCACCAGAACGCGCACCGGATGGAGAAAAATGGGAATAGGAGTGGCCGCCGTGGTGGGTTCATGGACTATGACTTCTTGCACCCTCATTTTCTGTGCTCTCCTTTGGCTGGGTTTCCTCCACTTCCCGGCGGCGGCGTCCAGGTGAACTACTCGTACCAGGCTCCCGCTGCAACCCCGCCGTATTTCCTGCCCGGCAATTCCATTTCCTCGCCGTTGATTCCAACCGGCAGGCAGCCCTATGCTTATCCATTTCCACCTGAAACCAGCTCACTGCGCAGTAGGCTGCCGGCGATGAGTATCCCCGGCAGAAACAGCTTTCCAGTCCCCGCTAGCAGGCTTGCAGGTCCCATTGTTATCAACTCCAATCCAATGAATGCTCCAGAAATCAACAAGGATATGGAGGATGGAGAACTGGACTTGACTCTCAAGCTATGAAATTTCTATATTTTTTAATTTATCTTTTGCGCGGGAAAAATTGAACTCCATTATTATATATATATATATATATATATATATATATATATATATATATATATATATATATATATATATATATATATATATATATATATATATATATATATATAATTTAAGTCTTTAAGATACATGTATGTTTGTTTGTTTGTTTTTGAAAAAAAAGATACATGTTTGTTTGTCTGTCAGCAAACTATAATTTCATTAAATTAATAAACGATTTTATTTCATTTTGATATAATTATGCATTTTGTTAAGTTCTTTAATCTCAAGATTGTTTAATAGTTTTAGTTAAATTGGTGAAATTAATAGTTTTAGTTAAATTTGTACTTTTGATGTTTAATTATTTAGTTGTGATTTTTATTTTATTTTTTCAAAAACAAGAACTTAACTTTCATTATCAGCAAAACATGCAACATAAACAATGGTGGATCAGAAAACCAAAGTTGTGATTTTAATTTTTACTAGAGAAGTGTAATTTCTTGTTTAATTTTATTAATCTTGGATTTGGATTATTGCATGTTTAAAATTTGTATTTGTTGTAAATAATATAACTATTTATGTAGCCATTATCCCACTTGTATATGGTTATCTCGGATCAGGGAGATATACACGTTCAGTGATTAATAGAAAAGGGTAAGCATATGTTCTTTCTCTTCTCTCTCCTTCTTTGTAATAGTTTGATCACAATTTTCAGCATACAATGAACACAAGTTTCATACAAGAGACCACAATATTACAACATGTTATCAGTAGATTGTTCTGATGAATGTATGTCTAGTAAAAAAATGGGGAGGAAACTTTCTTGGTTTATCAAGTTTCAGGCCAAACAGCTTGCATCACCCGTGCATGATGGTTAATTAGTTCATTGTTTTTGTCGGCGCCGGTGTTGTATGTGTCCCCTTGGCAAGTAGAGGCACTGCCATGTTTTGGCACCAACAGGAGGCGACGGTGAGCACCGCTTGAGACTTCGGCGACAGTGACTACACCAAAAATCGCTCATGGCATCTGCACCGCTGCTGGCCGATCGACGACCTGACCACTGGCAATTGATTGCGACGAGGGGACGACGACACCCGTGCCGTCCGTGCCATGATTGGACGTTAGGATCACCTGCAAAGTGTCATCGACGGGACTTCAGAATGATTGCGAGAAACCAATATATATTCTGAGTGGACTACTTAGGTACTGACTATTTTATTTGATCCCATGATGCCAAGTTCTCTGGTTATGTTTTATTTTACCTCTTATTGTATGTGAACAACAAAGTTTGTATTGCACAAATGATAAATGGATATGTTTCTACCAATCCTTCTAGGATCTTATTGGTAGGGATGTTACTGATTTTGTGCTTACTTGTTTATCTCAATCTTCCTTCCCGTTAGAATTCACTACTGGAAATTATGGAATTTCTGACCACTTGAAAGTGATCTTAAATCAAGTTGATACCAAAAAGTGGTCGGAAATAGCAACAAAGGTTTTTCCGAATACCAAAAGTGGTCGGAACAAGGTTTTTGACTTGATTTAAGATCACTTTCAGGTGGTCGGAAATTCCATAATTTCCAGTAGTGATTGAATGATGCAAATATTGTGTTAATACCTAAGAAGGTTTCCCCGGAGTTAGTTTTTGATTTGAGGCTAATTGCTTTGTGCAATGTTGTGTACAAAATTATGGCCAAGATGATTGCTAACCGAATGAAGCCGCTTTTGGAAGGTATTATTTATGAGTCTCAAAGTGCCTTTCTTCCGGGTAGATTGATCTTAGATAACATCCTCATTGCTTCTGAGGTAAGTCACTATCTTAGGAGGAAGCAGTTGGGTCAGGTAGGGTGGGCAGCCTTAAAGTTGGATATCGCCAAAGCCTATATGATAGGATGGAGTGGCCATTTGTTGAGCGAATGCTGTTGGGTTTGGATTTTGATGTAAGATGGGTCAAGCTGATTATGTTATGTGTTCAGACTATCAGATATAGGGTTCTTATGGATGGAAAGCCAAGTGAAGTGATTAATCCTACAAGGGGCCTAAGGCAGGGCGATCCTTTGTCACCCTACTTATTTATCATTTATGCGGAGGGTTTGTCACTATCATTGCAAGATGCCCAGGCGAGAAGTTTGATTTATGGCTGTAGAGTGGCGCGGGGGGCCCGCCTGTGTCCCACTTTTTTTTTTTTTTTTTTTTTTTGCAGATGATAGCCTTTTATTTTTTAAGGCGAATTTACAGGAGACTATGGAAATAAACCGTTGCTTGGAGGTTTATGAACAGCTTTCGGGGCAATTTGTCAACTTTCATAAGTCTTGTATCTCTTTTAGCCGCAACACTGTTGTGGGAGTTAAAGAAGCCATCGCTTTGGCTTTGGGTGTCGATCAAGCTGAAGATTTTGGAAAATATTTGGGCTTTCCCTTCGTTATTGGCAAGAACAGGAAATTGGTTTTCTCCTATGTGGAACATAAGTTAAGGTAAAGGTTTGGTTCCTGGAACAAGAGACTTCTCTTTATAGTTGGCAAAGAGGTGCTCCTAAAAAGTGTGGCCCAGGCAATGCCCACTTATACTATGAGTATCCTCCTGTTACCGGTCACTATATGGGCCTCTCTAGAAAGGTTGATGAATAAATATTGGTGGGGTAAGAGCAGCACGGTGGACGAGATTCATTGGATGGCCTGGGACAGAATGTGTGTCCCAAAGAAACATGGGGGCATGGATTTTAAACGCCTTCACGACTTTAATTTGGCTCTGTTAAGGAAGCATGGGTAGCGTTTGCTCACCAACCCGGATTTTCTAATGGCCCGGATTTTTAAGGCGAGATATTTCTCCAAGACTACTTTTTATGAGGCTACCTTGGGGGGAAACCTAAGTTATGTTTGGAGAAGCATTATGGCTAGCCAAGAGCTACTTCGTACAGGTTGTAGGCGCAGAATTGGGGATGGTAGAGTGACTAAAGTTTGGTTGCACCCATGATTGCCTAACCCGTAGACCCCTATGTGCATTCAAACCAGGTTGCCCAGTATCTGGATTTGGTAGGGGCAGATCTTATTAATTTTGAGCAGGGAGTGTGGAATTATGATATGGTGAGTATGTTTGTGCCTAGAGATGTTGATTTAATTATGCAAATCCCGGTGAATGTTAATTTTGGTGATATTTGGTATTGGAATGGGATATAAGGGTTGTTACACGGTTAAAAATGGTTACAGGAGTCCAGGGGAAATTACAACCCCCATGGCACTGTTTGGAACAACATTTGGAAGCTACAGGTTCCCTCAAGATGGAGGGTTTTTCTTTAGAGAGAACTCTCTAATATTCTGCCTACTACTAATTGTAGAATTCTATGTTCATAATTTTTGAACTCAATATTCACAATTATGAACAGTTTTAGAATCGAGTCCACATTATCAGGTGAACACAGTTCCACAACATAATTTGCCATTGCACCACATAATTAAAACCCTAACGTGTAATATGTATTATACGGGAAAGTCTGATCTTACAAAGACTTCTTAAAACTTTCCATCTGAATGAATAGCTCCTCTATACTGTGGAACCTTTGCTTCAGAGGTCACACAGATCAATTTAAATAATGCTGCTAAAAGCACCGTTTTGAGATGTTCAAACCCAACAACCAGCTGATAACCAAAAAGGCCAAAAGCTTAATCAGTTATATCACTTCATCTGATTTAGTGAAAGGTAACACTTGTGTGAAACCTTTTAATGGGTCTTAATATGTGACCAATCGTTATATCTTGTACCACGGCGCGCGCAGTACTGTGCGTCACGCGCCTCTTAAAACGACGTTATTTTAGGAGGCACGGAAGAGAGTCGACGTGATTATGTGTATTTGTTTATATCATTATGTGTATTTGTTCATACAATTATGTGTATTTTTTTATACAGTTATGTGTGTTTGTTTATACAATTATGTGTATTTGTTTATACAAGTATGTGTATTTTTTTATACAGCTATGTAAAACGACGTTGTTTTGCATCAGGGCGCACAATGCAATGCGCGCCCTGGTGCACGATATAAATTGCCATATGTGAGATGGGTCGAATCTTTGATTAATAAGTCAAATATTTGATTAATGGGTTGGATCTTTGACTTCATTAATTAAAGATTCGACATGTGCTCACGGATTGTGCAAATTATATCGTGCACCGCGGTGCATAATCGATTATGCACCGAGTTTCAAAATGACGTCGTTTTGTTTAATGAAAAGAAACGGCACTCGTTTCACAAAAAGTAACTTTGTTATTCAGTTTCATTTTATATACACTGTAGTTTCAGTTCAACACAACTACAGTTTCATTTCGATATAACTACAGTTTCATTCGACATTTATACACTCAAATATGTGAAAATGTTATTTAATTTTATTTTATATACACTATAGTTTCATTAAAATACAACTACATGATCATTTCGATATAACTACACCTTCATTGCGCAATATACACTCAAATATGTGAAATATTATTCAGTTTCATTTTATATAAACTGCAGTTTCATTTCACTACAACTACAGTATCATTTTGATATAACTGCAGTTTCATTTGATAATATATAAAATAATACGTGAGTCAGTTTCGGTTCAGATACACTGTAGTGTCAATTTATATACACTGTAGTTTTAGTTAGTAATTAATTAACACACACAAAAATGCGCGCTCCGTTAATAGTAACGGCATGCCGTTTCTTTACTTAAAGAAACGATGCCGTTTTGACTACGGTACACGTGCACCGCGGTCCATGATATAACAACTGCACGGATGAGACCCGTGAAACGGTCTGATGCAAATTTTTGCCTTAAGTATAAATACTCCATATTTTATGGCAAATAACTTTACTTTCTTAAAATATTGAAAAAAGAAAAAAGACAAGCAATCCAAGTCAACATTATCAAATTCCATCCTTAAGATTATTTTATAAATAATTAAAATATTTAAAGTTAACGTAACATTACAATAATAATGCGAATACTCCGTATATTATAACATCCATGAAAGTAGTAGTATATACTAGCAGCATCACTTTTCATTTCAATAACATCAAAAATTGTCACCTTAGCTTTATCCTAATTCCTAAAGAAGACCCAATTAATGAAATACTTCGAAAAAAAAAAACAGCTCTTTGCCACCGGGGCCGGTTTTTAGATTTTGGTGGCCCCGTTATAGTAAATAAATGAGGCCCTACCAAAATTACAATATTTAAAATCAATACAGTATATTTTAATCTATATCTATATCTATATATCTATATATATATATAAAAGTAAAATCCTCCTAACAAATTTTCCCCCCAAAACTTTTGTAGTAAAACTTATTTGGTAAATAAATGTCAAATGGAAAATAAATAAATAATAATAATAATAATAATGTTATTACCTTAAATAAATAAATTATTATACTTTCCCTTAAATAAATAAATTATTATACTTTCCTTTTGAATTAGTATTTTCTACCTATAAATACAATGGCTTCTTCAATCAAAGAATCCCAGACTCATCCCTCTGCTTTTTTTTTTTGTATGAATTTTCTACATTTTTTCTAACTATATTCTCATGTACTTCAATATGTTTTGCAGTTTATATCATGTGGTATGAGTTTGAAGATACTTAAGGAGGCTCTGCTTCAACAAAAGGAAATTGAGGAGGAAAAGCATTTGTAACAGAACCCTTAGTTTTTATGAAAGATTGTAGAGATGCAATCGAGGATGATAAAGACGGTAATTTTGATAATTTTGTAAGATTTTCTGAAACTTAGAGTTAGTATGTTGACTTCAAGATTTGTACATGTCATTCAAGTTTCTATGGTTTTTTTTTACCAAGCATAGTTCATTTTACAGCATTTTTATAATTAATATATATATGTGTGTGTGTGTGTGTGTGTGTGTATATATATATATATATATATATATATATATATATATATATATATATATATATCACAACTTGAGTAGAGTGTTTGTTTAACCTATTAAAAATCTCGCTATATTTGATTTTTTCTAAATTTTTGTAAAACACAAAAATAATGATTATTTTAAAAGAAGAAATAAATAACAAATACAATTTCAGATTTTGTGTTACTCCATTCACATATTAGTATAAATAAATAAAAAAGTAATAAAATAAAATACAAAGGAAATATAAATTTTTAACCAAAAATTTAATTAGAGAAACCTCCCAAAAAAATCCACGTTGTACTGAACCCAAATAAAAAAATATTGGCAAAGGCACAATCATAAGGATCAAAGGGAACAATGGAAGACCCAGAAATCCAAACATCATTGATGTACCGAACGGTGATGAGAGACTCAGAAATAGGAATATCATTATGAATGAAAACGGAGATTGTCTTGACACCCGAATTTAGTTTAAGGAGAAGTTTACTCTTGAGTACAAATGTCTCCTCAATGGATTTTGTATGGTCATATAGAGTGTATTTATACACCATGGATGAGTTCAAAATAGCACAATATTGAAATTATAAAATGGTAAGAGATCTCAAAAAAGGTAAAACTTTCAAATTTTCAGTTAATACACAAAATGTTATAATCGCCGAAAATATATATCTTTAACTTTAGACAAAAATTAAAAATGAAATCATAAACAATTTTAATAATTGACTATTTCATTTCTATGTTTCTTGAAAAATGATGGGCATGAACAGGCTGACTCATCGTGAAATATAATAATTAATGAATTACCATTAAAATTAGTATAGTAATGAAAGAATTAATTATCATTTGTATGTTGACGTTTTCCCCCGTTTATTACCATTCAAATGTTTGATACCAAAAATTATACTATATAAACACAAAATATGCATATATCGTAAATATGCAATTTATATATATATATATATATATATATATATATATATATATATATATATATATATATATATATATATAATTAAGAGTAAAATCCTCCTAACCAAGTTTATCCCCAAAACTTAGGGGATAAACTTGGTTAGGAGGATTTTACTCTTAATTATATATATATATATATATATATATATATATATATATATATATATATATATATATAGATTATTCTCATAATTTTTCTTTCCTTCTTTTGTGTTATTATTATGGTAATGTATTTAAATATTGGAAGAAAACAAATGTTATAATTAATGAAATTATTGTAATAATTGCCACAATATTTGATAATTATAATTAATATAATTAATGAAATTGAGAAATATATGATTTCTTCCATAGACATATTTGTGACAATTTCATTAAATTATAATTAATAAAATATGAAATATAATTAAAGAAATGCAATTTAAAATTAACAAAACATGAATATTTATAATTTTTTTAAATATACATACATATACTCTTTAAATTTCTAAATATAATTTTTTAAGTATAAATCTATCAATATAAATTATAATTAATGAAATTATATTATAGGACTTTCCTATATACATATTAATAAATATTATGTGTATATACAAAGTATTATACAATCATATAAGGATATGCGTCCGATTAGAATATTTATTTATTCATACAAAATTTAGAATTTACATTTTTTTATTGATTTCTAAGTACAATTCTCTTAGTTTTTATTATTCATATTTTTAAATTTCATATATAGATATGAAATACAATTTGGAATAAATCAACTTAATTATATGAATTTTTTTATAAATTTATCTAAATATGTACATGATTAGAGAATATATTAACCATACAAAATTTTAATTTTAATTTTGTATGTTATGAAATAGATACTTGACTAAATATATAAAAGTCCAACTATATTATTATATTGTACATTTAAACATCTTTTTATTTTTTCTATTTTTATTTTAAATTCATAATAACAAAAATAAAATTCCGTGCAATGCATGGATAAAACACTATATTTAAAAAATACAATTTGATAAATATCATAAATTAATTAGTAAAATATCATTTATGTTTATAATAATTAAATAAAAAACAAATAATTCAACTATGTGAACCAATAATAATAATAATAATAATAATAATAATAATAATAATAATAATAATAATAATAATAATAATAATAATTAGTAATATTATTGTTCAATATAATATTTTTTTTAAAAAAAACTTATTTTAATTGGTAATGTATATTCTATACTAATCTATATTTATATTCTATATTAATTAATAAAAACAAATCATCCTTTACGAGCTCCCGCCTAAACAATTAATAGTAATATGAAAAAATGAAAAAGAATGGAAGGAAGTCGTACCCCCAAACAATTAATAATAATATTGGAAAGAAAATTAATAATAATATGGAAGTATGGAAAATAATGAAAGGAAATATTATTCATGTGAATGTTTTCTACACTCTGAAAAATGAAAAAGAATCAATAAGCAGTATAAGGAAAATAATCATTAAGATATTTTATATTAATCTTTTACGGAAGATTTTGCGTAAAAAATAGAAAATGAATTGGTTATTACTAATTTAGTCTTATTTTACTATTAATCTTTATAAAAAATTATGCGTAAAAAAATGTAATAAAATCGGTTATTAATAATGTAGCTTAATTTTACTATATTAATCTTTAAGAAAAATTATGCATAAAAAATATAATAGAATCGGTTATTAATAATTTAGCTTTATTTTACTATTAATCTTTAAGGAAGATTTTGTTAAAAAATAAAATAGAATTAATTATTAATAATTTAAATTAAAATTAAAATACATATATTTTCCTATCCGTAATACAATTTTACTTACAGTTTTACAAAATCTTCAAATAATAATTGATAATATTATTGTTCAATTATAATAAAAACTTTAAGTTTAATTGGTAATCTATATTCTATATTAATTAATAAAATAATATCCTCATTTACCAGTTCTCGCCTAAACAATTAATAATAATATGAATAAATAGAAATGAATGGAATGAAGCCGTACGCTAAAACAATATAGAATAATATTGGGAATGAAATTAATAATAATATGGGAAAATAGAAATGAATGGAAGAAAATGTTAGGATGTGAATTTTTTATACACTCAGAAAAATGGAAAAGAATCAATAAGCAGTATAAGAAAAAGAATCATTAAGATACTATTAGTCTTTTTAGGAAAGATTTTGCCAGGCACAAGACCTTGCCTGGTATACCCCAGCAGAATGGTGTTGCCGAACGTTTGAACAGGACTCTATTGGAAAGAGCTCGTTGTATGCTCTCTAATGCTGGGTTATGGAAACGGCGTGATTTTTGGGCCGAGGCCGTTTCTACTGCTTGCTATTTGGTAAATAGATCTCCACATTCATCCCTTGATTTCAAAATTCCAGAGGAAGTTTGGTCAGGTAATCCTGTTGACTACTCTATCTTAAGAGTTTTTGGATGTCCTGCTTATGCTCATTCCAGTACGGGTAAATTGAACCCGAGAGCTGTCAAATGCATTTTCCTTGGTTATGCCTCTGAGTCAAAAGGGTATCGTCTATGGTCTCCTGATTCTCGGAAAATCATTCTGAGTCGAGATATCACTTTTGATGAAAATGCACTACGTTCTTCTGGAAAAGTTCCCGGTACAGATGAGACGCAAAGTACTGGTGAGAAGGTGGAGTTTGAGTTCAGGCCTATTGATAGTGTTACTACTGCTGATGGTAATACTAAAGATGATGCATCTACTAGCACCGCACCTCTCGTCGAGCCACAAGGAGAGTATTCCATTGCTATGGATCGTCCTAAGAGGACAATTAAAAAACCTGCTAGGTATGCTAGTGATGATGAAACCAACTTGGTTGCTTATGCTCTTTCAGTCGCACAGGAGGTTGATGATGATCCATCCTGCTATTATGAGGCTCTTCCTGTTGCTAAGTTCAAGTAGTGCTTGAGTTTAGTCGGCTGTTCCAATTGTTAATTCTCACAATGAATTTGATCCAAGGTGGAGATTGTTAGATATAATATGTGGCTCAAATTGTGTGGCTCAAAATCATGAAGACCACTCACCATGAAACTAGCATCCATGTTTCACATCTTCACCTAATTTCTTGGGTCTTCTTACAATCACCACATTTGTCTCTAGTTTGAAATGTATAAATAGGCTAGAATTCCTTTGTAATCAGGCATCAATTTTAATTCATTCAATTCTTTATCTTCTCTCACGTAGAGTATATATTTAATATATATATTTTCTTTGTATTCTCTATTTAGAGATTAATATATATATATATATATTTTATAATCTCCCAAATTAGCAATTGCCTTATTCTGTCATTTATATTATTTTCCCTATTATTTAACTTCTATAATTCTCAATTTTTGATTCTTCGCTTCCGCATTATTCCGCTATATTCCTAACATATATATATATATATATATATAATTTTTTAAATAAGTGGTGAGCAGCCTGTCAGGCCCGCGAGCCTAGCGCGGGGCGGGCAAAAAAAAATACACTCTTTGGTGGGTTACTATTTTCAAAATTCATTCCCTACCTAAATAAGAGGCGGGTCGGGCCGGCAAGCAAGTCTCATTTTAACGTCTCTAACTACAACACGCTTCTGTTTAAGTATTAATTGGCAAATATAGTTATTATTTTATTAATTAAAGACTAAAGTTGAAAATGACTTCATATATTCAATAACTAATTAAGTATAGAATCAATTAATATGTAAATTATAAATTTATAACTTAAAATGGGATATATATATCACAATCCAAATCAAATTCTACAGCTAATGTGCATTCATTGTATTCTTGTTGAGGTTCCTTATAACACCAAATTTAGCACCAATATAAATAAATCTAATTTCCATATATTTTAGGATTATTCAATCTAAAAATTTGTAGGAAAAATCCAATAATATATCGTAAAATATTTATGGGGATACTCGGGAGAGTATGAACACGAAATATTTTTTGAAAGCAATAAACAACTAGCATGTATTTACTCAAAATAGCAAGAACAAAGTTAGTATGAACCCGAAATTAATTAAGACACTAATTAAGAAAACTTGAAATGTTATCTATTTTAAGCGCTTTAATCATATGGTTATAAAATATATACTTAAATTTCTAGACATAATATCAGTACAAGTTCAGACCATTATTTATCCCCAATACTAATTAAGGTATGCTCAATAGTGAAGATATTCCTAAGAAACATATTTATATCGTACCTATTTTTCCTAAATAGGATAAACCCGTAATAGTGTATATATCAATCTTACTTTAAAAAGATGTTACAATGTCGTATTTTCTAAACAGAAAGTGATAAGTAAATGTTGATTGTACACCTTTAAAAAAATTATTGACATATTAGTCAGTCTGTCGCTTTCTATTTAGATAATTAATACAGCTCTTTTACGTGAAACGTTATGGTAAAAAATTCTGAATATATATTGTTTTTGAAATTCCCTTAAAAGCATATAATTACTATATAATAATAAAACGACAATAATATGATATTTCTTCTAAGGTAAAATTGTAATTTATACCCCTCCATAATATACTAATTATTAATGTCATGCCTAAATTATTAGTAGTGTAAATTATTGTCCCTCAATTTTCAAAACGGTACATATAGTGACCTCCCGTAGTGTAAATGTTATCCCACATTTTTAATGGTACATGTATTGCCCCTCATGTACGGTACGGGAGGAGCAATATATGTACCGTTTTAAAAATTGAAAAAACAACATTTACACCATTAATAATTCAAAGACAACATTAATAATTAACATATTATGGAGAGAAATAGATTACAATTTTTCTTTTTTCTTCTAGTATAAATCCACACGTACTGTAAGCTACCTCGTACATCTTAATTTAACTAAATTAAACTTGTCTGGTACGGTCGATCTCCGACCTTGATTGCGACAGCGATTGACAATGGCGGCGCAGGCGATTGCGGAGATGGAGCAGATCAAGGTTCAAGAAGTGGGTGAGGATGATCTGCAGGTTGGTGCAGCGGGCGGGCAGTCCGGAGAAGAAGCTGATCCGGCGCTGCACGGTGCGGCGGGCGGGCAGTCTGGAGAAGAAGCTGATCCCGCGCCGCATGCGGCGGCGGCGGCGGGGGAGGTGAGGCTGGACTTTTGCTGCAAATACTGCGATAAGAAGTTCAGTACCAAGCAGGCATTGGGAGGGCACCAGAACGCCCACCGGATGGATAGAGATATGGAGAAAAATGGGAAGAGGAGTGCCCGCCATGGTGGGTTCATGGATTATGGCTTCTTGCAGCCTCGTTTTCTATGTTCTCCTTTGGCTGGGTTTCCTCCGCTTCCCGGCGGCGGCAGCGGTGGCCAGGTGAACTACTCGTACCAGGCGGCCGCTGCAAATCCGCCGTATTTCCTGCCAGGCAATTCCATTTCCTCGCCGTTGATTCCAACCGGCAGGCTGCCCTATGCTTATCCATTTCCACCTGAAACCAGGCCACTCCCCAGTAGGCTGTCGGCGATGAGTATCCCCGGCGGCAACAGCTTTCCAGTCACCCCTCGCAGGCTTGCAGGTCCCATTGTTATCAACTCCAATCCAATGAATACTCCACAAATCAACAAGGATATGGAGGATGGAGGACTGGACTTGACTCTCAAGCTATGAAATTTCTATGGGAAAAATTGAACTCCATTATATATATATATATATATATATATATATATATATATATATATATATATATATATATATATATATATATATATATATATATATATATATATATATATGGTTTAAGATACATGTTTGTTTGTTTGTGGTTTAAGATACATGTTTGTTTGTTTGTTTTGAGAAAAGATACATGTTTGTTTGTCTGTCAGCAAACAATAATTTCATTATATTAATAAACGATTTTATGTCATTTTGATATTATAATGCATTTTGTTAAGTTCTTTAATCTCAAGATTGTTTAATAGTTTTAGTTAAATTTGTACTTTTGAAGTTTAATTATTTAGTTGTGATTATTTTTTTTATTTATATTTTGCAAAAACAAGAACTTAACTTTCAGTATCAGCAAGCAAAACATCCAACATAAACAATGGTGGATCAGAAAACCAAAGTTGTGATTTTATTTTGTTTACTAGAGAAGTGTAATTTCTTGTTTTATTAATCTTGGATTTGGATTATTGCATTTGCATGTTTAAAATTTATATTTGCTGTAAATAATATAAGTATTTATGTAGCCATTATCCCACTTGTATACGGTTATCTCGGATCATGGAGATATATATGTTCAGTGATTAATAGAAAAAGGGTACTATATGCATATGTTCTTTCTCATCTCTCTCCTTCTTTGTAATAGTTTGATCACAATTATTCTGATGAATGTATGTCTAGTAAAAAAATGGGGAGGAGACTTTCTTGGTTTATCAAGTTTCAGGCCAAATAGCTTGCATCACCCGTGCATGATGGTTAATTAGTTGATTGTTTTTGTCGGCGCCGATGTTCTCTGTATCACCTTGGCAAGTAAAGGCGCTGCCATGTTTTGGCACCAACAGGAGGCGACGGTGAGCACCGCTTGAGACTTCGGGGACGGTGACTACACCAAAAATCGCTCATGGCATATGCACCGCTGCTGGCCGATCGACGATCTGACCACTGGCAGTTGACCACGACAAGGGAGCGACCGCAGCCGTGCCATGATCGGACGTTGGGATCACCTGCAAAGTGTCATCGACGGGACTTCGGAATGATGCGAGAAACCAATATATATATTCTAAGTGGGCTACTTGGTACATAGTGGTTTTTTTATTTGATTCCCATGATGTCAAGTTCCCTGTTTTATTTTATGTGTCAGTGTATGAGAACAATAAAGTTTGTATTACACAAATGATAAATGGGTATGTTTAAAATATTTAACAGAGCATATGTATTGTTAAAATTCAAGGCAGGTGAGCTCCAGAAGAATCACAGGATGATGTTATACAGAATGTTCACTCTAGTCAGTGATAATCTTTAGGGGAAATGACATTTACCTGAGTTAATCTGAAAAATTGGGGCTGAAGACCAATAGATGTATTCTTTTTTACTTTGATAGAGTTTTCATATAATTTTCTCAATTAAAGTTTTTCTAAGGAAACAACTAGGGCAAGACATGAGCAAACATCATGTACTCTTTTCTTCACAACGTCTTTTTTCACTGAGTTTTTCTAGTGAGGTTTTTTAATGAGACATGAGTGTGACATAGTAATGTCAAAAGGGGAAAGCTGCAAATAAATATTTAAATAGACAAATCTCAAAATCTTGAAGAGTATACTCAGAAGGTTTATGATTGGTTTATGGTTGTACTCTTTTCGTGTTAGTTAAGTTTTTTTTCACTTAATATAAGTTAAGGTTTTTATTGAGGCAACAATGTATAACACATGTTTTAAAATACGTCATGTATTATTTTTTCCTAACTAGGTATTTTCTATAGAATTTTCTTAGCAAAGTTTTCCCCCCGATTGATTTAGTACATGTTCTCTTTCTTCTCTCTCCTTCTCTGTACGTAATAGTTTGATCACAATTTCCAGCATACACTGAATATAAGTTTGATACAATAGACTGCAATATTACAATATTATTATTATTATTATTATTATTATTATTATTATTTAAGTCTCAGACGAGGGCACTTGGGCAGAAAATCGAATGGTTGACTCGTTATGACGGGAAGACCAAGGAGACTTTTGCTAAGCACATGACTCCGACTACAAGGTACACGGATCAAGTCGATGCTCAGGTGGGATGGACGAAGCCGGTCGCAGGGTGGTTAAAGCTCAACATGGACGGTTGTGACAATAGTGTTAGATTTAAATATAATTTAATCATATATAGTACAATTTACAAGAAATCTAACGTTATAATAACGGAAGCGGAAGCCATGTAGATCTCTAGTTATAGTTGATTTTGTTGTGTTGCCCCTCTTGAACGATAAACCTGCGGAATAACATTATTAGGTGTTTTGTCTGATCACATTTGACTCAGAACCCTAGATAGTGTACTGGTATTATTCTGAGCAGCACGAGTACCATAGCTTAAGTTAATATATATGGTGTACTGGTATTATTCTGACCGCATGAGTACCATATTTTAAAGTAATATATATATATATATATATATATATATATATATATATATATATATATATATATATATATAGTACCATGCATCCCATCAATACATGCTTTATTTTAGGCACAAGGTCCAATAAAACAACTACTTATAGTTATTCAGTCCAACTAGCTACTTAACAAGCCTATTAACCAATTGTTATATTGTGCACTAGAGTGCATAATGCATTGTGTCCCTAAAAATTTCATGTTTCAAATGTACATAATTGTATAGTAGAATACACATAAACTCGTAACATAATACAAATAATCTAACATAATACATAATAATACACATAAACTCTTAACATAATACACATTTTGCCGCTATTAACTTGCACCACGATTGTTATGCTGTGGAACCGTGTATGTTCATAATTATTGAACTCTATGTTCATAATTATAAAACTCTATGTTCATAATTTTTGAACTTCATATTCACAATTATTAAACTCCATATTCACAATTACAAAACTCTATGTTCATAATTACTGAACACTATATTCATAATTAAAAAAACTCTATATTCATAATTTTTGAACTTCATATTTACAATTATAAACTCTATATTTACAATTACAAAACTTTATGTTTATAATTAATTAATTATAGAATTCTATGTTCATAATTATTGAACTCTATATACATCATGTTTAAACTCGATATTCACAAATATAAACAGTTTTAAAATCGTGTCTATCTTACCAGGTGAACACGATTTCACAGCATAATTTATCACTGCACCACATAATTAATTAAAACTCTAACATGTAATATGTATTATACGGGAAAGTCTGATCTTACAAAGACTTCTTAAGATTTTCCATCCGAATGAATAGCTCCTCTATACTGTGGAACCTTTGCTTCAGAGGTCACACATATCAATTTAAATGCTGCTAAAAGTAGCATTTTGAGATGTTCAAATCCAACAACCAAAAATCGGCTGATAACCAAAAATGCCAAAAGCTAGCTTAATCAGTTATATCACTTCATATGTTCTAGTAAAGGGTAATACTTATGTGAGACCGTTTTACGATCTTAATCTGTGAGACAGGCCAAATATTTAATTAATGAGTCAAATATTTAATTAATGGATTGACTTCAATAATCAAATATATTCCACCCGTGCTCACAAATTAAGACCCGTGAAACAGTCTCACACAAATTTTTACCTTTAATATAAATACTCCGTATTTTATTGCAAATAACTTTACTTTCTTAAAATATTGAAAAAGATAAAAGACAAGCAATCCAAGTCAACATTATCAAATTCCATCCTTAAGTTTATTTTATAAATAATTAAAATATTTATAGTTAACGTAACATTACAATTATAATGTTAATATATTATAACATCCATAACAGTAGTAGTATACTAGCAGCATCACTTGTCATTTCAATAACATAAAAAATTGTCACCTTTATCCTAATTCCTAAATGTTAGTCCGTATCACAGTACTTTTTAATGTACAAAAATTAGATCAATTAGAATTTTAATTAAAGAAGACCAAAAAAAAAAAAAAAAAAAAAAAAAAAAAAAAAAAGACACTTAGTACGACAACTTCTAAGCTAAGGTAATTCAACCAATTAATGAAATACTTGGAAAAAAAAAAAAAAAAAAAACAGCTCTTTGCCACTATTCCAAAGTGTTCTCTAGATAAACCTGTCTTATTAACTTAATTGGTAAAAAATCAACAAAATATTTTAATCTATAATTGACCGGTTCACAATTGAAAAAATGCAAACTGACCAAAAAATGAAAAATATTCTTTTAAAATCCTTTAAAGCATAAAATTAAAGCTGAAATGGCATAAAATTATAAAACCACAATGATTTTAAAAAAATAATAATAAAAAAAATAATAATAATAACGAGAATGTTATCTTTAACGACAACTACGTTCTCTCTCCCTATATAAATCCAACATTCTAAGCTACCTACCTATCTCGTACAGGTTTATTATATTAAACTTGTCTGATCTCGGATCTTGATTGCAACGACGATCGACAATGGCGGCGGTGGGCAGTCTTGAGAAGAGTATCGTGCTGCGGCGGTGGTGGCGGTGCCGGAGGCGAGGCATGAGTTTTGATGCAAATATTGCGACAAGAAGTTCAACAATAAGCATGCTTTGGGAGGGCACCAGAACGCGCACCGGACGGAGAGAGCTATGGATTTGACTGCTAAGAGGACTAGACGTGGTAGCTTCATGGATTTTCCATTTTCTCCTTTCCTTGGGGTTTCTCGCCTTCTTGCTGGCGACAGCGGTCAGGTGAACTACTAGAACCAGGCACCCTCAATGCTGCCGTATTTCCTGCCTGGCTACCCCATTCCCTCGCCAGAGATTCTAGCCGCCAGGCCACCACCCTATGCTTATCCATTTTCACCTGCTGTGTCTGAAACTGGCCCACTACCCAGTAGGCCGCCGGTGGAAAATCATCCCCCTCGTGCTCGTCAGGTTTTGCTGCCGGAGATGACTATGTCTGAAGCCGGTCCACTACCAAGTAGGCCGCCGGTGGAAAATCATCCCCCTCGTGCTCGTCAGGTTTGGCTGCCGGAGATGACTATCTCTGAAACCGGCCCACTGCCCAGTAGGCCGCAGGTGAAAAATCATCCCCCTCATGCTCGTCAGGTTTGGCTGCCGGAGATGACTATGTCTGAAACCGGCCCACTGCCCAGTTGGCCGCTTGTGGAAAATCATCCCCCTCGTGCTCGACAAGTTTGGCTGCCGAAGATGACTATGTCTGAAACCGGCTCACTGCCCAGTAGGCCGCCTGTGGAAAATCATCCCCCTCGTGCTCGTCAAGTTTGGCTGTCGGAAATGACTATGTCTGAAACCGGCCCACTGCCCAGTAGGCCGCCTGTGGAAAATCATCCCCCTCGTGCTTGTCAGGTTTTGCTGCCGGAGATGACTATGTCTGAAGCCGGTCCACTACCCAGTAGGCCGCCGGTGAAAAATCATCCCCCTCGTGCTCGTCAGGTTTGGCTGCCGGAGATGACTATCTCTGAAACCGGCCCACTTCCCAGTACGCCGCCGGTGAAAAATCATCCCCCTCATGCTCATCAGGTTTGGCTGCCGGAGATGACTATGTCTGAAACCGGCCCACTGCCCAGTAGGCCGCCTGTGGAAAATCATCCCCCTCGTGCTCGTCAAGTTTGGCTGTCGGAAATGACTATGTCTGAAACCGGCCCACTGCCCAGTAGGCCGCCTATGGAAAATCATCCCCCTCGTGCTCGTCAAGATTGGCTGCCGGAGATGACTATGTCTGAAACCGGCCCACTGCCCAGTAGGCCGCCTGTGGAAAATCATCCCCCTCGTGCTCGTTAGGTTTTGCTGCCGGAGATGACTATGTTTGAAACCGGCCCACAGCCCAGTAGGCAGCCGGTGGAAAATCATCCCCCTCGTGCTCGTCAAATTTTGCTACCGGAGATTACTTTGTCTGAAATCGGCTCACTGCTAAGTAGGCCGCCGCCGGTGGAAAATCATCCCCCTCGTGCTCGTCAGGTTTTGCTGCCGGAGATGGCTATGTCTGAAATCGGCCCACTGTTCAATAGGCCGCCGGTGGAAAATCATCCCCCTCGTGCTCGTCAGGTTTTGCTACCGGAGATGACTATGTCTGAAATCGGCCCACTGTCTAGTAGGCCACCAGTGGAAAATCATCCCCCTCGTGCTCGTCAGGTTAAAAGATAAAATTATTATTTTGTAAATGATGAAATAGTCAAGGTTTATGTCTATCAAACATCGATTTTGAAATGAATTAATTTTTATTTTTTTTAGAACAATTTTGAAATGACTTAATAGAAACTGAATTTTCATTTTGGTGAAATTATTAATCAAACCAAATTATATTTTAGTTAGTCCAATTAACCAATATTTTATTTTATTTATTTATTTATTAATAATTTGGTTAATGCAATGAATTTTTAATCTTCAAATTGGATTAATTGAAAATCAAAATTTATTAAAATCTTTAATCATAAATCGAATTGACAAAGTTCATATACGGATAAAATTAACCAAAGTAATAAAGGAAAATGACCTGCAAATAAGAATTTGTATATCTTTTTTTTTTTTTTTTTTGGGTAAAGGGGTGGGGAAGACCCAGTGAGGCTAATCTCGGGTATAGGGCGTTACATAACGCACCCGGTCCATTCTCAAGAGTCCTTTGATGCACTCAGGCGGCTCATAAAATTCCATCCAGTCACATTTGCTTCTAGGTGCCATCTTAGCTAACTCGTCTGCGACAGCGTTGTTCTCGCGCATTGTATATCTTTTAACCTTTATATTTCACATAAATAAGATTGAATTATCGATGGTCAACAAAATTTGACACTATCATAAAAGACAATGAGTAATCCAAGAAGTATTTTTTCTAAATTTATAAATTTATTTTTTTTGATTACGTCAAACATAATTTTTTTGGACAGAAAAAAAAAAAAATATATATATATATATATATATATATATATATATATATATATATATATATATATATATATATATATATAATTTTTTAAATAAGTGGTGAGCAGCCTGTCAGGCCCGCGAGGATAGCGCGGGGCGGGCATAAAAAATTCACTCCTTGGTGTGCTACTATTTTCGAAATTCATTCCCTACCTAAATAAGAGGCGGGCCGGGTCGGACAGGCAAGCAAATCTCATTTTAACGTCTCTAACTACAACACATTTCTATTTAAGTATTAATTGACAAATATAGTTACTCCGTATTATTTTATTAATTAAAGACTAAAGTTGAAAATGACTTCATATATTCAATAACTAATTAAGTATAGAATCAATTAATATGTAGATTATAAATTTATAACTTAAAATGGGATATATATATATATATATATATATATATATATATATATATATATATATATATATATATATATATATATTGATGGATATATTATACCCACGACCCGACCCGGGGTAGCAACATGGCCCGGAGCACCTTGGTGGAGCCCAAGAGCAGCACGAACCCGGGGGACCACGGAGGTGCCCAAGAGCAACACGGACTCGGGAGACCACGGAGGTGCCTAAGAGCAACACGGACCCGGGGGACCACGGAGGTGCCCAAGAGCAACACGGACCCGGGGGACCACGGAGGTGCCTAAGAGCAACACGGACCCGAGGGATCACGGAGGTGCCCAAGAGCAACACGGACCCGGGGGACCATGAAGGTGCCTAAGAGCAACACGGACCTGGGGGACCACGGAGGTGCCCAAGAGCAACACGGACCCTGGGGACCACGGAGGTGCCCAAGAGCAACGCGGACCCGGAGCACCATGGAGGTGCCCCGACCCGAGCCGACCTACGTGGAGCTCGGGTCGGGGAGCTCGGGACCCGACCCGACCCGGTCCGCCGGGGCCCGGTCAAACTTGAGATCTAACCACCCCCGATTTAAGGGGAGGCGGTTGGGGGGTTTGCTTGTATAAAAACCCCCCCTCCATGTCCTAACAAAGGGCAATTCATTCTAGATTATACGATTATTACACACTTTTGTCCTACCGAATCTTTGTAATAGCCAAATACTACGGCAATTAATATAATATACGGTCCACCGCGACCTTTACGATATCGTTCTATATTATTTGTTTATTATTCTTATTATATATTCTTATCCGGGTTTATTGATTCGGGTCCACCGCGACCTTTACGATATCGTTCTATATTATTTGTTTATTATTCTTATTATATATTCTTATCAGGGTTTATTGATTCTCATAGGAGAAGACAGCCTTCACCACGCCAGAGGGGGTCTATTGCTACAAGGTTATGGCTTTCGGACTGAAAAATTCAGGTGCCACCTACACCCGAATGGTGGCCAAGGTGTTCAAGCAGGTCCTCGGTCGCAACCTCCAGGCCTATGTCGACGACATGATCGTCAAGAGCACCGATGCCGACCTCCACACAGATGACCTTACCGAGGTATTTTCAATTATGCAACGCTTCAATTTACGGCTGAACCCCAAAAAGTGCACCTTCGGGGTGCACGGGGGGAAATTTTTGGGGTACATGGTCTCGAAGAGGGGCATTGAGCCCAACCCCGACAAGGTCAAGGCCATCCTGGACATGGAACCTCCGAGGTCCCTCCGGGAGGTCCAGCGCCTCAACGGGCGATTGGCAGCCCTGGGCCGTTTCCTTTCGAGGTTGGCCGAGAAGGCCTTACCGTTCTTTGGAGTCCTAAAAAAGACTAAAGGCTTCGAATGGTCCGAGGAGTGCCAGAAGGCGTTCGAAGACCTCAAGACGTACCTGATGTCGCTCCCCCCCCCTGGCCAAACCCGTTAAGGGGGAGGTCCTGTATCTATACTTGGGCATCTCGCAGGCCGCGGTCAGCTCCGTGCTGGTCCGGGACGACGAGGGGGTCCAGCGGCCCGTATACTACACGAGCCGAGCTCTACGGGGAGCAGAGATCAGGTACACACCCGTGGAAAAGGCCATTTTTGCAGTAGATGCGACGGCAAAGAAGCTGAACCACTACATCCAGGCCCACCCCGTGCAGGTCCTCACCAACCAGCCGCTAGACGCAGTACTGAGGGCCTCGGGGTCGGCAAGCAGGCTGGTCAGGTGGGCCATGCGGCTGAGCCAGTTCGACATCCAGTTCAAGCCCCGACCCGCCATTAAGGGGCAGGCGCTGGCTGACTTTATAGTCGAGTGCACTGCCCGGGAGGCAACGGAGCGGGTCAGGGACGAAGACGAGGAGTGGTGGACCCTCTCAACGGACGGGTCCTCCAGCACCAAAAGCTGCGGAGGTGGAGTCGTCCTCATAACACCGGAGGGGTTTCGGGCCTACTACGCCCTCCGCTTCGCGTTCAAATTATCCAACAACGAGGCCGAGTATGAAGCACTCCTGGGAGGGCTCCGCCTCGCACTAAATATGAGGGTGGAGAAGCTCAAAATCCGATGTGACTCTAGACTCGTGGTGGGACAGGTCACAGGTGAATTTGAAGTAAGTGATGAAAGAATGAGGAGGTACCGGGACGTGGTGCTCCAGCTACTGGGGCAGCTGATCAATTATGAGGTCCTACAGGTACCCCGAGACCAGAACACAGATGCTGACATGTTATCCAAGCTCGCCCAAGGGGCCCCGGAACATATCTCTAAGATAGCCCGAATTGAAGATTTCAAGAGGTCAGCCTGGATGCCTACCCGGTCCTACCCGTGCAAATCCGACCTCCCTGCTGGTTGGACCACCTCAAGGAGTACAAGAAGACAGGCACGCTACCTCCTGACGAGGTCGATGCCAAGCTGGTGAAACGGCGAGCCCCCACGTACGTGGTCATGGGGGACATACTCTACAAGAGGTCCTATAACGGCGCCTTGCTACGCTGCTTGTACCCAGACGAAGCCAGGTCAGTCATGGAAGAAATCCACGAAGGGACCTGTTCAGCCCACCAGGGGGCCTTCGCCATGTCCCGGAAGGCCATCTTACAGGGGTACTTTTGGCCCAAAATGGCCAAGGAGTGCGCCGACTATGCCCGGGGTTGCGAGACCTGCCAACACTTCCAAGTCACCCCCGGCCGGCCAGCCACGAGCTACACCCCCATCAGCTCGGTCATCCCCTTCTCCAGGTGGGGAGTGGACCTAGTGGGAGCTCTGCCCATGGGGTCGGGAAAAAGGAAGTACCTCATAGTAGCAGTGGACTACTTCACCAAGTGGGTAGAGGCGGAACCGCTGGCAACCATAACAAGTGCCCGTTGCAAGCACTTTGTGTACAAAAATATTTTGTGTCGTTTCGGGGTCCCGATGCAACTCATCACCGACAACGAACGCCAATTCGAGGGGCAAGAGTTCGAGGGGTTCTGTGCAGAATGGCACATTACCCACAGCCGGGTAGCAGTATGCTACCCTCAAGCAAATGGCCAGGTGGAAAATGCCAACCGCACCATTGTGGGTGGCCTGAAAAAGAAACTGGAATCCGCGGGGGGAGCGTGGGTGGAGGAGCTCGACGCCATTCTTTGGGCCTACCGCACCACCCCCCGGAGGGCTACTGGGGAGACACCTTTTTCCTTAGCTTACGGTTTCGAAGCCCGAACTCCAGCGGAGGTAGTCATACCTTCCCGACGGGAGGAGGACTACGACCCTGACACGAACGAGGAGAACCATAGAATTGACCTCCACATGATTGATGACAGGCGCGAAGCAGCCGCGATTCGAGCTGAAAACTACCAGAGGCAGACCAAGGCATATCACGATAAGCGGGTCCGACCCCGCTATTTCCAAGTGGGTGACTATGTGCTCAGGAGAAGGGAGGCGAGCCAGCCCCAAGCCGGAGGAAAGTTTGCCCCTAATTGGGAGGGCCCGTACATTATAGCAGCCGTGGTCCGCCCGGGAAGCTACAAGCTCAAAACTCCCAAAGGAAAGATGATAGCCAGGGTTTGGAATTCAGAGCACCTGCTAAAATTTTACCAGTAGACCTGCCACGTGAGAGGAGGGTCTTGGCGTTGCTATTCTAGGAGGGAGGTCATTCCCCTCCCCTAATAATGTCTTATTGAGCGGCAATAGTCGGAATAAAATCGCATATTACAGAACACATTGTGCGCAGGATCCCTTTTGTTACAAAGTTGGTTCTCATGCATTTTATCTCCCTTAAAAACAAAAAAAAAAAAAAAAAACGTGAGACGGGGGGGAACGAGTGCTCACTCATGTCTTCCCCCCCCCCCCCCCCCCCCCCGCGGACCCTAAGGGGGCACGAGGTCCGGCCTCGCGTACTAACCCCGACGGAAGACGCACCCTAAGGGGGCACGAGGGACGACCTCGCGTACCAACCCCGACGGAAGAGCCCGGTGGCACAGTCCCGTCGGACTGTGCCCGAGCAGCTAACGCGCACCCTAAGGGGGCACGAGGTCTAACTTCGCTACAAACCCCGACGGAGGAGCCCGGTGGTTTGGTCCTGCAGGACTGGGCCCAAGCGGTTTGGCGCACCCTAAGGGGGCACGAGGTCCGTCCTCGCGTACAAACCCCGACGGAAGAGCCCGGTGGCGTAGTCCGGAAGGACTTAGCCCGAGAGGCTAACGTACCCTAAGGGGGCACGAGGTCCGACCTCGCGTACCAACCCCGACGGGAGAGCCCGAGGACATAGTCCCGTAGGACTTTGTTGAAGAGGCTAGCACACGGCAAAAATAAAAAAATAAAAAAAAATAAAAAATGCCGTGCCTACCTCGGCCAGCTGCCGAGGCCGGCCTCGGCAAGCTGCCGAGGTCCACCTCGGCAAGTTGCCGAGGTCCGCCTCGGCAACTGCCGAGGCCCACCTCGGTGAGTTGCCGAGGTCCACCTCGGCAGGACCTCGGCAACTGCCGAGGTGGCAGAAAAAAAAAAAAAAATCCCAAGTATTTCAGGGAGAGGCGATAGCAGGTAAAAGGTGGCACCCGTTACTGAAACAAAGGAGCAGCGGCCATAACATCCAAGAATTCTATCCGCGATATAATTCTTGGAGGGGGTCGGCTAAATTTTGGAGCTCGGAATTTTCCACCCAAGGGGCTCGGGTCGGCGTACGGGTACTCTCATTCGTTGACTTCCACTCGCAACGAAGAGAGTGGGGGACTCATGATGGATATATTATACCCACGACCCGACCCGGGGTAGCAACATGGACCCGGAGCACCTTGGTGGAGCCCAAGAGCAGCACGAACCCGGGGGACCACGGAGGTGCCCAAGAGCAACACGGACCCGGGGGACCACGGAGGTGCCTAAGAGCAACACGGACCCGGGGGACCACGGAGGTGCCCAAGAGCAACACGGACCCGGGGGACCACGGAGGTGCCTAAGAGCAACACGGACCCGGGGGATCACGGAGGTGCCCAAGAGCAACACGGACCCGGGGGACCACGGAGGTGCCCAAGAGCAACACGGACCCGGGGGACCACGGAGGTGCCCAAGAGCAACGCGGACTCGGAGCACCATGGAGGTGCCCCGACCCGAGCCGACCTACGTGGAGCTCGGGTCGGGGAGCTCGGGACCCGACCCGACCCGGTCCGCCGGGGCCCGGTCAAACTTGAGATCTAACCACCCCCGATTTAAGGGGAGGCGGTTGGGGGGTTTGCTTGTATAAAAACCCCTCTCCATGTCCTAACAAAGGGCAATTCATTCCAGATTATACGATTATTACACACTTTTGTCCTACCGAATCTTTGTAATAGCCAAATACTACGACAATTAATATAATATACGGTCCACCGCGACCTTTACGATATCGTTCTATATTATTTGTTTATTATTCTTATTATATATTCTTATCCGGGTTTATTGATTCGGGTCCACCCCGGGTTAATTAAATCCATCATATATATATATATATATATATATATATATATATATATATATATATCACAATACAAATCAAATTCTACAGCTAATGTGCATTCATTGTATTCTTGTTGAGGTTCCTTATAACACCAAATTTAGCACCCATATAAATAAATCTAATTTCCATATATTTTAGTATTATTCAATCTAAAAATTTGTATGTAAAATCTAATAATATACGGTAAAATATTTACGGAGATACTCAAGAGAGTATGAACACGAAATATTTTTTGAAAGTAATAAACAGCTAGCATGTATTAACTCAAAATAGCAAGAACAAAGTCAATATGAACACGAAATTTTTTTTTTTTTTGAAAATGAACACGAAATTAATTAAGGTACTAATTAAGAAAACTTGAAATGCTATCTATTTTAAGCGCTTTAATCATATGGTTATAAAATATATATACTTAAATTTCTAGACATAACATCAGTACAAGTTCAGACCATTATTTATCCAATACTAATTAAGGTATGCTCAAGAGTGAAGATATTCCTAAGAAACATATTTATGTCGTACCTATTTTTCCTAAATAGGATAAATCCATAATGGTGTATATACCAATCTTACTTTAGAAAGTGATAAGTAAATGTTGACCGTACATCTAGGATAAACCCATAATGGTGTATATACCAATCTTACTTTAGAAAGTGATAAGTAAATGTTGACCGTACATCTTTGGAAAAATTATTGACATATTAGTCAGTCTGTCGCTTTCTATTTTGATAATTAATACAGCTCTTTTACGCGTAACGTTATGGTAAAAAATTCCGAATATATATTGTTTTGAAATTCCCTTAAAAGCATATAATTACTATGTTAGGAGAGAAGGAATAATAATAATGTAATAATAGACTGACAATAATGTGAGGAAAAAATTATAATTTATGTCCCTTTGTAATATACTAATTATTAATGTTGTCCCTTAATTTTTAAAACGATTCATATAGTGCCCTCCCGTAATGTAAATATTGCCCCTCATTTTTTTAAACTGTACATATATTGCCCCTCCTGTACGGTACGGGAGGGCAATATATGTACCGTTTTAAAAATTAAAAAATAATATTTACACCACTAATAATTTAGAGACGACATTGATAATTGACATATTATGGAGGGGAAAAATTACAATTTTTCTTTTTCTTCTAGTATAAATCCACACGTACTGTAAGCTACCTCGTACATCTTAAGGTAACTAAATTAAACTTGTCTGGTACGGTCGGTCTCCGATCTTGATTGCGACGGCGATTGACAATGGCGGCGGAGGCGATTGCGGAGATCGAGGAGCTGATCAAGGTTCATGAAGTGGGTGAGGATGATCTGCAGGTTGGTGCAGCGGGCGGGCAGTCCGGAGAACAAGCTGATCCGGCGCCGCATGCGGCGGCGGTGAGGGTGAGGCTGGACTTTTGCTGCAAATACTGCGATAAGAAGTTCAGTACCAAGCAGGCTTTGGGAGGGCACCAGAACGCGCACCGGATGGAGAAAAATGGGAATAGGAGTGGCCGCCGTGGTGGGTTCATGGACTATGACTTCTTGCACCCTCATTTTCTGTGCTCTCCTTTGGCTGGGTTTCCTCCACTTCCCGGCGGCGGCGTCCAGGTGAACTACTCGTACCAGGCTCCCGCTGCAACCCCGCCGTATTTCCTGCCCGGCAATTCCATTTCCTCGCCGTTGATTCCAACCGGCAGGCAGCCCTATGCTTATCCATTTCCACCTGAAACCAGCTCACTGCGCAGTAGGCTGCCGGCGATGAGTATCCCCGGCAGAAACAGCTTTCCAGTCCCCGCTAGCAGGCTTGCAGGTCCCATTGTTATCAACTCCAATCCAATGAATGCTCCAGAAATCAACAAGGATATGGAGGATGGAGAACTGGACTTGACTCTCAAGCTATGAAATTTCTATATATATATATATATATATATATATATATATATATATATATGGTTTAAGATACATGTTTGTTTGTTTGTTTTTGAGAAAAGATACATGTTTGTTTGTCTGTCAGCAAACAATAATTTCATTATATTAATAAACGATTTTACTTCATTTTGATATAATTATGCATTTTGTTAAGTTCTTTAATCTCAAGATTGTTTAATAGTTTTAGTTAAATTGGTGAAATTAATAGTTTTAGTTAAATTTGTACTTTTGATGTTTAATTATTTAGTTGCGATTTTTTTTTTTTTTTCAAAAACAAGAACTTAACTTTCATTATCAGCAAAACATCCAACATAAACAATGGTGGATCAGAAAACCAAAGTTGTGATTTTATTTTTTTTAATAGAGAAGTGTAATTTCTTAGCTTGTTTTATTAATCTTGGATTTGGATTATTGCATGTTTAAAATTTATATTTGTTGTAAATAATATAACTATTTATGTAGCCATATATTATCCCACTTGTATACGGCTATCTTGGATCATGGAGATATACACGTTCAGTGATTAATAGAAAAGGTTACGCATATGTTCTTTCTCTTCCCTCTCCTTCGTAATAGTTTGATCACAATTTTCAGCATACAATGAACACAAGTTTTATACAAGAGACCACGATATTACAACATGTTATCAGTACGATTGTTCTGATGAATGTATGTCTAGTAAAAAAATGGGGAGGAGACTTTCTTGGTTTATCAAGTTTCAGGCCAAATCGCTTGCATCACCTGTGCATGATGGTTAATTAGTTCATTGTTTTTTTCGGCGCCGGTGTTGTCTGTGTCCCCTTGGCAAGTAGAGGCACTGCCATGTTTTGGCACCAACACTTCCGCGAGGTGAGCATCGCTTAAGGCTTGGGCAACGGTGACTACACAAAAAATCGCTCATGGCATCAGCACCGCTGCTGGTCGATCGACGACCTGACCACTGGCAATTGATCGCGACGAGGGGGCGACCACAGCCGTGCCGTCCGTGCCATGATCGGACGTTAGGATCACCTACAAAGTGTCATCGACGGGACTTCAGAATGATTGCGAGAAACCAATATATATTCTCATTGTATGAGAATAACAAAGTTTGTATTGCACAAATGATAAATGGGTATGTTTAAAATATTTGACAGAGCATATATATTGTTAAGATGCAAGTGAGCTCCAGAAGACCTAGTCACGATGATGTTATACAGAATGTTCACTCTAGTGATAATCTTAAAGATTGTACCATATTCTTTTTTTACACCATATCTTGGATTAACGTTTTATGATATTAAAACGTGTAGGCTTTGAAAATTGTTATCTTTAGCGTGTAAGTGACATTCACCTCGGTTAATCTGGAAATTTGGGTCTTGAAGATCACATATATGTACTTTTTTTTTTTTTTTTTTGATTGAGTTTTGATATTACTTTCTTAATTATTATTATTTTTTTTAATGAGGTAACTAGTGCAACACATTGAGCAAACATCATGTACTCTTTTCTTCACCAGGTCTTTTTCCACTAAGTTTTTCTAGTAAGGTTTTTTAACGAGGCATGAGTGTGACATAGTAATGTCAAAAGGAGAAAGTTGCAAATAAATATTTAAATAGACAAATTCCAAAATCTTGAAGATTATACTCTAAAGGTTTATGTTTGGTTTATGGGTGTACTCTTTTCCTTTTAGTTAAGTTTTTTTCCACTTAATATAAGGTTTTTATTGAGGCAACCATGTATAACACATGCTTTGAAACACGTCATGTATTATTTTTTTTTTCTGATTAGGTATTTCCCACAGGGTTTTCCTAACATAGTTTTACACCGACTAGGTTTAGTAAGATAATGGCCAATGATGAATGTCGTAAATATAACTATTTATGAAGCCATTATCCCACTTTCTCTTACATATATATTATTGTATACGGTTATTTTGAATCATGGATATCTCACGTTCAGTGATTAATAAAAAGGATACATGTTCTCTTTCTCCTCTCCCCTTCTCTGTACGTAATAGTTTGATCACAATTTCCAGCATACAATGAATATAAGTTTGATACAACATACCGCAATATTACAATATTATTATTATTATTATTATTATTATTATTATTATTATTATTATTATTAAATAATCGATCATACGAAGAATGTTATGGGTTTTGGATGGGTTTTAAGAGATGATGATGGGCGGTTCTTAGCGGCAAAATACATGTGCATGACCGGTGTGTTTGATGTAAAAGAAGCTGAGGTGGCTAGCATGAGAGAGGCACTCAATTGGCTAAAGGATACCGGAATGAGTAGTGTGGATGTTGAAACAGACTCGCAACTTTTGATTTCTTCTCTTTCAAATCCTTCGTTTAGTTCTGCTTTTGGTTTACTTATTGACGATATTAAAGAATTGGCATCCTTGGTTGGAGATGTCAAATTCCTTTTTGTTAGGTGATCTGCGAATCGTGCCGCCCACACTGTTGCTAGGGAAGCTTTTTCTATGTCAGGTTGCGGAGAATGGTTTGATACTCCTCCTTCTTTCCCTTTGAACTGTCTCGCTGATGATTTAATGAATTAATTTTTTTCTCCTAAAAAATTAAATTAAAAAAAAAAAAAAAAAAAAAAAAAAGCTTGTGCATAGGCTTCCCATAATTCCATTTTTCCCACATTGACGGGAAATGTCGAGAGAGGCTTGAAATTCCTTGTATAAGGAGTGTCAATACTGTTAGATTTAAAAGATGAGGATGGGTCTGGAAGGAGGGCCGCGGACTTGTCTCTTTAGTAACAAAGTATTACAAGCATATTTTTCAGACTAATCGTGGCCCGGGGAGTTTCATGCGGACTCTTTACACCCACGTGTCACTAGTGCTCAGAATGATGACCTCCTGCGCCCGTTCGAACCTTTGGAGCGACAAGCTTTGTTCTCTATGGGGAAGGATAAATCACCAGGACCAAACGACATGAACCCTGGTTTCTACCAATCCTTCTGGGATCTTATTGGTAAGGATGTTACTGATTTTGTGCTTACTTGTTTATCTCAATCTTCCTTCCCATTAGAATTGAATGATGCAAATATTGTGTTAATACCTAAGAAGGTTGCCCCAGAGTTAGTTTCTGATTTGAGGCCAATTGCTTTGTGCAATGTTGTGCATAAAATTATGGCCAAGATGATTGCTAACCGAATGAAGTCGCTTTTGGAAGGTATTATTTCTGAGTCTCAAAGTGTCTTTCTTCCGGGTAGATTGATCTTAGATAACATCCTCATTGCTTCTGAGGTAGTTCACTATCTTAGGAGGAAGCAGTTGGGTCAGGTAGGGTGGGCAACCCTAAAGTTGGATATGATCAAAGCCTATGATAGGATGGAGTAGCCATTTGTTGAACGAATGCTATTGGGTTTGGGTTTTGATGTAAGATGGGTCAAGCTGATTATGTTATGTGTTCAGATTGTCAGATTTAGGGTTCTTATGAATGGAAAGCCAAGTGAAGTGATTATTCCTACAAGGGGCCTAAGGCAGGGCGATCCTTTGTCACCCTACTTATTTATCATTTGTGCGGAGGGTTTGTCACTGTTATTACAGGATGCCTGGGCGAGAAGTTTGATTCATGGCTGTAGAGTGGCGCGGGGGCCCCCGCCTGTGTCCCACTTGTTTTTCGCAGATGACAGCCTTTTATTTTTTAAGGCGAATTTACAGGAAACTATGGAAATAAAGCGTTGTTTGGAGGTCTATGAACAGTTCTCAGGACAGTCTGTCAACTTTCATAAGTCTTGTATCTCTTTTAGTCGCAACACTGCTGTAGGAGTTAAAGAAGCCATCGCTTTGGCTTTGGGTGTCGATCAAACTGGGGATCTTGGAAAATATTTGGGCATCCCCTTCGTTATTGGCAAGAACAGGAAAGTGGTTTTCTCCTATGTGGAATAGAAGTTAAGGCAAATATTTGGTTCCTGGAACAAGAGACTTCTCTCTACAGCTGGCAAAGAGGTGCTCCTAAAAAGTGTGGCCCAGGCATCCCCACTTATACTATGAGTATCTTCCTATTACCAGTCACTCTATGTGCCTCTCTGGAAAGGTTGATGAACAGATATTGGTGGGGTAAGAGCAGCACGGTGGACGAGATTCATTGGATGTCCTAGGACAGAATGTGTGTGCTAAAGAAACATGGGGGCATGGGTTTTAAATGTCTTTACGACTTTAATTTGGCTATGTTATGGAGGAGGATGTTATGCACATGTATTTATGCTAGGCGTGTGTGGAATATTTCACAACTTCAAATCCCTAACTTTGGTGGTCATGATTTTATGCAGTGGATGGATGGTTGGTTGGGCAGCTCTGCAACATTGTCTGGTGTTCTAAAGGAGCAAGTTTGTGGAATACTCTACGAAATATGAAAGGCTCGAAACTTGGCTGTCTAGGAGCACTCCATGCCCACTCTAGCTCTATTATGGCACAATTTCCAGGCTGCCTGGTCTGCATGGGTGGCGAACGTGGAAGGGCGCCAACCTGCCTCCTCGCATGTCGACGTTGCTGCGACTGCCACGGCTGGAGCTGTCCACGCCATGCAGCTGCCTGCTAACACAGTCCTCTGATTTACTGATGCTGCTTTCCACGGTCCTAATCAAATGCCGACTTTTGGTTTTTATGTAAGAAGCTTGGATGGCATCTTCATCGCAGCAGCAAATGGGCCCCTATTGTGCCCTTACGACCCTCTTCTGGCCGAAAGTATGGCTGTACATGAAACGCTTTCGTGGCTAAGGGAACACGACTACTTGAATATCAGGCTTTACTCGAATTGCGCGGTTCTTGTTTCAAGTTTTCATGATACAAATTCTTTTCGTACTTATTTTGGTGTTGTTTTAGACTCGTGTTTACGATTGGTTAGTTCGATGTCAGATTGTGTAGTTGGTTATATCCGCAGAGATACCAATTTGGTAGCTCATGCTCTAGCTAAGCACGCAGGTGCGGCCACAGTACGTTCTGTCTGGACGGATGTTCCTCCATCGTTTGTTGACTCTTCCTTGATTTAATGCAATCCGAAGTTTTTGGCTTTCAAAAAATATATATAGTCTAATCATATATAGTAAAATTTACAAGAAACCTAACGTTATAATAGCGGAAGCGGGAACCATGTAGATCTCTAGTTATAGTTGGTTTTGTTGTGTTGCCCCTCTTGAACGATAAACCTGCGGAATAACATTATTAGGTGTTTTGTCTGATCACATTTGACTCAGAACCCTAGATGGTGTACTGGTATTATTCTGAGCAGCATGAGTACCATAGCTTAAGGTAATATATATGGTGTACTGGTATTATTCTGAGCGCATGAGTACCATAGTTTAAGGTAATATATATAGTACCATGTATCCCATCAATACATGCTTTATTTTAGGCACAAGGCCCAATAAAACAACTACTTATAGTTATTCAGTCCAACTAACTACTTAACGAGCCTTTAACAAATTGTTATATCGTGCACTAAGCGCACAATGCATTCTGCCCCTAAAAATCCCATGTTTTGAATGTACATAATTGTATAGTAGAATATTAATACACATAAACTCGTAACATAATACACATAATCTAACATAATACACATAAACTCTTAACATAGGACACATGAACTCTTAACATAATACACATAAACTTTTAACATAATAACTCTTAACATAATACACATAAACTCATTGTGCGCCCTAGTGCACGATATAATTTGCCAATATTAACTTGCACCACGATTGTTATGCCGTGGAACCGTGTCCACCTTGCAAGATGGACAGGGTTCTATGTTCATAATTATTGAACTCTATGTTCAAAATTATAAAATTCTATGTTCATAATTTTTTAACTTCATATTCACAATTATTGAACTCTATATTCACAATTACAGAACTCTATGTTCATAATTACTGAACTCTATGTTCATAATTTTTGAACTTCATATTTACAATTATTGAACTCTATATTCACAATTATAGGACTTTATGTTCATAATTAATTAATTATAGAACTCTATGTTCATAATTATAAAACTTTATGTACATAATTTTTGAACTTAATATTTACAATTATGAACAATTTTGCAATCGTGTCCATATTATCAGGTGAACATAGTTCCACAACATAATTTGTCATTGCACCACATAATTAAAACCATAATGTGTAATATGCATTATACGGATAAGTCTGATCTTACAAAGACTTCTTAAAATTTTCCATCCGAATGAATAGCTCCTCTATACTGTGGAACCTTTGCTTCAGAGGTCACACAGATCAATTTAAATGCTGCTAAAAGCACCGTTTTGAGATGTTCAAACCCAACAACCAGCTGATAACCAAAAAGGCCAAAAGCTTAATCAGTTATATCACTTCATCTAATTTAGTGAAAGGAAACCGTTTAATGGGTCTTAATATGTGAGTTGAGTTGAATCTCTGTTTTTTTTTTTTTTTTTTGGTGTCAACCACACATTGTGAGAATCTAACCCGAGTTATCTCAGAATTCTCCCCACAAAGAGAGTTCATTTGTCACTTGAGCTACCCTGTTGGGTTGGGTTGAATTAATAAGTCAAATATTTGATTAATGGGTTGGATCTTTGACTTCATTAATTAAAGATTCGACCCGTGCTCACGGATTGAGCAAATTATATCGTGCACCGCGGTGCATAATGATTATGCACCGAGTTTTAAAACGGCGTCGTTTTGTTTAATGAAAAGAAATGGCATCCGTTTCGCGCCGTTTGTGTAAAAAGTAAATCTATTAATCAGTTTCATTTTATATACACTGCAGTTTCAGTTCAACAAAACTACAGTTTCATTTCGATATAACTACAGTTTCATTCGACATTTATACACTCAAATATGTTAAAGTGTTAGTATTTAATGTTATTTTATATACACTATAATTTCATTAAAACACAACTACATGATCATTTCGATATACCTACAGCTTCATTGCATAATATACACTCAAATATGTGAAATGTTATTCAATTTCATTTTACCACAACTACAGTATCATTTTGATATAACTGCAGTTTCATTTGATAATATCTAAAATTATACGTGAGGCAGTGTCGGTTTAGATACACTGTAGTGTCAGTTTAGATACACTATAGTTTCAATTGGTAATTAACACACTAAAAAATACGCGCTCCGTTGACAGTAACGGCGTGCCGTTTCTTTACTTAAAGAAACGGTACCGTTTCGACATCGGTGCACGTATACCATGGTCCACGATATAATGACTACACGAATCGAAACCCGTGAAACGGTTCGCCCAAATTTGTCTTAAAAGTATAAATACTCCATATTTTATGGCAAATAACTTTACTTTCTTAAAATATTGAAAAAGAAAAAAGACAAGCAATCCAAGTCAACATTATCAAATTCCATCCTTAAGTTTATTTTATAAATAATTAAAATATTTAAAGTTAATGTAACATTACAATTGTAATGCGAATACTTCGTATATTATGACATCCATGACAGTAGTAGTATATACTAGCAGCATCACTTGCCATTTCAATAACATCAAAAATTGTCACCCTAGCTTTATCCAAATTCCTAGATGTTACTCCGTATGTAGTCCGTACAGGGCCGGATTTTAGGTTTTTGGGGCCCTGTTCTGGTAAATAACTGAGGCCCTCCAAAATCATAATTTTTAATATGCAAGTTTCGAACCTTTAACCTCCCAGTAAAAATACAATAAATACACATTGCTATCATCTCTTCATAGAACCTTTTAAGTTTAATTGAAAACTTTTAATTTTTATATCTAAACTAGCTCAGTAAATATTAAATATTGGACCTCTAAAATTTGGGGCCCCTCTAAAACTGGGGGCCCTGTGCGGTAGCCCAGCTTGCACAGCCTAAAATCCGGCCCTGAGTCCGTATCACAGTACTTTTTAAAGTACAAAAATTTAGATCATTAGAATTTTAATTAAAAAATTAAAAATTAAAAAATTAAAAAACATTAGTACAACAACTTCTAAGCTAAGGTAATTCAACCAATTAATGAAATACTTAAAAAAAAAAAAAAAAAAAAAAAAAAAAAAAAAAAAAACAGCTCTTTGCCAATATTCCAAAGTATTCTCTAGATAAACATGTCTTATTACCTTAATTGGTAAAAAATCACAAAAATATTTTTATCTATAATTGATCGGTTCAAAATCGAAAAAAATGCGGAGTGACCAAAAATACTAAAATATTCTTTTAAAATCCTTTAAAGCTAAAATGGCATAAAATTATAAACCGACAATGATTTTTTTAAATAAAAATAAATAATAATAATAATAATAATAATAATAATAATAATAATAATAATAATAATAATAATAATAATAACGAGAATGTTATCTTTAACGACAATAACGTTATCTCTCCCTATATATATCCAACATTCTAACCTAGCTACCTACCTCGTACAATTTTATTAAACTTGTTTAATCTTGGATCTTGATTGCAACGACGATCGACCATGGCGGCGGCGGGGCAGTCCAGAGAAGAAGATCGTGCGGCAGAGGCGGTGGCGGTGGCAGAGCGGGAATTTAGTTGCAAATACTGCGACAGAAAGTTCAACAATAAGCATGCTTTGGGAGGGCACCAGAACGCGCACCGGACGGAGAGAGCTATGGATTTGACTGCTAAGAGGACTAGACGTGGCGACTTCATGAATTATTTTCCATTTTCTCCTTTCCTTGGGGTTTCTCACCTTCTCGCCGGCGCCGGCGGCCAGGTGAACTACTTGAACCAGGCACCCTCAATGCCGCCGTATTTCTTGCCTGGCCACCCCATTCCCTCGCCGGAGATTCCAGCACCCAGGCCGCCGCCCTATGCTTATCCATTTTCACCTGCTGTGTCTGAAACCGGCCCACTACCCAGTAGGCCGCCGATGGAAAATCATCCCCCTTGTGCTCGTCAGGTTTTGCTGCCGGAGATGACTATGTCTGAAACCGGCCCACTGCCCAGTAGGTCGCGGGTGGAAAATCATCCCCTTCGTGCTCGCCAGGTTTTGCTGCCGGAGATGACTATGTCTGAAACCGGCCCACTGCCCAGTAGGCCACCGGGGGAAAATTATCCCCCTCGTGCTCGTCAGGTTTTGCTTCCGGAGATGACTATGTCTAAAACCGGCACACTGCCCAGTAGGCCGCCTATGGAAAATCACCCCCCTCGTGCTCATCAGGTTTTGCTGCCAGAGATGACTATGTCTGAAACCGGCCCATTGCCCAGTAGGCCGCCGGTGAAAAATCACCCCCCTCGTGCTCATCAGGTTTTTTTGCCAGAGATGACTATCTCCGGCGACAACACCTTTCCAGTGGGAAGTTTTCACGCCAATTCTGCTGTCACCCCCATGCTTGGTTCCATTGCTATCAACTACTCCAATCCAATGAATGCTCCAGAAATGATTGAGGATGTAGATCAAAACTGGATATGACGACTCTGATCGATCTCATGCTAAGGAATTTCTATTTATTTTGCGCGGGAAAAAATAGAAATCCATTGATGTTTTGCCATTGTCGTCTTTTAATTTTGTCTGTCGTCAACAAACAATAATTTCATTCTCAGATACTCAGATCTATTAGATCATTTGTCTGTCGTTTTCAGTTTTCATAGCAGTTAAATTAATAAACGATTTCATTTCATTTTGATATATAGATTATTGTGTTTTTTAAGCTCAAAATTGTGTTGAATGAATTGAATATTCAGATCAATATAACTTCTCAATCTCTGTGATCTGACTTGGGTTTCTCTGATCTACTGTCGTCATTCGGCGCCGGCGTTTATCTGTTCACAACACATAAAAGGAAGGCGGCCAACGGGTAAAAACCGTTAGGTTGGTGATTCCCGGTGTTTATCTGTTCACTACACAATACACATAGAAGGAAGGCGGCCAACTGTTAACCGTTGGTGATTGTCGATTAGTTATGTACGTGATAGTTAGCGTGATCTACGATAGTTAGTTATCGTAGTTCTATGACTAACATACAACTGCGATGCAAACGTCAGCTGCATTGCGTCAGCTTTCGATAACAGGTTTAACTATTTTTTGAACATTGTCGATTTTTTGGTATTAATTTTAGGGTGACTGTCATGGACCTTGTGATCTAGTGGCATCAATTTACTCTTTTTTATGAGAGGTTGTGGGTTCAAGTTTCCATGTGCTTCTTCAGTATTTTGAGAAAATAGTTCTAATAGGGTTGACGAAAAAATTGACATTTAAATTTATGAAAATTGTATTTTTAGTTAAATTTTCATTTTTGGAGTGTAATTAAATTTGCTGTGATTTTGTTTACTAAAGACTTGTAATTTAATAAAATGTTAGCTTTAATTTTAAATTTGAATATGATGTCAATTTTTTTTTTCTGTAACTAATAATATAATCTTCTGGTACCATTATTTGTGGTACTTTGAAATTGAAAGATATGTCTCACGTCTTTATTGTGAGTTGTTTATTACTGAGTACTTATTAGTTGAGAAAAAACGCTATTAAAATATGTCTAACTTGAGTATTGATGGGTACGTGTGTGTTGAGTCAATTTATTGAAACTATGTCAAATGGTGTCATTGTATTTGAGATGGAAGGGGGAAAGTGTTCGGGGGTTTTGTGGGGTGGTTGGGTAGGATTTGAAGTTATATTATAGCTAAATTATATATGGACAATATTATGGATTATCACTCTAATCTGTTCGGATATAGTTACTAAATAGTATTGACTAATCTTATATCATCTAATCAAAATTAAATTAGGGTTGTATAAACAAGCTAAGGCCTCGAGTTCATCCTCAAACTTGATCAAACTTAAAATTTTGGACTTGAGTCTAGCTCGCTAATATAATTTTTATAAGACTCAACATCTATCAATTCAATTAGCTCGATTCAAATTAATCTTATATATTCCATCAATCACATTTTACCTATTCTGTTTACTATTCATTAGGTGAACCAATTCTTTCTTCTTTGTTTATTTTCTTTAGTATTTTTATTTATTTTTAAATTTAATTTGAATTTTTGTCTTTAGTAGTACTTTTAATGTAGTTTCTAAATGTATAAATTGTGTATATTAATACTAAACTTAGGAGTTAATACATTTTGGTTTCTCGACTATTAGGTAATACTCGATTTAGTCCCAGAAAATTAAAAGTACCCAATTTAGTCCTCTAACTTGTAAAATCGACTCAATTTGATCTTCCGTTACAAATATCATTTAATAACCGTTATTTAGAGAGGCAAAAACGTCAATCACTATTCTCAACCCCCTTTCTCAGGGGTTCCCTCGCTGGTTCGTAGTCCTATAGTCGTCAGTCGCATTGGTACAGGCCGAAGACGAGGGGGAGAGAGGACGTTGGTGGTGGAGGGTGGTGCTGTTGTCGCCGGTGGCCATCCGGCGAGAGGAAGGTAAAAGAGGTAGTGTGAGGTTTAACTGAGTGAAAATTTTCTGAAGAATTTCTGGTCCAATTCCTCCGTCAATGTCGGCGTGAAGAACCAACTATTCGGGTCGGATCCTCCCAAGCTTTACGCCATACATTACTTAGGGTTAAATCCGTGACTCTGTTACAGAGACTACGATTGCAATTGAGACATTGAAGATCAACGCGTTTACGCCAGTGACATGGCGCATCGGACGTGGTGGAGACTTCATGACTCCATGGATGAAATCTTGCAGAAATTTTGCGGATTATCGGAGCAGAGGAAGACTCAGTTGGAATGGGATAGGAATCGACTCAATTTGGTCCTCCGTTACAAATATCATTCAATAACTGTTAACTGTTAATACTAATTCAATTTTGTCGTTATTAGTCAAGTTTGGTTAATTGAACCGTACCAGACACATAAAATGAGACGGAGAGAATATATATAGCTCACGTTTATTTTGTTGGTATATAAAATGAGACGGAGAGAGTATATATAGCTCACGTTTATTTTGTAATAAATTATTAAAATATTTAACGTTAACGTTAAAATTGTAATGGCAATATACTATAGCATGCAAGACAGCAATAATATCACGTCATTTCAACAACATAAAAAATTGTTCAAACTTATCTTTAAATAATATATATATATATATATATATATATATATATATATATATATATATATATATATATATATATATATAAAAGAAAAAAACAAATTGTTCAAACCGTGTAAACCTTTATCCTAAAATTAAAGTACAAAACTTACATCAATTATTAGATTTTTAATTAAGAAGACTAATTAAAAATAAAATTTAAAAAAAAAAACACACACACACACACACACAGATTCTTGTTAGCTTAATAGGCAAAATATCACACAAAAAAAAAAAAAAAAAATCAATCTAAATTATCTATAATTGATTGGTTCAAATTAAGAAAAGACAAAATATAAATGTTTTCAACTTTTGATATGATGATTGACCAAAAATGATAAATATCCAAAAATCCTTTAAAGCATAAAATTAAATCCGAGACGGGATGGTGTTTACTGCTTACAATGTTACTAGAGAACGAATTATAGAAGGACAATATTTTTTAATTTTTTTTTTTATAAATAATAACGACAATGTTATGTTATTAAAAAAAAAAACAAAAAAAAAAAACAAAAAAACCAAAAAACAAAAACTTACGTTATCTCTTCCTACAAAAATCCAACACTCTAAGCTAGCCAGCTACCTCGTACATGTTAATTAAACTTGTCTGATCTCCGATCTTCATTGCGACCACGATCGACCATGGTGGCGGCGGGGCAGTCCAGAGAAGAAGACCGTGCGGCGGCGGTGCAGGAGGCGGGGCGGGAGTTTTGCTGCAACTATTGCGACAGAAAGTTCAACAATAAGCATGCTTTGCGAGGGCACCAGAACGCGCACCGGATAGAGAGAGATAGGGATTTGACTGCTAAGAGGACTAGACGTGGTAGCTTCATTATTATCCACTTTCTCCTTTCCTTGGGGTTTCTCCCCTTCTCGCTGGCGCCGGAGGCCAGGTGAACTACTGGAACTAGGTACCCTCAATGCCACCGTATTTCCTGCCTGGCCATCCCATTCCCTCGCCGGAGATTATTCCAGCAGCCAGGCCACCGCCCTATGCATATCCATTTCCACCTGCTGTGTCTGAAACCTGCCCACTGCCCAGTAGGCCACCGGTGGAAAATCATCCCTCTCGTGCTCATCAGGTTTTGCTGCCGGAGATGACTATCCCCGGCGACAACACCTTTCCAGTGGGAAGTGTTCCCGCCAATTCTGCTTTCACCCCATGCTTGGTTCCATTGATATCAACTACTCCAATCCAATGAATACTCCAGAAATGATTGAGGATGTAGATCAGAACTGGATATGAATATGATCTCAAGCTATGGAATTTCTTTATTTTGGGCTGAAAAAAATTGAACTCCATTGATGTTTTGCCATTGTCTTTTAATTTTGTCTGTCGTCAACAAACAATAATTTCATTTTCAGATTCTCAGATCATTTGTCTGTTGTTTTCAGTTTCCATAGCAGTTAAATTAATAAATGATTTCATTTCATTTTGATATATAGATTGTGTTTTTTAAGCTCGATCAAAAGTGTTCTATGACTAACATTACAACTGCGATGCAAACGTCAGCTGCATTGCGTCAGCTCTCGATAACTGACTTAACGGTTTTTTTGAACATTGTCGAGTAAACAAGCTAAGGCCCGCAAGCTCGAGTTCATCCTCAAACTTAACATTTTAGACTTTAGTCTAGCTCGATAATTTTTATAAGAACTCAACATCAATTCAATTAGCTCGATTCAAATTATAGTTATATATTCCATCGTTCTCATTTTACCTGTTTTGTTCACTATTTATTGGTCGAACCATTCTTTCTTTCTTGCTTATTATCTTTATTATTTTTTATTTTTTATTTATTTTTAAATTTGATTTTTTGTATTTAATAGTACTTTTAATGTAATTTCTAAATGTATAAATTTTTTATTCTAATGATAACTTAGTACTCCGTATTATGAAAAATTAAATTAAAAGTATTATGAAAAATTGAATTAAAAATAACTTAGTGTTAATCCAAGTCTCGTTAACTGATCTAACTAGACACATAAAATGAGACGGAGAGTATATATAGCTCAAGTTTATTTTGTAAATTATTAAAATATTTAAAGTTAAACGTTAAAATTATAATGTCATCAATATACTATAGCATGCATGACAGTACGTAATAATATCACTTATCATTTCAACAACATAAAAAATTTTACGTTCAAACCGTGTAAACCGGCCTTAATCCTAAATTAAAGTATAAAAATTAGATCAATTAAATTTTTAATTAAAGAAGACTAATTTAAATAATAATAATAATAATAATAATAATAATAATAATAATAATAATAATAATAATAATAATAATAATAATAATAATAACACTTTAGTACAACAACTTCAATTCTAAGGTAATTCAACCAATTGATGACAAACTTGTTAAAAAACGCACAGATTTTTTATTTACGAGAAACTTTAATTTGCCACTATTTGAAAGTATTTTCTAAATAATAAAATGTATTTTGTTAGCTTAATTGGCAAAATATCACAAAAAAAGTAAATCAGTTTAAATTATCTATAATTGATTGGTTCAATTCAAATCAATAAAAGATGAAATATAAATGTTTTTAACTTTTGGTATGATGACCAAAAGTGATAAATATTATTCCAAAAATCCTTTAAAGTTTAAAGCATAAAATTAAAGCTGAGACGGGATAGTGTTTACTGCTTACAATGTTACTAGAGAACGAATTATGGAATGACAATATTTTTTTCTTTTTTTAAATAATAACAACAATGTAATAGAGCCAGTAACTTTCAAAAAAAAAAAAAAAAAAAAAAAAAAACAATGTAATCTTTTTTTTTAAAGAAAAAAAAAAAAAAAACGATAACTTTGTTACGTGTTATCTCTTCCTATATAAATCCAACACTCTAAGCTAACTAGCAACCTCAGCTCGTACATATTAATTAAATTTGTCTATCTCCGATCTTGATTGCAACGACGATCGACCATGGCGGCGGCGGGGCAGTCCAGAGAAGAAGATCGTGCAGCGGCGGTGGTGGCGGTGCCGGAGGCGGGGCGGGAGTTTTGCTGCAAATATTGTGACAGGAAGTTCAACAATAAGCAAGCTTTGGGAGGGCACCAGAACGCGCACCGGATGGAGAGAGATAGGGATTTGACTGCTAAGAGGAATCGACGTGGCGGCTTCATGGATTATTATCCATTTTCTCCTTTCTTTGGGGTTAATCTCCTTCTCGCCGGCGCCGGCGGCCAAGGGAACTACTGGAACCAGGCACCCTCAATGCCGCCGTATTTCCTGCCTGGCCACCCCATTCCCCCGCCGGAGATTCCAGCAGCCAGGCCACTGCCGCCATATGCTTATCCATTTCCACCTGTTGTGTCTGAAACCGGCCGCCCACTGCCCAGTAGGCCGCCGGTGGAAAATCACCCCCCTCGTGCTCATCAGGTTTTGCTGCCGGAGATGACTATCCCCGGCCACAACACCTTTCCAGTGGGAAGTGTTCCCGCCAATTCTCATATCACCCCCATGCTTGGTTCGATTGCTATCAACTACTCCAATCCAATGAATGCTCCAGAAATGATTGAGGATGTAGATCAGAATTGGATATGACTGATCTCAAGCTATGAAGTTTCTATATTTTGCGTGGGAAAAAATTGAACTCCATTAAAACATATATTATAGGTTAAGATGTTATGTTTTGCCATTGTCTTTTAATTTTGTCTGTCGTCAACAAACAATAATTTCATTCTCAGATACTCATCGGATCATTTGTCTGTCGTTTTCAGCTTTCATAGCAGTTAAATTAATAAACGATTTCATTTCATTTTGATATATAGACTGTGTTTTTAAAGCTCAAAATTGTGTTGAATGAATTGAATATTCAAGAACAGAACTTCTCAATCTCTGTTATCTGTTCACGCGGCCAATGGCTAAAAACCGTTGGTGATTGACGGTTAGTTATGTACGTGGTAGTTAACGTGATTTATGACGGTTAGTTATCGTTGTTCTATGACTAACATACAACTGTGATGCAAACGTCAGCTGCATTGCGTCAGCTTTCGATAACCGACTTAACGATTTTTTGAACATTGCCCATTTTTTGGTATTAAATTTAGACTTGAGTCTAGCTCGATAATTTTTTATAAAACTCAACATCAGTTCAATTAGCTCGATTCAAATTATTGTTATATACTCCATCAGTCTCATTTTACATGTCTTATTTACTATTTATTAGCAAGGTTGCAAAAATCGCGCCTAGGCGGCGGCCGCCCGCCTAGAAATTCGGCGAAATCGCCGTTCTAGGCGGTCGGCCGCCTAAGCGCCCTAGGCATCGAGTAGATCACCGTGGACTAGGTGGCCTAGGCGGTCATCTAGGCACCATGTGCGGGAGTTTAAATAATTTTTTAATATAAATAAAAAATAAACGGGCGCCTAACGATTTTTTCAACTTTGTTTATTAGTCGAACCAACTCTTGCTTCTTTTCTTATTTTATTTAGTATTTTTTTTTACTTATTTTTAAATTTGATTTTTTTTTTTAATCTTTAATAGTACTTTTAATATAGTTTCTAAATGTATAAATTTTTTATATTGATACTAAACTTAGTGTTATGAAAATTAAATTGAATTAAAAATAACTTTAGTCAAATCTCATTAATTGAACCATACACATAAAATGAAACGGAGAGAGCATATTATATATAGTTCAAGTTTATTTTGTAATAAATTATTAAAATATTTAAAGTTTACGTTAAAATTGTAATGGCAATATACTATAGCATGCATGACAGTAATAATATCACGTCATTTCATCAACATAATAAATTGTTCAAACCGTGTAAACCTTTATTATCATATCCTAAATTCAAGTACAAAAATTAGATCAATAATGAGATTTTTAATTAAAGAATACTAATTAAAACAAAAAAAAATAGTAAAAAAAAATTAAAAAAAATACACGTACATATTCTTAATTTACGATAAACTATGCCACTATTTAAAAGTGTTTTATAGGTAAAATGTATTTTGTTAGCTTAATTGGTAAAATATCACCCAAAAAAATAAATCAATCTATATTATCTATAGTTGGTTGATTGAAATCGAGAAAATATGAAATATAAATGTTACTCTATATTAACTTTTGGTATGATGACCAAAAAATAATAAATATTATTCCAAAAATCCTTTAAAGCATAAAATTAAAACTGAGACGGGACTGCTTACTATGTTACTCGACAACGAATTATAAAACAACAATATATTTTCTTTTTTTAAAATAATAATAATAAATAATAACGACGATATTATCTTTTTCTAAAAATAAAAAAAGAACGTGAACTACGTGATATCTCTTCTTGTATAAATCCAACACTCTAAGCTAGCTATCTACCTCGTATATGTTTATTAAACTTGTCTGATCTCTGATCTTGATTGAGACAAAGATTGACCATGGCGGCGGCGAGCGGGCAGTCCAGGGAAGAAGATCGTGCGGCGGCGGCGGCGGCGGCTGTGGCGGTGCCGGAGGCGGCGGCAGGTTTTGGCTGCAAATACTGCGAGAAGAGGTTCAGAAATAAGCATGCTTTGGGAGGGCACCAGAATGCGCACCGGATGGAGAGAGCTATGGATTGGACTGTTAAGAGGAGACGTGTCGGCTTCATGGATTATAATCCATTTTATCCTTTCGCTGCCTTTCCACCACTTCCCGTCGGCGGCGCCGGCGGCGAGGTGAACTACTTGTACCAGGCTGCAGATGCAATGCCGCCGTATTTCCTGCCTGGCTTGCCGGAGATTCCAGCCAGGCCACCGCTCTTTGCTTATCCATTTCCACCTGCTGTGCCTGAAACTCAGGTTTTGTCGGGGCCGGCGATGACGGCCTCCGGCGACAACACCTCTCCGGTGGGAAGTGTTCCCGCCGATTCCCCTGTCACCAACTTGCTTGGTTCCATTGCTGCTATCAACTCCATTCCAGGGAATACTCCAGAAGTTCTCATCGAGGATGGAGAAGTGGACTTGAATCTCAAGCTATGAATTTCTTTTCATATTTTGCGCGGGAAAACTTGAACTCCATTAATGGATAGGTTAAGATTATCTTTGCAGTTTTATTGTCTGTTTGTTTGTCAGGAAACAATCATTTCATCATTATCAGATACTCTCATCATATGTCTGTCATTTTCATAGCAGTTTAATAAACCATTTTCATTTCATTTTGATAGATTATTGTGTTTTTTAAGTTCTTTAATTATTTTATCTCAATTTAAAGTGTTGAATTATCGAATATTCAAGAACTAACTTATCAATCTCTCTTATCTGAATTGGGTTTCTCTACTGTCGGCGCCGGCGCCGGCGTTTATCTGTTCACGACCGGGAAGGCCAACGGGTAAAAACCGTTGGTGATTCTCGACCGGTTAATTAGTTATATGGCAGTTAATTAACATGATATATGCGTGATGGTTAATTAGTTATCTTTGTTCTACGACGACTTACATACTACTATGATGCAAACGTCAGCTGCATTGCGTCAGCTTTCGATTAACCGACTTAACGATTTTTTTTTTTTCCTGTAACTAGCTATAGTATGCTGACCCTTAGTTTGTGGCACTTTTCAATTCAAAGATATTGCTCACGTCTTTCTTGTAGGTTGTTTATTAGTTTAATTAAGATATGTCAATTTATCAAAGGAGGCTGAAGCTCTGGCTATTCGAGAAGCATTAAGCTGGTTGAAGGGTCGGGGCTATGGTAATGTTCTTGTGGAAACGGATGCTCAACAAATTATATCTCAACTTCATACGCATAATCGTTCACCGTTTGGTTTATTGCTTTATGATATAAATGTTATGTTTTCTTCTATCTTCGTTTTCAAATGTTAGACTCGGGTTTAATTTGTAAAGCGATCTGCTAATATTGTGGCTCACTTGTTAGCTAGAGACGCTGTTTTAACGGGAGGTAGTTGGTTTTGGTTTGATACCGGCGCCCTTCCTTTATTTTTCGTGCTATTTGTAATGACTTACGGAATATATGAAGTTATTATTGGTGGTTTTGGATTTCAAAGAAAGAAAAAAAAAAAAAAAGATATGTCAATTTAAGTATTGATTGGTGTGTGTACGTTGACTCAATTGAGTGAAACTATGTCAAATAATGGTGTCATTATTTGAGATGGAATGTAAGGGAATGGCTTCGGGATTTTGTGGGTTATGGTTGGGTACCATATGAAGTTACATTATATCTAAATTATATATGAATAATATTATGGATTGTCACTCTATCGGGATATAGTTACTAAATAGTATTGATTGATCCCTTATCGTTCAATTAAGATTAAAATTTTAAAAAAGAAATAAGAGGAGCTTGAGCGCAAACTTCTTTTAATTCAACTTTTCCCACATCGGTGGAAAAAGTGGAGACGGTGCGGCCCTTAAAGCTCCCTATAAAAGAAGTCTCAAGGCTCCTCAATTTTTCCCATCCCATGTATCTTGCATCGGATCGGTAGCTCCATCCTCTGTGATATGAAGCCTAATTTTAGGGTTTACAAGTTTAATTATTTTTTATTAATGTTGGGAGACGTTTCAGAGAAAATAATCATTTTCTCCAAACAAGCTCCCTTAAAATATTGTTAAAACAGTGTTTCAAAAGTTAGTGTTTTGAGCTTGAAATGCTAATTCCATCAAGTTACTAAGCATTTTCTTTGAGATGGAAGGGAATGACTTCGAGGATTTTGTGGGTTGCTTGGGTAACATATGAATTTACATTATAGCTAAATTATATATGGACAATATTATGGGTTGTTACTCTATCGGGATATAGTTACTAGATAGTATTGACTGATCTCTTATTGTCCAATTAAAATTAAAATTAAAAAAAATAAGAGAGCTTGAGCGCAAACTTCTTTTAATTCTACTTTTCCCACATCGATGGAAAAAGTGAAGAAGGGTCTTGAAGCTCCCTATATAAAGAGGCTCAAGGCTCTTCAATTTTTCCCATCCAATGTATCTTGCATCGGATCAGTAGTTCCTCTATGATATGGAGTCTAATTTTAGAGTTTACATAGTTCAATTATTTTTTATTAATCTTGGGAAGCGTTTCATTGTTAAAAAACAATGTTTAGAGGAGGTCACTTGAGCGCAAACTTCTTTTAATTTTATTTTTTCCACATCGATGGAAAAAGTTGAGACGAATCATGAAGCTCCCTATATAAGGAGTCTCAAGGTTCCTCAATTTTTTACATCCCATGCATTTGATCTTGCATCAGATCAGTAGCACTTAATTTAGAGCTTACATAGTTTAATAGTTCAATTATATTTTATTAATGTTGAGAGACGTTTCAGAAAAAATAATCATTTTTTCCAAACAGACTCCCTTAAAATATTGCTAAAAACAGTGTTTCAAAAGTTACTGTTTTGAGTTTGAAATGCTAATTCCATCTACTAAAAAAAGTTACTGTTCAATAGTTTTACTTTCTTAAAATATTGAAAAGAAAAAATCAAGCGGGCATTCGAAATCTTATCAAATTCCTTTAAGTTTATTTTGTAAATTATAAAATATTAAAATTAACATTAAAGTTATAATGTCACCGAGTAAATTTTAAAGTACAAAAACTAGATTAATTAAAAAAACATTAGATTGAACAATTTAAAAAAAAAAAAAAAAAAAAAAAAAAAAAAAAAAAAAAAAAACATGATTCTTAATAAGGTAGTAGTGTGTGTTGTATACTTAATCTTTTTCAGCCCAAAGCTAGAATCAATGTCCACCACAATGTTCGATTTTGTGGCCACTCATTTGATATGGTAACAAATGTATCATCACACTATATAGTAGTTGACAAATTGAACAAAAGACTTTAATATAAGAAACAATATAATGCAATTTTTTTGGGATGGTTTTTGCAATGCAAATAGGAAAGAGAAGGAAGAGAGAAGATGAAAAATGGAGGAAAAAATTATGACAAAAAAAAAGTAAAAAATAAATTAAAGTATATTCAGCGCTTAGTTGATATGCCAAACACACCCTTACAACATTTGCTAGACTTTTAGACGATGTATTTTTTAATGTATTTTTATCCTTAGTTAAACGATCGGCGAGCAAAGTAGTCCACGAGCTTGCTCGGGCAGCTTGTTCCATGTCTAATTGCTCTGTTTGGAACTTGACTCCTCCTCTTGTCATTTTAAACAATTTGAGAATGGATTTGGTCTAATTTTAATGAAGCCTTTTATTCAAAAAAAAAAAAATAATAATAATAATAATAATAATAATAAAACCCTTTTCAGGATGTTCTAACTTCTAAGGGAATCCCCAACGCTTCTTCTTCCCTTGTCTCCCCATTTCATAGATCCATATCTTCCATCTCACCATATAATCTTAAATTATATTTTCTCTCTAATCCTTCTTCTTTTTTCTTCACTTTTTGTGAGCCCTACACTTTCACACTTCTACACATTATTTATTATTTTATTTAATTTTGTACAATTAATAATTTCATCAACTGTATAATAATTTTAAATTTTAAATAACGAAATAAATTAATATTCAAAAGCGAATACGAAATTTTAAATACTAAATATATCAACAATTATTTGTAATAATACAATTAAATTTTTTAAAAATAAATTAAACTTCAAAGTTTAAAAAAAATAAAAAATAAAAAATAAAAAATTAACATCAAATCTTTAATCGAAACAGCAAGCTGCTCCCAACTGACACATGCTGCTCACGCACCACACGCGGTGTCAATGTTGCTCCCAAGAGAACAATTTCTGCAGAGCAACTTCCTTTCTTGTCATCCCCTCCACTCCAATGCTTCTCTCCTCCTTTCTCCCCCTATTTCTTGCATGGGAGAGACCCTAAGGTATTTCAAATAAAGAAAATATTATTCGGACTCTCAAATTTTACTCCTTCAACTCAAATTTTTTATTTATTTTGGAACTTACAAAAAAAAAAAAAATAATAACTTTATCGTTACATTAAAATCTTCTTCTTTTTTGAATACAAACCAATGTGGTTTTATTTAGAGATAAACCGAAATAGAGTCAGGCGGAACAATGTCCCAATACATAACAGTATTATGATCGAAAGTTGTAGAAGTTAAAGTGTGAGCTAAATAGTTCTGTGGTCTAGGAATAAATTTAATCGAGCAGAAATCAAACGTAGATATGCAAGTTCTGCAACCATCAATAGCATAACCAATATACGAACGAGACGGGGCACCTGCAGAAGATAGATAACATTATTGAAGTGTAGGACAATCTGTATATAGCTCTATAGACTGTTCTCCACGAGCGCTTAGCCATGACAAGGCCTCTTTGCATGCGAATGTCTCGACAATTAAGTGGGGAGAAACAACTCGGGAGGGGAGCGCTGTAGGCAGAAATATAACCACCATTGCCATCGAAAAGAACCGCTCCAATAGTGCATGTGTTCATTGCATGGTGATACCCGGCGTCGACATTATATGCTCTCGGTTGTACTGCAACAGCATGGTTCATGATGGTAGACAGTGGTGGTAGGGGCGGTGTCTATGGCTCGCACACAATCAACAGCAGCGGGGTGTACTCAGCGCCACACCTGCATGGTGGCAACAGCGGCGGCAATCAGCTTCTTCAACATTAGCAAATAAACATCTCAAACCGCTCCTTGCACGCTCTCCAAATATGATATAAAATTGCAACTACATACATAACTCCATTAGTGTCTAGAATATTCAAGATTGCACTAAACCAAACATGAAAAACATTTGTCACAATATTAAGAAGTGAAGGTTGGATTGAGCCCATATGGATTTCGCATAGGCACACAACACCAATGAATGTATAGTGTCTTCATGAATGATAGCACACATGGCACAAATAGAATCAATATTTACCCTCTTTATAAGCAAATTATTAGTAATAAGAAGGATATCACTTATAACCTCCCATAAGAAAGTCTTCTATTTGGTAGAACTTTATTATTTGATTAATATCTAATTTACAACAAAACATGCCACCATTATCCAAAAGTACAATCTAGGAAAATCCCATTTTATAACCCTAGTAAAAAAATCACATAAATTATTTATTGTTAACCGCCTCAAACCAAAAAAGTCAATGAATCTTCGAAAATTATGTCTAAAGATCTCATGTCTCAAAAATCTGTCAAGAGTTATAAAGGTTTGTTAACATAAAACAATAAACCATAAAGCAACAGAGTATACATTTAATGAAACACCAGAATAGAACGCATAAAGGTTCCAAATCCACTAACACTTAAATAAGAAACACCTTAGCTAAAGTACATTGAAAATTGAAAAATCTGCTTCAATAAAGCAACAGTACAATAACAATTTATCATGTTATAGCAACTAATCTGCATCCATTTCTTCAAGTGCAGCTTTGGCGGCTGCCTTGGCTTCCTCTAACAGATCTTCCGGAACCTAAAACATACCAAAGAGAAGAGTTGATCAAAACATTATATTGGTGGCAGCATGTCTCTGGCAAAGAAAATAGAAATGGAAACAAACAAGCAACATGCCATTCTCTTCTAATTGATCAAGAAAGGATATTAAAATTGGTTTTTCTACCATACCTTCTGGTGTTGGCGGTTAGACTCGTCACATACCCAACTCATTTCCAATTCAAAAGCCTTGTCCTTGGCCTCATCATGTACACCATAAATACTGCGTATCAACAAAATACTACGTCAACATCACTTTTCTTAAGTTCACATGCAACATTTAGAACATATATATATATATATATATATAAAACACTAATAATATATGTCCCAGCAAGTTCTCGTTTGAGACTAAGTTCAAATAATAATCACAACATTTTTGTAGATGTATAGATTTGACAAATATATCCTACAAGTTATCAAGAAACAGCTTGATATAAATAACAAAGAAAATGAAGGGAAGAAAAGTAAATATACAATTGAATAGAGTAATGAGGTAATAAATTTTTTAAAGTTAAAACAAGAAGAGGAGCATAAGAAAGAAAAGGTCATTGCTTGAATTTCTCCAATCTTCAAGATTCAGTCATAGATGTGGCAAGAAATATTCACAAGTGAAAAAATAATTATCATTAGTGCGTAAAAAGCTACGTCATAGTAGTCAACTTGTTAAAATAAGTCCAGCTTAGACATGTTCTATACAACCAATGTGGTGGTGGTATTACTGACAAAATCAACAAATCTGTATACAACTATAAATCCATCCTTTGCAAATGGGCATGTATTCTCAAGTTAAATAGGAAAAGATGGGACTCACATTTTGGCTACTTCAATAACTCCTTGCCGACATGTCATTTCAGAGAGCTTCAATTTCTCAATTTCACTGGCCACAATTGAATTTGAAATGCATTAGCACGTAAATGAAATCAATCAGCCTATTAAAAAGTGCACTTCAAATGGAGATAGCCAGATAGTAAAAGCAATGACTAAAAGGCCAATGTGTATTAGCAACAATCTTACACAAAAAATAGATTTAATATGGGGGCTTAAGCAACCAAAACAATTTATGAAATTAGAAAGTTGAACTATACAAGAAATCACACCATTCATAGACTCCCACAAGGTGAGAGTGCAACTCATCAAAAATTAATCTTTAAGGTGGATAACATTAAGAAGATATGCACTACTTACGTTTTAGCAGCTTGCCTGCCCTTTCCAATGGCAGCACCAAAGTACCTCTATAATAAATGAAGAAAATATATATATTAACATGCGAAAATAACCCTCTACACAAAACCAAGTTAATTCAAAGCATGCCACAAGTTTAAAAATATTAAATGTACAGAAACCGCCAAAATGATGCAAAACGAACAGAAGAAACCAACTCACATAAGAGACACCAGAAGGTTCAACCATGTACAACTGTGGTCCATCTCTATCATATCCTCCAAGAATCACCCCACAACCAAAAGGCCTGCAGCAAGTTTTACTCTAAAATTTCACACCCAATATGCAGCAAAAGGGCAAAAAGATTCTTAAAGGCAAAAGTGAGTGCAACTAGCAAACCTGAGCCACCAATAAAGTGTACATAAATGTACATAACTAGCAACCCTTTCAGCAAGTTCTTTCACTGGAATAGGTTCACCATAGACACTGCAAAAACAAATCAATTCGAAAAATATAAGAACTACAAAGAACTTATCAAAGAAGAAATACAATGACTTGTACAATGATTCTGCTCCAATAGAAGTAGGTGCACCTGAGTCGTAAATTGGAATTTTCAAATCAAAGGTATACCAAGCATTAACAACTAACAGAACCCTAGGTGCAAATGCCCCCAAACGGAAAGTTCATCAGCAAAAAGGAAACCACCGCATGATAGCATGTATGCATGTTTGAATATTAATCCAATATCAGCCTCAGTTCATATTCTCAACGGTTCTCAAATTTTTTAAATGCAAACTCAGTTATGAGATATCCACAGCAACACCATATGCATTTAGTCTGTGTAACTAACAGTCAAAGACAAGAAGTATGGGAGACAATTTGGCAGAACAAGAGAAAGAGTAGATAATAGCTATCTCTTAAAACACAACAAATCACAGAACAAAGTCCAAGGAATGAGATTACCGGAAGAAAACCAATATATCACATCCTATGCTTATAAACCACACAAACTAAAGAAACAAGAATGATTGAAAGCATACTTCGCATAGCTGGTTGCTTCAGATTTAGTTCGTGCAACAATTTGCCTCCCATCAGCAGCTAACCCAGCGACAGCCTGTAAATAAATAAATCTTACTGATTTCCCAAAAAAAATCTTACTTAAACAGATTTAGTTTGTGCAACAATTTGCCTCCCATCCGCAACAACTCAAAACATTTCAAAATATTACTGATTCCCCAAAAATAAAGAACAATAGATTTTTCGAAGGATTTAAGTAGTACATCAAGACTTAGTTAACACAAGTAGTGGAATGTTATAAAGACAACTTAGATAAACCATAGCAGTTACCTTTTCTAGATTGTAAAACACAAGTAGCTTGGTGATTTAAGGCAGCTATGCATTAGGTCAGTCAGAACTCAGGAACTAGAACACTAAAATGGATTATTTATATTTTTTACAACGTTAGTGACAAAAATGCAGGTTTCTATAAAGATGAAATGACTACTATTCAACAGGGATTTTGAACCCAGTTAATCAGCTATTTTAGAAATAAACCTGTTAAAGCCTCATTCACAACATACACTTGAAAGCATATGAAATTGGGATTTTACTATATAAAAGTGCTTGTAAACATCTATAAATTAGAGCACAACAAGGTCCTCCTATCACAGTAGTTTGACCACCTCTGAACCAAGTATTCAAAGAATTTCCAAAGAAACACTTAAAATATAAAAATGTATGCTTCTATTAAGTGATTGCAAGCTTTTCCAGGTTTAAAAGGTACTAACTTCACCTCCTTCAATACTGTCACTTAGCCTTCTATAAGACACTGTTCAACCTTACCAAATATTTTTGTTCACTCTTGCTGCTCCATAGTATACCACAAAGAAATAAAGCTGCAGCTACATGGATAGAAAAGTAAATAGTGACAAAACTCGTAGTTGCACAACATTTCCCTAGCTGCATACCTTCACTATAATTGACAAAACCCTAAAACCCCTAGACATTTTCAAACCACATACAATATTCAGATGATTCAAAATTGTCCAAGATACAGGCAAGTATTCCAACGATTCAATCAATTGTAAAATATAAACCAAAATAAGGATAATAGAATACAAATTGCATTCCATGTGCTATTCGAGGATACGTGCAAATACAGGAAAAAGATAAACGGTAGTACCATGCCGGAATGGCGATGAACGGAGTGAATTCGCCGATTAGATCCTGGCAACATCATCTTCAAAGCAATCAGCTTCTCCACACCCTATAATCAAACCAACGGAAACTATTAAGAGAAACCCAAACCCTAAACATAAACCTGCGATTCAATCTCCCTATGGCCATACCATGACGATTCCATCCTTGCATTTGATGCCGATTACAGTGCCGCTGTTGTCAACGGCCTTGGCGGCGTACTCGATCTGGAAAACTCTGCCGTCCGGAGAGAAGGTTGTCACCGAGAGATCGTAGCCAGTGCCTATGCTGCTCATCTTTTCTCTTCCGTTTCTTCTGCTAGAGGTATTCCCCTTGATTCGAGTGTGCTCCGAGCTCTGAACAAGCAAATATAGTGCAGACGAAGGCGAAGAGAGTTTTCTTTGAGCTCAAGACAACAGGCCAGTGCAACTGTTGGGGAAAAAAATCAAACAGAAAACAAGACAGGGGTCTTCTGGCAATTTTTGTTTCTTTGTTCATCTTTCTTTTTTTTTCAATAACCTAGAATTTTTGGTCCAATAATTTTTATTTGTTTTTACACCCGTCCAATAATTAATAAGTTAAATTTAGAGTTAATTACCAAAATGATTCCTTGACTATAGCAAAATTATTAATTTAGTCCTAAACAAATTATTTGACCAATTAAGACACTGAATTTTAAAAATCTTAATTAATTTGGTCCTTCGTTAGTTTTACCGTTAGACTTCCGTTAATTGGGATCAAATTAGTAATTTTGCTATAGTCAAGAGACCATTTCAGTAATTAACTTTAAGGGTGACAATTTGGTTCGGTTTTCTCAAATCAAACCATACCGAACATTGAAGTAATTAACCGTACCGAACAATTCGGTTAAAAACTGAAAGGAAATACCGTTTGATTTTATTTAATGTTCGGTACGGTTTAGTTTGGGAAAAGCGAACCGAATTACCCACACCTAAAGTTAATTACTGAAATGGTCTATTGACTATAGAAAAATTACCAATTTGGTCCTAAGTTAACAGAAGTCTAACGACAAAATTAATGAGGACTAAATTGGTTAAAATTTTTAAAATTAAGGACTTAATTGGTCAAAAAATAGTCAAAATCAAATTGATAATTTCATTATAGTCAATGAACTATTTTGATAAGAGTTAATACCTAAAATTGTCATCGACTATAGTGGTTTTTTTCAATTTCGTCCTAAACGACTTTGGTGACCTAATATCGTCCCAGACTTTTGTGTTTCGCTCAATTTAGTCCCAGACTTTTGTGTTTTTGCTCAATTTAGTCTCTCATTTGTTATTCTGTCCATTTGGTGTTAAATAAATAGACAATTCAGTAATTTTAATATTGGCATCTCTTTACTCATAGACATGTGAACTGCGAAATCCCTTTTTTTTACAAATTACTCCCAGAATTACTCCTAAAACTGCGAATATAAAATTTGATTTGCAGGTCCGGGAGTAATTATGGGTGTAATTCGTACAAGAAAGAAGAATTTTGCACTTCACAAGTTGAAAGTAAAGAGAGATCAATATTGACATTACTGAATTGTCCCTTAATTTAACACCAATTTGACGGAATAACAAATGGAGGACTAAATTGAGCGAAACACAAAAGTCTGGGACGATATTAGGTCATCATAGTCGTTTAGGACGAAATTGAAAAAAACCACTATAATCGAGGACGATTTTGGGTATTAACTCATTTTGATAATTAACTCTTAAATTTATCAATGCGGGCCAGCGCGCCATTACAAGTCAAAATTCTTGAGAGCTTGTTTGCAATCCCAATTACCTAGCTCTAAATTATCACATTCATGTTAGTGGGCTTCACGACAATTGTTATACTATGGACTAGAATTCTTCTTGTATTGTGGACATTAGTTTAAAAATGATCTGTCTGCAATTAATATAAAATGATAATTACATACACTGATACACAAATGTTAATTGCATACACATGTTAATAATATATAGTGTATCCAATAAACATATTTTGTATTTGCAGTTAATAGTTTATGCGTCTATAGTTACAATTTTATGTGTTTGTAGTTAACATGTTATATGCATTTAATTTATATACATGTAAATAATATGCAAGTTATTTTGGAATAAGATCCACAATAAAAGGTAAATCATAGTCTATGATATAATTTGCCGTTTCACAAGGCTATTTTTAAAAACATTTTTTTTAAATTATAAATAGAAAATGATGATATTGTATGATGTATTTTATTTTAATGTATAGTAAGAATGTTTTTCTCTTTAGGATTAGAATTTTCCTCATCTAATATCCAATTTGAGCATTAATTGTTCTCCAATCAAATTTGTTAAAGTTAATTCTCTATAGGGTTGTATTCATTGTTCAACTTTTTTTTTTTTTTGTTCAACTTTGAAAATGGTTATTTTTTCTTAGTACATTTTTTTTTCAAGTTTTTTTTTTTTCTTTCAAATAACCCTTAAAGAAAGAAAAGCAATGAATAAATGGAAGAATCACAATGGCTAACTTAAACCCAAGCAATGAATAATTACACCATCCTTTGATCTTTTGCTGCATTTGGCAAAACTCATAGACACAAACCAGGTTCTGAGGTTAGTATTTCTTGTTTTCTTATAACAGATCAACCTTAGCCTTCAAACCATGTAGTCTTTGGCCATGAATTTCAGATACTCACACAATGAACAATGAGGAGAGGTTCAACAAATAACTATACATCCACTCATCAATAAATGTAATTTTCACGACGACGAGGATCAAGATCCTACACTTTATTCACCATGTCAGCACCACTCAATTGTCTAATATAACCCGCAACCAACCCACAAGCAAATCTTCTAATCTGGAATCCCGGGCCGGCCTTAAAAGCCCGCCCCACCAAAGGCAAGATGATCGAGAGAGAGATTCTCTGCTTATGTGTATAATACCTGGGTTGTGGAAAGCACGGGAGAGTCTCCCTATGACATTTGTTGTACCTGTGCAGAAATAAATCGTTTAGGAAAACAACAATCGTCACTAAATGGAACAATCATCACTAGCCTAAACAAGAATTCTTGAATAGCAAACGACTGGTTCAGATATTCTTGACAAAGAAGTACATATAATGTTTCTTTACTATACCAGTTCTATCCAAATGAACTAGATGGTAACTGCCAATCAAGTATATTTAGCTAAAGACGAGAACTTTTTACAAAGTACCTACACCTGGAATGACCTCTGTATAATGCACGGTTTATGGCTTCTTATAGTGATCAGACTGGTTTATCTGTCCCGGGTTTAAGAATGTTTGCATGCAGAAGGATCATGGAGATATAAATTCAAAAATTGGATCTTAAGCTTACTTAATAACAGTTCATTTCCCCGCTGTATATAAAAAACGAGAAAAAACCCAGTAGGGCGGAAAACTAGTAGAATACCTGCAAACTGTCGTGACTACTTGGGATTTCAATTTGATTGGAGGTCGATAATTGTTCAGGTATTCTTGACGTTGAGTCTTTTGCATCATCTTCAAGAGAATAGAAGGGCGATTCACCATCAGATCTATATTTTTCATCCTTGTTTATGGAGTTATTTTCGGTGCCAACATTATCCAACCGGTTGGGAAGGGAAAGGGCATTCTTCTCTGCAGAAATTTTCTGCTCCATAATATCGATCTTGTGCATTGAGCTAACGGTACTTCCCCGATCTGCAGAGTTACTTCTCCCGTTACCTTCCATATTTTCCAAATCATCCTCTATCTCATCAAGTTCCAAGTTTCTCAAAATTTCGGGGAGTGAAATGCCATTCTCTTCTGCAAACCTACTTCCAAGCTCAATATCAATTTTCTCTTTCGAGCTATCATCATTTCCTTCAACGTTAGGAGATTTGGGCTCCACCACCGCGAGTGCTTCTTCATGAACCGTTGCCCGAAAATCATTCAGCGGGGGAGGGATCTTGGAGAAGAGAATCTCCTTGATATTTTGCAACATCCCTTTGTTATATGGATTATCCTTCTTATCATACCGATACCTAAAGTTCTCATATGTGGTCTACGAAAAGTAAAGAGTCAGAGCACTTAATATAAATTTGACACATGGCAATGAGTAATCAAACAAACGTTCAAAGTTTACCTGGTTCGTACAAATCAGATAAAAATGAAACGCTGTAAGGCCTCCCACGAACCAAACAGCAATGAAGCAGTATACGATCAGAACATCAGATAAAACATCTTGTTGAATACCTCCCCAAGGACCGTCATTATGTTGCAGAATGTTGATCCAAGATATCACAAAGACGTATAAGCATAATATCGTTGAAGTTGATATGAACAAGTAAAAGAATCGGTAGTTACGCTGCAATCAAATACAGAGGAAGTTCCGTGTTACTCTAACAAGAAAAAGAAAGAAAGAGGGCAGAGAAAAATAGAACTTACTAATCCAATACATTGACCGACCCACGGACAGTGATGATCAAATCTTTGCACACAATTGTTGCAAATGGAGCAATGGGATGCTCGAGGAGGACGATAAAGTAGGCATGTATCGCAATATTTCACTTTGACTGTGTGATCATTCACGATCACATCCTTTGTTCGTGGAAGTTTTAAATGAGGCGTTCTACCATGTACCCACTCCGTGGAAGGGGTAGTCATGTCAAGTGTTTCATCAAATTCCGGAGGCTTTGAGCTCCTTGGGACAATTCCGGGATCTCTACTAGCTGTCAAAAAGAGAAACGTAAGGGCCTGCACAAAAAGTTTAGAAGATTGGTTAGCCGAGTTATGTACATTTCTATTTCCCAACCTTAGGCTTTTTAACAAGAAGCGTAATAATACAAACAAAGAGTGGCATAAGCAATGTACACAAGTCCATTTGAGTATTCTTGAAACAGAGTGAAACCCAGAATTCCCAGAAAATAGACAACATTAGGAGCAAGCTTTAGAAACTGAAAGCTAATAAAGAGACATTACTTATGGACAGCATAAAGATTCAAATATTTCGATGATAAAATAAAGTGGTGCTAATGATTTCCACATGAAATAACTTCAAATGCCAAAACAGGTCATATCTCATATGAAATATGAATACCAAAGAATGATTGACCCTCAAAATACAAGAAATACCAATATTGTAATGAGAATGGTATTGTTACCAGAATGGCAAGAACTGCTCCAACTAGTAGTATAGGGTACCAAGAACTACCATCTTTGTGGTGCTTAATATTGGAATAAACTTTTATGCAAAAAGCAGTGGCAGGGCCTGCAATCAGGAGCATGGATAGAAACAAAGATGCTACATCGGGACCAAAGATCAGTCTTCCTCCAAATAAGAATTTCTGGGAGCATTAACAAGAGAAAAAATAATAACAATAAGACCAAGGCAAATAGGCAATATTTTTACCAAACAAAGTATGCAAGCATGTTTTAAACAAACAATTATTGAAGAAACCTGTATAAAGCATGTTTTAAACAAACAATTAACTTGTATACATTCTGAATATCTTGTGATCTGGAAAAGTTGTATTAAAACTCATCAAATGTCACACCTAAAAACCTCCACTTGCAATGAACTGCCTAACAAAGTTCACAATTGCATACAATGTTAAGAACCATGTTTTCACCTAAAATTAAACACTGCCCTAGCTAGCCAAAATGAACATTTTCAAGACTAACAATGATGAACAGAAGCTATATATATATCACACAAGAAAACTCCAACTTCACTTGTGCATTTAAAAGAATCCCTAAATGAAATTATGAACTTACATTACTCCCCTTCCAAACCTGATAAAGCCTCTTGACTTTGGCTTTCCCTTGAGCCATCAATCACACTTGAGAATTGGAAGAGGGCAAAACAAGAAGCACCCAAGAGTCAAGCTTTTGGGCTGAGAGAAGAGAGAAAGAAAAACCCACTCCTCCTCTTCTTCTCCTTGTTCTTTTTTTTCTTGATCAGCTCACAACAAACCATGCCATGCAAAATCCCACAACTTATTGAAATTCGGGATTGCAAATTGTGAGTGTTGTTGACAAGAAACGCGGATTCGGGGGTGTGATCAAGAAACAGCTGCCCTCCCTGCCTGCCTTCTTCGTGCTCTGTGTGTGTCAAGACGGATTTACCCAGGAAGGATTGCTAACAGCCAACCTCTCTCTCTCTCTCTCTTTCTCTCTCTCTTCGATATATACATGTGTGTATATATAATGTATGTGTGTATTAAACGCGGAATTTCCTAATTTTGGTCGTGTCTCCCCCTAAGCAGAATATGATTTTTGGTAATTTTCACCTGAGATGAACTCTCTCTTCTGGCGGGGCGGATGTTCCAAATTTTGGCTCTTCTGCTACGAACTACGGAGTATTCTTTTACGGGGCGGTCCATTTCCTCGACTATTTTACAATAATTGAACATTAAAAATGTAAATTTGAATAAAAATAGATAAACCTAAGCACTACATAAATTAACAACTATTATGGATATATTAGACTTTTAAAAATAAAAAGTAATTTTACGATATCTACAAACTATTTCACATATTATTTTTTTATTTTTAGTTTATTGTCAATTTAACATTAATAAATTAAGCTAAATAATTGTTTACCAATACTCTGATGGGCTACATCTAGTCGATCGGCCAAGTAGCTTGACTTGCACCACCAGGTAGGCATATCTAACTAGGACAAAAGGTCGTTGTGATAGAGGAGAAGAGCATGGTTTAAGATTAGGCGCTACTAGACCGACCAACAAACCTGTTGGGTTAGTCAAGAAGAAACGTGCAGAGGCACAACATTAAACCAATTTAGTATAAATTGACTCGTGTATAGTATAAATTATTCAATTGACCTCGCTTAAAGAAACGACTTGTACTCATTTCACTACGTAAGTCTCATTCAACCATTATATCCAATTGTACATATCTAGAATACCTCTACTGATTAATCTATACTTCACTAATAACACTATATGTTCATAATAATCCGTAGACCTTTTCTTTTTCACACTCATTTAACGGTTTAATATGATTAAAATGATAAATGAATCAAAATTTATTGGTGAATTGTTTACTATCAACACTCTCAATATGTCCTACGTTTTACTATTTAATTCATGGTAGTTTACTCTCCTTTACTTGTGGAGAAACATTTTCCTTCTGCATTGTTTACTTTATGAAAATAAACTTCAGTCGGATATTCTTATTTCCATAAACAATATTTAATTGATTTTAAAATAGCATAGAATAAAAAAAAAAAAAATGTTGTGTTGGCTGTTTTGTTGTATAGCCAACGTGCAGGCACAGAAATCTGGTCTTTGGAAGTCTCACGTTTGTGTGTTGGACTCATGTTTAATTTCACAAAAGTTGTTTGGTTACCTAAATATTTTATTTTTTAGAACATGAAATATGTTCTAATTATATAAGACACCTTTAAATATATATCATATTCATATTACAATTATTTAAAAATATGTGTTTTCCTTTGAAAGTGATGCAATTGGTAGATAATGAAACATGATTATCATTCAGTTATTATCAATAATCAAAACCCCTCAATTGACTTTGTCACACACGATATTTTGAATGCAATTTACTTCTTTTGTGCAGCGCTGCAGATTTCCATTGTCACACCTTTATTTATTTTGTCATACAATATCTAATATTCCATCACTTTGAGGTTAATTTAGATTCAATTCGAGTCGCACCCATCTAAAGATTATTTTTTGCATCTGACATCTAACATCTCTTCACTTTGAGACTAATTCGGTTTCAATTCACATCCACCTAGTTTGACTCTTAATATAAAATTTGGTCTAAAATTCTTTAATATGACACTTTATAATTACATCTACGCACCAACTATTCTAATTAAAAATATTCCACCTTTATAGATTAATTTTGAATGTTACATGTGGCTATCAATTGAACTATGCAATGATTTTGATTGTTCTTTTGTTGTAAGTGACAACAAATAGACATAAAACACCAACACAATGGCAATAGTTGGAGACTAAAGCATGTCCTTTTATTAAAGGGTGTTGAATATATGGAGTCCCCAATGTGCTAGCTCATATGGACCTTTATCCAACACTATAACCAACTTCATTTAGTGTCTGCCTGTCTGTTTGTTTGTATGTAATATGCTGTATTTTAAAGCAGTTGATTGACTGTGACACAAGTTTTTTATTAGTTTTTTTCCTTCGATTTCGTCATATTATATCCTAGACCACATGAATTACGCGAAACTCATAAGTAAATCGAGTCAATCTAACTTCAAGATTCAACACCAAACTATACACTTTTTGTGCACAAAGAAGTCCGTCCATCCCAAACTCAAACCCCCAATGTTCGTAGTATAGATCGAACTCCCACCATGCTGTTAGCTAGAAGCAAGTCTTAAGTGAAGTTTCTCATCCATTAGATCAGACCAATATCATGGAAGACTATGTTGCACAAAATTTGGCATATGGGAACCCTTTTCTTGTAATGAAGGAAACTTACAACCACTATTCGAAGATGTGCATTGGATAAACTTTGCTCATGTGTGATAGCTCGCAAATCATATAAAAAAGGTAAATAATACTAAGAATACTATGCGCGACAAATTCGACTGAAAAGATATTAGCAAAAATTGAACTCTTGGTACCCCAAAATTTGTTTTAGACAAGATCTTGATAGATGAACAAATACACAACTAATAGTAGAAACATATAACTAAAACTTTTCACAAAACTTGAATTCTCAAGGTTCTCCAAAAATGTTACTCCCCTTCATCATAGATGTGCCTCTAACTTTGTTTGGAAAATTATAGAACAAAGTACAACACCCCCAAACATACAATTTTCTATTTTTTTTCTAAAACACAATCAGACCATAGAAAATTCATAAAGATATATAAAATTGCTATCAAAAATATACAAGTCTTGAATATTGAGATCCAAGACAAGTAGGCAAGATTGCAAGTGTCTTTTGAGTCCAGCCAAGGCCCAAGGATGTCCAGCTCTTCACCCTCAAAATTCCTCCCCCTTCCACCATGAAAAAAAGAAAGGAAAATAAGGTTTTTTTCATTATAAATTTAGAATGGGAATGAAGGGGGGAAATGAGACAAAAATGTAGTACCTTAACAAGGATACGTCATCCTCGTTTTGTTCAAATTCCCAGACTACATTACATTTATCGCATCTATTTTATCGAGGTTTTTCCCAACCAGTGAATGGTGAAGAAAACAGGAGAGGTCTTAAGCAACACCAGAGTTTCGCATTTCGCAAAATCTGCCCCTGCACTTACAGGCCATCAAATGCCCGCCACCACTGAATGTGCTAACGTTGTTGTTATGACCTCTTTAGAAGACAAAAGCACGTGATCCGTTAGCATGAAAGACATGGTCATTTATTAGAGGGCAGATAAGATGCAAAGAATGCAATGTAGGCAAACTCGAGAGAAAACTAACAGCCATGAAACAGTATACGACTATGCAAACTCTTATTGAAAGTTTCCAACTATTCAGATGTCATTTACTAATCGTTTTTTTTTTTTTTTTTGGGAATGTCTAGTGGGTATATGATTGAACCTAAAACCTCTTACATAGAGTGCTATGTCGATTTCAATTGACTAAACTACTGCTTAGATCTTTAACGATGCAGAAAGTTACCTTTAGGTACGATGAGCTGCAGATGACTACTAGCTGGAATTGACTTCCTTAGGCTTATCACCTTTAGCAACTTTCTCAACACCTCCGTCCTCCTTCAAACGGTCAACAATTACATTGTAATCCAAATTTGGTAAAATAGCATCCTCCCGTACCACTCCCAATTCCAAATTGTACTTGTTTTTGGAGTTGATCCCACCAAATCTATAGCTTACACTCCTTACAGAGCTCCTCACCGTTTCATCTTCTCCAACAACCCATTCTCGAAAATTGACCAGTGATGGTGCAGTCTTGGATAAAAAGACTTCTTTCCAGTTGTTTATTAAACCACGATTAAATGGGTTTTCCTTCTTATCATATCGGTATCTGAAGCTTTCATAAGTAGTCTGCAAGTATACATAAACTACATTAGTCATTTGACTTTCTTTTCCTATGAACAAAAAAATTGATGTAAAAAGAGCGTGAGGGTGTGCAAACAAATATATTGTCTAACCTGGTTATGAGACAGAAGGTAAAAATGGAAAAAACTTAGCCCACCCACAAACCAGACCGCAAAGAAGCAATAAAAAACTAAAATGGCGGAAACTACATCCTCCGACATCCTACTCAATAGACTGCCTCGTTGATGAAGGAGATTCATCAACGAAAATGTGAAGACATATATGCACAAGATTGTTGCTGTCGTTATGAAAAACAGGAAGCACCTATAGTTCCTCTGCAATCAAAGAAATAAAGAAATGGAGGCTAGTTTACTTTTCATACAACAAAACAAGGCAGCTGCCTTCTATTGCAGAAGATTTCCAAACCGTGGAACTTACAACTCCAATACATTGACCAACCCACGGGCAGTGATGATCGAATTTATCAACACAGTTATTGCAAATTGAACAATGAGAAGCACGTGGTGGACGATATAGCAAACAGGTGTCACAGAACTTCACTTTGACTGAATAGCCATTGACCATAACATCCTTTGTCCTTGGTAGTTTTATAGAAGTGGCCCTGGTATACCAATCCATGGATGTTACACTGGCTTCTAATATCTCATCAAATTCAGGGGGGCTTTTGTTCCTAGGGATTATTCCAGGATTGCTTGAAGACGTGAAGAAGAGAAAAATCAAATCCTGCATGATCACTATAATGTGTTAGGCCAAATTTTCAGAAGATAATGCCAAACTCTTCATGGAAGACTTTCCAATTACCTACCAAAATTGTGAGCACAATCCCCACAATAGACACAACCTTCCCAAATACTGGATCAGCTTCTTGAGTCCTTGAAAGCGTTTTCAAACAGAATGTGAATGCAGGGGTCCCTATTAGAAAAGCAGATAAAATCATTGATGCCCCATCAGGACCATAGACCAATCTCCCACCACAAACGAATTTCTGAAATAGTAAAGAAAGTCGTATAAACATGAGCAACCGGTAGTCTTCCTCCCCCACCTCATAATAAACATTATACTTCATTACAAATTTTATCTCATGTGTGAAAATTCCCTTCTATAGTTAGTGGCAATGCATTTCCAAATTACACACTGCATCACATGTTGAGCAAAACCTTAGCACAATGAAGTACTAATCTCAAGAAGACACTCAAAACTTAAGTGAAACAAAAAACAAAACATGAGTTTTGAACCATTGGACAATAATCAAAAACCATAAACTAAGATTGAAATCTCAATGAACCTAAGTTGTGGAACCCAATGAATTTGGCCTTTACTGGGCAAACATTTAACAGAAGTTGAAATGAAAATGGAAACATCATTTCCAACAATTTGTCTTCCCAAAATTTCTTTAAGATTTTTTTTTTTTTGTTTAAATAACCATAAAATTGTTTCTAGTCCCATTATTACAATAAATCGTTCAAAATAAAACACAAGCAACGAGAATCTTACATTGTGGCCGTTCCAAGTTTGATAAAGCCGTTTCTTGGGAGCGTCGACTATGGAGGATGGGGCCAAATCCTGATTCCGGATCCCATTCATCGCCGTTGCATTCTCCATGCGCAACTTTGATGATGGAATCGAATGGCTTATTGAGGGGTGTTGGTATAATCAATAATGGAGAGAAAGCAGAAGGAGAAGATGAAGATGAAATCACCCCTACACCTACCCCTATCCCTCTCTCTCTCTCTCTTTCTCTCTCTCTCTTTCTCTCTCTCTCCCTCTCTCTCTCTAAAAGAAAAATTGATTCCCTCCTCGCTACGCTTGCCCTCTTTCTCTCCCTTGAAACAAGGGGACATTTTCGCTCCATTTCTATAAATTTGAGCTCACTTCCTTCTCTCTTGGTCTCTCATATTTTGCTGGTGACATATCTTATGATTTGTCAAGTATATATAAATAAAATAATACAACTTTATAAACTCCTTTCAAAAAAAAAAAATTACAACTTTATAAACTATAAAATACACTCACAATATTGTAAACATTTTCTTAAAATAGCAATGCTAACAATTTAATTTTATATGTGAGGTTTTATGCGTGATGAAACTAGTAGGCCTATATATCCGAAATAACCTAAGTTCGATTCTTACAAGTTACAATTTTCCTTTAGCTAATTCTTGTGTCTCTAGAAGCGAACGAATACTAGTCAGGTGGATCTGAATCGTAATACAAGATGCCTAATGTCCAATCAAGAATGACAAATTAAATCGTAATACAGACAGAGAGAATGACAAATTAAATCGTAATACGGACGAAAATAACTAATAAGCCTAATGACCAACCGAGAATGACAAATTATATTGTACCACTATAACTCTTCATTTTGAATATACTAAATTATTATTATTATTATTGTTATTATTATTATATAATGACATTTTATTTTTTATATCACTTCTTTAATTTTCATTCCTAATAATTATATTCATTCCCATTAGATAATGTAATTTGAATTTCCACTTCATTATCACCTCTCTTTTTCCCCCACAAAATTACAATTCTTTTATTTTAATTCTGTCATCCCAATTAAACATTATGTTACATTAGATTCATTGTGCATATAAATGTACATGTAGGTTTAAGAAATCAATTTTATAGTACGACAAAACTGGAAACTAACGTTATTAAAAAAAAAAAAAAAAAAAAAAAAAAAGTTATACGCTTAGGCGTATATATATTTTTATATTCAAATGAGGTGATAGAAACAATAAACATAACAATGATACATGAATCTAGATTATATGTGCGTTTCATCTAATATGAATGAATATAATGTCAAATATACAGAGTTTAATGAGAAGTTACTAGTTATATCATGAATTATTTAGTAGCAATAATATTCATTGATTATACAATAATGTTTCAATGTAATAACATTTAATCTCTTACAATGAAATATAATTGCCATTATAATTAATCATGTGAACGTTTTTGTATTGTTGTTTACATATATCATTGAATCACCACATATATCATTGCTAGGTTATTTATTTTTTTATTTTTTGCAAATACATATAAAATGCAAATTCGACTTAAAACAAATATTTTCAAATATAAATAGTAATGTAGAGCATGTTTTTAATTTATTCATCTAAACGTGCTCATTTGATAGTTTTAACATTGGTAAGTTATAAGCAACCATTGTGGTTTATATATGATTTTGATATTATATTGTTTTTCAATATTGATATTAGCATGATTTTCGGTTTCAATATATATTTTCAAGCTGTTCATTTTTCACTGCTATATATGTTAACTATGTCATAAAATCGTGCATATGTCACGTCAATATCTTACATGTATTGCAACTTATCGAAGAACTCAATCCAGAGACGTCACGTCAATAGTTTGTCATCATTATGTTGGATTGTAGGAGTTCATATTAGTGTAAGAGGATCGGTGGCTCACAACTGATACTAGAGCTTCTCAACATCTCAGTCACTATCTCATTATTATACTGATCATAGTTTATCGACACCGTGTGATAAATATATGCTAAATACATTTTAAATGTAAAATCAAATATATCTTAATAATAATAATATACTTTTTAAACAATAATTAATGGATGAAAATGAAAATTGTGCTTGGGTCTTGTTGGCCCACTGTTGGTACCCGCCAAGCAGTATCGGGAAATTTGGCGGCAAAACTGGGACACGTGTCATATCGTTATTACAAAATGTGTCGTCTAGGGCTGCCTGTTACCGGCAGGATGACGTATGTCGTTTTTCCCGCGCGTATTCGCTAACAGAAAAAAGAGGTGGGCGGGAAAAAAGGGTCCCTTTTTTAGTGATAGAAAGAGAAAGAGGGGCAATTAGGCTGAAAGTCTGAAACCCTAGTGTTCTTCTCACTCACAATATCATCTCAAGCTTCTCTGAGCTTTTTTCCCCGGATTCCATTTCTCTCGATTAGAGCGATCTGTTATTCGATTGGCCGTGTTATCAGTCGGAGTGCAAGGAAGTTTTTTCCGGCGGGCGGCGGCGGCGGCAGTAATTTGGAATCAAATATAAAGATGGCTTCCTCGTCCACTCCTACTCGGCTGAGCTGCGGCACGGCGACAATGTCTACCGCGACGTGGCTGCGCACCGTCATAGATCCGCTTCCCTCGAAACCCTCGCCGGAGCTGGAGAGGTTCTTGTCGTCCTGCGATAGAGATGTAACGGCGGATGTGATTCGGAGGGCTCAGATTATACTCGAGGCCATATTTCCTTCTCCGAGCGGTCCTGGTTCTACTCCGGCGGAGGAGTGTGCGGCTGCTGGAGCTGAAGCTGAAGCTGGGAGCAGTGTGAGCCTTCAAAGTAGCAACTTAATGGACAACAAATGGGTGGAACAGCGTCGATCGGAAGCTATGAAGCTTTATTACAGGGTACTGCAAGCGATGTGTGTCGCCGAGTCCCAAATTTTACGCGGGAACAATTTAACTTCTTTGCTGACTAATGAGAGGTTCCATAGATGTATGCTTGCTTGTTCCGCGGAGCTAGTTCTAGCCACGCATAAGACCACTGCAACTGTATTGTTTCCGGCTGTTCTAGAGAGAACGGGAATCATGGCTTTCGACCTCAGTAAGGTCATAGAAAGCTTCATTAGACACGAAGATAGCCTTCCTCAAGAGTTGAGACGCCATTTGAATTCTCTGGAGGAACGACTTTTGGAGAGCGTGGTGTGGGAAAAGGGGTCTTCTATGTACAACTCCTTGATAGTAGCTAGGCCAGCCCTTTCGGCAGAAATTAACCGTCTTGGCTTGTTGGCTGACCCCATGCCATCACTGGATGCAATTGCAAACATGTCTTCTGCAATTTTACCTCCAGTGCCATCTTTTCATAAGCTGGAAACTAGCCCAGGTATGCATTAACTTGGTTATTATTTTCTTTGTATACCTCTTTTAGTTTTACTCATGAATTGGTGTATTATTGCTGATGTAAAACTGCAAGTAGAGTGAGTTCTGGATGCCTTTTGCTAAAGAACTTCTAGATAAATTTGATTTTTATTTTTATTCAAACCTAGTACTAATCTTTCATTTAACAATATTTGGAAATGGGTGAAATAGCTTCTTTTCTCTGTATCATATATCTGGTATTATGTAAATTCCTGACATATTTTACATTCAGGTCAAAATGGTGACATGAGGTCACCCAAAAGACTCTGCACTGAGTACCGAAGTGTGTTGGTTGAGCGGAATTCCTTCACATCACCCGTGAAGGATCGTCTTTTGGCTCTGAATCCTTTGAAAGGAAAGCTCCCCTTACCTGCTTTGCAGTCTGCATTCGCAAGGTACTATTGTTGATACCATCTATAGATAGATCTGTTGCTGTTTCATTTAGCTTGCAAATTTCAGTTCTCATGCGTCTTTGCCTCTGTTGAATTTGGATATTTTGCAGCCCTACAAGGCCAAATCCTGGTGGGGGAGGGGAAACATGTGCAGAAACAGCTATCAGTGTATTCTTTGGCAAGGTATTTATAGTCACAATATATAGTTAATAATAATAATAATAATAATATTATTATTATTATTATTATTATTATTATTATTATTACCATCGTTGTCTTCATTTTGAATGCATTGTAATGTAATGCTCTAAGTTTTCAATTCCTCTTAGCATTGATCCTATCTATACACTTACAAGTTTTGCACTGTTTCCAGTTTTTCTTTTCTTCCTGGCAAGCAGTCTACATCTCTCACAGTCTAAGAGCTTCTTTTGGAGAGCTTTCAATTATAATTTTGTTCCAAGAAATTATGAATTGGATGGCTAATCTGGTTATAATACCCCGTGTATTTTTATATAAATCAGATTATTAGAACTTTCTGGATAACTATTCAGGCAATCATGTGGCAAATCCAGTTGTGAATTTCTTAGATTTAACATGTGGGTGCTGATATATAACTATACTAGCTTTATGAAATTGAGAAACATTAGGGGTTTAATTTTTCTCAGTGGTTGATCTAATTAACTTTACACCAATTGTATGGTTCCCACCTAGATTTCAAAGCTGGCTGCTGTCAGAATTAGTGGCATGGTTGAACGGCTACAGCTTTCTCAGCAGATCCGGGAGAATGTGTATCATCTTTTCCAAAAAATACTTAATCAACAGACTGCTCTGTTATTCAACCGTCATATTGACCAGATTATTCTTTGCTGTTTCTATGGTATTGGCAAGGTACATATATAGTTAAAATATCAATTTGAACTCTGCTGTAGTCTGTTTTCAGATTTTGCTTAATTATTCTCTTCTTGTGTCATTTACTGCAGATTTCCCAACTCAGCCTGACCTTCAAAGAAATAATATGCAACTACCGAAAGCAACCACATTGCAAGACACATGTTTTTCAAAATGTTTTTGTTGATTTGACATCAGCTCAACGCCATGGCGTATGCAACTGTCTCTATGCACTCTTTCCTGAATCACTTTTTTTTTTTTTTTTTTTTTTTTTTGGAATTTGTAATCATTTTGAATAATTTTTAAACAGAAAGCTGGTAATGATCATGTTGATATCATCTCATTTTACAATGGAATATTTGTTCGTGCTGTAAAACCACTTCTGGTTGAGGTTGGACCCACTGGAACATCTCAACAGAGTAGCAACAATGCAGAAGCTAAGAGTAGTAGCACCGGTAGGTCTTCATTAACTGTCTGTCTTTGAGACATTTGTTTCCTTTTTATCTTATCTTCTTTTGTTGTTTAGGGCACTGAGCATTCCACTTCTCTTGTCTTTTTTTTTTTTTTTTTGCAATTCTTTGCCATTATTTGTGACCTAACATTACCTTTAACAATCACATGATGCCAACCAGGTCAACCTCCTGCATCACCCAAGACATCCCCTTTTCCAAGTCTCCCCGATATGTCTCCTAAGAAAGTATCTGCTGCTCATAATGTTTATGTCTCCCCACTCCGATCTTCTAAGGTAGGATTATTGTTCACATTTATTCTTGTGCTATGAAGTATATTTGAAATTGCATTTCTTATAGTACTTGAGATGGAGTATCAGTTGAAACTATAATTTCTTCATGCTGAGCCTTTTTTCCATTTTTAGGCATATTAATCATTCACTAGTAAAATTATTTCATCTAGATCAAATTATTTTGCTTATAGCTTCCATAAATATAGCATGAACAAGAGGGAGAGATGGAGTTTAATAAAGTAATCTGAAATTATCTTGAAATTGGATAGAGTTGTCAAAAGTTGGACGTGCTCCTAACCTTAGCTAGATCTATGAACTTAACTTGAGTTGCCTCTAGTTTCTTCATGCTAGTTTTTTGTACTTGATGAAGAGGTGTTTATTAGATAAGATTTGGAAAACATCTCCTGATCATATTCCTCTCGTGAAGAGAGTACCTGAGAAATGAAGATAAGGTAAGGGGATATGAATGGTATGGGACAGCGTCAAGAATCAAATGATCAGTGTATCCATGTAAATTCCTTAGTTGCAAAATGGAAATTGTACAAGGGTATTGCGAAGAGTTTTAGTATTGTATGCTTGTAAGAACATCTGATATTCACCAGTTTTAGAGTTTTAGAGTTTTAACTTTTTTTTTCTGGGGCACCTTCAGTCATTTCTTTATAGCACTTGGCCTTTATATTATAAAAGAAAATTATGAAATCTGTTATCATATTTGTTCGGTGGGATGGGTATTTTTTTTTTTAAATGTTTATATTTAGTGAATGCAGGTATCCTATTTGTTTCTTAGCATCACGCTAGATTGCTTTCAAAGAACAATTTTCTTGATACATCCAATTAGATAATAACTGGGCAGAGACAAATTGTGCCTGCCAATCTGCCATTGCTCAATGGTCGGCTAATGTATTCCTGTGGTGAATCCATATAATGTTTAATCTAGCATTCTAGTTGGGACTGTAATGCATAAATTCTTATTAGTGCTCATTTTTGGACTTCGTTTTGGAATTTAGAGAGAAAAAAGTTATATTTCTGTCCTTTGATGCATTTCCATGCCATTTGACTTCTGTATGTGTTTGCAGATGGATGCTCTGATATCTCACAGTTCTAAAAGCTTCTATGCTTGTGTTGGAGAAAGTACTCACGCATACCAGAGCCCTTCAAAAGACCTAACTGCCATCAACAACCATTTAAACGGGTATGCATGCTAACCATAATGATAATTTCACTAGCGAATGTAGAGGCACGAAAACTGAATGAAATTTTCTGCAGCCGAAAGCTTAGGCTCAACTTCGACGATGTGGACGTGGGCTTAGTCAGTGACTCTCTTGTGGCCAACAGTCTTCACCTTCAAAATGGAAGCTGTGGATCTTCATCATCTGCAGCCGTCAAGTGTGAGCAGCCAGATTCATGAGGCTGCATTACATATCCCCCTGTAAATCCTTTCCTTTTCTTTTTTTAATTTATATCCTTGTTATGTTTTACTGTTTTAGGGAATGGTAGTGTAAAGGCCAAGGGGTTATTCTCTTAAACTGGCTGTAATTATCCCTAGCGCCTTCATCCATCTTTTACTGGTTTCAGTGTAGATTTTTGTCTATTAATAAGATTGAGTTACAGAATGATGTATACTAGTAGAGTAGAAGGCAGCAAAGAATCTTCTTATATATATATATATCTATATATTCTCTTAAACTGGTTTATGCCTTTGGTTTAACTTGTATTATAAGGAATCTAGAAAGTCAACAATCTCCGCATTTTGCACCAAGTACAATTATGTATATATTTTTTATTGTACCAAATACTGTCAGTTCTTTTTCTTAGAAAAATATACATTATTTACCTGGAGCAAAATGTATCAGTATTGATTGACATCTTAGAATATTTTTAATAAACGATATACCAACTTAATTGTCATCCCTGAATGGCTGAATTCCATTCAATAGATTTTGAAATTTTGAATCAGTAATTTAATTGATTAAGGTTAAGTTATCATCATCATTGTACTAGTTTATGCCAATTGGCTTGATAACTTAATTGTCAAAAAATTGAAAGGGATATTTGTTGACTTGTGCATAGTTTCTTCCACACTTGGCATAGAATTTCCTTGTAAGCATTATAGTGGGGCTAAATGATGCTTTCTTGCCTTGAACCCCCAACCAAGGATGCACTAAAGGAACATGTGTGACAATTTGACATTTTCCCTCAGTCTAAGCATTCTTTTATCTTTTACCACTTTTACACTTCACTTATAAATTTCTTCATCGTAATTTCAAAGAATTCATGAATACAAAACAACTTTGTATACATAAGTGAGATTTACTTAGGGTGTGTTTGGTTTGTACATGGGAATTGAAATGGGTATGACCTACTTTTGTGTTAGAACTTAGAGCAATGGATTTAGATCAATAGAATTTGATTTTTTTTTTTTTTTTTTTTTTTTTTTTTTTTTTTTTTGCAGCTTAAACGTTACGAGCTAAAAGAGTGTACTACTTCAAGTACCTTGCCTAATACGGAGTAGTTGGTATTTGTATATATTAAATAAAGATTAGATTGTTTTGTTAAACACACGCATAGAACCATTAGTAGGCAGTAAATGATCCTCACTTGTCAAGATTTTATTGATAGAAAATAAAGAACAAATGAAAATTATGATCTAATATTTTTTCAAGTAAATTAAATAAAGAATAACATAAATACGAAATAAAAAGACGACTATGTGTGATGAATTCGATTAAGAGGGTATTGGCAAAAATTAAATACATGACCTTGCAGGAATAAGAGCTATTCTTTTTAATTGACGAGAGAAACTCGCAATTACTATCCGAGGGTGTACATTGATCCTGTGTAATAACTCACAAAGCACACACGATAAGTAAACCAAACATGAATAATATCCCTTCTTGAATTAGTTAATGGCAACACACCATGTTGTAAGTGTAGTTGTTATATTATACAATTATAGGTGGTTGGTATAGTTTTGAAAATATGACAACATTGGAAAATTTTATGTTGAGTTTGTTTTGTCAAATAGAATGACTTGAAATTTCCCAATCCTATAATGGGAAGAAGATCATTTTGACAAATGTTTAGAGATAATGGTAAGTATGAGTTTTTGGAAAATTGGTTTTCTATTACATCTGATTTTGAGTTGGCAGAACTGTAATTGCAAAAGATAGAAAAATTCTATGTGGAGAAGGAACATGCTTACCCAAACAACTAATTTAGATTGTGTTTCTAAAAGGAAAAAGTTGAATATCCTCTGTAAACTATGATGAAGAATTGCAATTAAAAGGAGACTTTGTGAAAAAGCCACTATATATTTTTGTCATTACTTGTATCAAGACACTATATATTTTTGTCATTATGCTCCCATTTTTTATTTTTCTAAATTTTCAAATTTGTTTTCCATACTTAATTTCACAGAGAACTATTCCGTAACTTCGTGTAAAAATCACCTAATGATTGAGTTAAATTGAATACATACACAACTTTGGGCTCAAATAAGTAGAAAACTATGTAGCCTAATGGTATCCGGATTGGACTTCCATTTAGAAGGTTATTATGAGTTCAAGCCTTAGTGGAGGCCTTCTTTGTGTTTTAGTAGGTTGAGAAAATATATGAACAAATACTACAATGTAATAGGGCCTTTGTGTTTTAGTAGGTTGAGAAAATATATGAACAAATACTACAATGTAATAGGGCCTAGAAACTGTTAATAACCCCAAATTGAAAAAAAAAAAAAAGAATATATGAATTTATAAACTCATTGGTTACACTAACTAATTAATTAGATTTAGTCTTTTAGTGTGATTTGACCTATATATACATTATAATTAGGGGTGTAAATGAGCCGAGCCGCTCGGTCAAAACACGGATAGAGTTTGAGCCGAACTCGAGCGGCTCATTTACTTATCGAGCTCAATCCGAGTTCACATATTCTATGCTCGTGGCTCGACGAGCCGCTCGCGAGCCTTATAATAATAATAATAATAATAATAATAATAATAATAATAATAATAATAATAATAATAATAGTAATATTATTATTATTATTATTATTATTATTATTATTATTATCATTATTACTACTACTAGTAATTCACCCGCGCAATGCACGGGAAAAATTTATGTTATTATAAATATAAATAAAAAATAGAAAAAGTAAAATATTTTAAATTATTTAATATAATAATATTTTTGAGTTTCCATTGGTCAAGTATTTATTATTTTTATAGAATACAAAATTACAATTAAAATTATAATTTTGTATAGTTAATATAATCTCTAATTATGCGCATATTCAAATAAACTTATAGAGAAAATTTACCTAATTACATTGATTTATTCTTAATTGTATTTCATCTATATTATAATTTTCACAATGCGAATAATAACTAAGATAATTACATTTGGAAAGCAAATTTTAAATTTTGTATGTGTAAATTTAAACTCTAATTGAACACATTTTTTATATGATTATATAATATATAGCTATTTTATTTTTCAAAAGTATATTTTTTATATGATTATATAATATATATAGCTATTTTATTTTTTAAATGTTGTGCTTTTTATTTATTTATTTATTTTTTTTATAATAAAGGATGTTGTGGCATTAATTTTAACATTAATTATTTCCCAAACCATATAGCTTTATTATATAAAGGATTATTATTATTATTATCCAAAATTAACATTTTACTCCCTTCTAAGACTTACCCTACTCCAGTACTCTTGCAGTTCCGCACTCCCACCCCCATTCTTCCCGAGCCCTAACTCTAGAGTCTCGAAGATTGTCGACGACAACGGCACAGAGACGAGATACGGAGACACCGGAAGACTACCGGCCAACGACTGATTTGAGCTCAAAATCGAGCTACTCGAGCCGAGCTCGAACTGTTCAAAAATGAAATTATGTGCTTGAGCTTGAGCCTACCCTCGTTTACACCCCAACCCAATTATGTGCATTATCTTATATGAAAAAATGAAATTAGTTTCGGAAGGATGAGAATTCAAAATCAATTCAGATTAACCAACGATACAATTACAGGAGAGTATATCTCAGTCTACCTCTAACTACTCATATCTAATAGGATACAGATAGTAGACTTATTCTAACCATAGAAAACTAATCATAGATGGCCAACCCGTGAGATTACTAAACCTGTACCATTTCCCACCCGGAGCGTATCCGGGCCATTATACTCCTCCGCGGATGTTATCATGCCGGCATCGGGAGTGGCATGAGCCGTGGCACCCGTGTTAGGATACCACGTGTCGGCCGGTGGTACGGATGTGCCCGGGGACTCACCGGACACGGCAACATGAGCTTGAGCGGGTGGCTGTGTCGTGTATCGTTTATAACAGTAGACCGCGGTATGTCCCTGCGATCTACAAATTTGACAACGTGGTGCACCGCGCTGATTCCGGCCACCACGGTGATTTCTGCTACCTCTTCCGCCACGCCACTAGGACTGCCGGCCACTATCACCGCTGTTTTGATTGCTGTTGGAGTGCCGGCCACCACTGCCTCGGCCTGCATAGAGCGCCGACGGCGAACCTGCACTGCCACTTTCCGGGAAGTCGTCCTCCAATATAAAGTCAGTAGCTTGCAGGTGATCAGCGAGGTGCGGCAGTGAGATCGGCGCATGGGCAGTGAGGGAAGTGGCGTATATGCGGTACCCCGGTCTCAGACCTCTCAGAACGTAAAGGTTCTATTCGGCCATGGAGAGAGACTGTCCAGCTTGCGCGAGTGCCTCAACCAGAAGCTCCGCCCGTCCAAGGTAGTTGCCCGGCGTTGCGTTTCCTTGCCGGAGCGCCTGGAATTGGCCCAGTAAACTCAGACAACGAGCCTTCGTATTGGAGCCGAGAGCGGTGCAAATTGATTTCCAAACGTCGGCGGCGGTATTCCGGCCAACCGCAAGATGCAATACCTCATCTGACATCGAGGATATTAACAAAGAAAGGATCGACTGATCCTGGAGTATCCATGTTTTGTATGCTGGGTTCGGGACCGTCGCCGTGGTGGTTGTGCCGGTGCCTGAATCGCCGGAGACCGTGGTGAGAGTGGCTGCCGGACATGGAGTGGTTCCATCAACAAAGCCGACCAGATCTTAGCCTCTAAGAAAGGGTATGAGTTGGGTTCTCCAAAATAAAAAATTTCTAGAGGTTAATTTCATGGATATAAAGTGGTGGGCACCGGCGAGGGGGTTCGGGTTCGCCGGAGATGACCCGCCGGCGGCGGACGGAGTACGGTCCGAGGAGTGCGACGACATGGGTAGGGGGGGGGGGGGTAGCGTATTTGTGGTGGAGGATTGTGTTTAGGCTGATACCAGATGAGAATTCAAAATCATTCAGATTAACCAACGATAGAATTACAGGAGAGTATATCTCAGTCTACCTCTAACTACTCCTATCTAATAGGATACAGATAGTAGACTTATTCTAACCATAGAAAACTAATTTATAAGTTATACAATTATAAACATATATAATAATATTAATACTCACAGAACTACTAGTTATGTATATATGGTTCATTTTGTACTTAGTAGGTAGCTATATAATTTGTTTGTTTGTTTGTTCACCCAATCTTTGATATTGACATTTTTATGCAGCTGGACAAACATTATACCATATGGATAAGTATTTGAAATATATATATACACTTTTAAGTATACTTATCCAAATCAAGAATTTGCAGAGGAACACCCAAGTTCCAGTGTTTTAAGAGAAGTGGTCCTCACATTTCATCAAACACTTGCTAAACGCCTAAACCTCAACACAAACAAATCTGCTTACGTGAAAGCAAAGATAAGAGCAACGATTTTCCAATTTTAGAATCTCACAATCCTTAGAAGCAACAATCTCTCTGTCACTCTCTCTGGTCTCTCCACGTATATTTATATCCACGCGAAACCGCGGTCAGCTCTCATCACTAACCAACACAGCTTGCAGTGACTGTGAGCTCAGCATCGTAACAAAAGGACTCTTGAAATAGAACATCTTCGCCGCACTCTTTCTTCCAGACTGGATCGTTTCCAGGTAGGAAATGTTTTCTGCTTTCTTGTTGATATGAAATTCTTTGCTTTTCTCGTTCAATCTTCTCATGTATTGCTATGTTTCTTTGTGAATTTTGTTCTGTTTTCGTTGATTTTTTTCTCAACTTATTGTGTTCCCTTGGTCAACAATATTGTAATATCATTTTTGAGTGTGCAGTTTGATCATCTTAGTTGGTGAAGTTTGTCAAAGTTGAAAGCTTTATTTCACTTGGTCTGGCACAGTGTGCAGAATGGTGTTTATTATAAGACAATCCAAATGGTCCGGAGATTTACAGAGTGTTCTTCAGATAATTTCATTGCCTACTAAGTACTAACTTTATTAGCATATTTGCAGGACTTAAATTGGCTAGGGAGTCTCTGAATGTGGTGAGAAAGCAATGGGTTCTCCTCCTTCGTCCCGTTTTGTCATCCTTAGTTTCCTTTTCTTTGGGCTTCTTGCCCTAAATCAATGTTCTGGAACTGAGATTGATGCAATGGTAGCATCGCTCCATGTGGATGCCTCAGAAGCATCAGCAAAGAAAATACCTGACAGTTTGTTTGGTTTATTCTTTGAGGTAAATCAATTGGATTAATGAATGCTAATATAATTCAGTTGAAATCTTACCATTTATTATTGCCATTAGTTCATAAGCATTTTCTTAGATTTCATTTATTGTACCCACAAGTCTATGACTAGATTGAACTCTCCCTTGGAGGCTATCCGTTTGTGAATTTGTTTACATTAGACTTGGCTGGAATTCATTGAATAATTTATCACCTAGAATGCTGATTCTAGGAAATGTTATATTTCAGGAAATAAATCATGCTGGTTCTGGTGGATTGTGGGCAGAGCTTGTTAGCAACAGAGGTCTGTTGAATTTATTTGTTTATTCATTTTGGTTTTCAGTGGTTGACATCTTTGTTAACCACAGAAACCTCTCCATCCTCTGGCGTTTAAAAGCCGGGAAGAGCAGGATTTTAGTTGAATAATGAATTTAAATAACCATTTTCTTGTAATGAGCTTCTGAGTGATCAGTATGACTTCCTTCATTTTTTATTATCAAATGACTGCTTGTGCTTTCCAACATTATTTCTGTGCATGGATTTTGAGTTAGAGAAATGTTCGAGTATACTTTTGATCCAAGAGTCTATGCTTGTTAGGTTGTTGGATAATATCACCTTATGGATAGGATCTAGCTAGAATATCTACTTTCTTCTCCTTTAGCTATTTTGTGTTCCACATCTCTATTCCCCAATTTTTAGTTGTTTTCTGAAACTTGATTTCAGGTTTTGAAGCTGGGGGTCCCAATACACCCTCCAATATTGATCCTTGGTCAATTATTGGGGATGAGTCCTCTTTGACTGTGTCGACTGATCGTTCATCTTGCTTTGATCGGAATAAAATTGCACTTCGGTTAGATGTTCATTGTGGCAGTGGAGGTGCAAATACCTGTACAAATGGGGGAGTTGGCGTTTACAATCCTGGATTTTGGGGCATGGTAGGATATCTATGTTTATCACGTTCTGAATGAATTTTGATAGCATAGGAAATTTTAAGCCGTATCTCTCTGATTGATATTGTATCAATTCAGTGTACTAGATTTGCATTTTCCCCTCTTCTACTGCACCTGTGATGCCAAACCTGTAATTCAATGCATGCTCGTATTTAATTGAACTTCTTTCTAGTTACAATTTTAGCAAGCATGTTTTTTTTTTTAGTGTTCAGTATCAATTCTTGACCCTATGCCCCTTGTTTTGGTCTTTACTGTGCAATTCTTCAATTTCTTTTTTATTTTTGCTTCTTTTGTAGAATATTCAAGATGGAAAGAGTTATAAACTGGTGTTTTATGTTCGTTCTCCTGAATCAATTCACGTGTCAGTTTCATTAACTGGCTCAACTGGGCAACAGAAGTTGGCTAGTGCTGACATTATGTAAGCAAGACTCAATGGTGAAATTTACATCGTTCATTTAACGAAAGTATCTTTGCTAAGGCATTTTTTTTTTTTTAATTGTTTCAATTGCAGTGTTGATGGTGTCTCTAACTGGACAAAGATGGAGGTGCTTCTGGAAGCAAAAGGAACAGATCCGAAGTCAAGACTGGAACTGACAACAACAAAGAATGGTGTTATATGGTTTGATCAAGTATCATTGATGCCTGTTGACACGTTTAAGGTATGCATCTCTATGTAGCTACTTGGAATTCTCAATGCTCATATAATCATGATCAATGGTGGGACAAAACGAAGAAAAAGATTTCCTTGATGAAGGCATAATTCATAGTATTGATAGTAAAGGTAATCGACATATCTCTCACTCTGTCTCTTTTTTGCGGGGTTAAATCAGGGACATGGTTTCCGGAACGACCTCTTTGATATGCTTAAACAGTTGAAACCCGGATTCCTCAGATTTCCAGGTATGCCTTATTTTGCTTTGTGTTATAATCTTCCAAACAAATCACATAGACAGATCAGGGTAATATTTGAACTTTGAAGTTGCTTGTATGCTCATTCTGGAAAAGGGAAAAGTAATATTTCACGTATGCCTCAGACGGTTTGACTCAGGGTCAAATTGCTTAACATATTTGTTGGTAGGTGGATGCTTTGTTGAAGGTGAATGGTTAAGGAATGCATTCCGATGGAAAGAAACCATCGGACCATGGGAAGAGAGGCCCGGGCATTTTGGTGATGTTTGGAAATATTGGACTGATGATGGACTAGGGCATCTTGAGTTCCTTCAGGTAAATAGCGAAAGACACGTTGAGTTCCGATATCTATTAAATATTAAATTTATTTTTTATTCATTATTATTATTATTTGGTGTAAGTAATCTTTATTCATCCTCGCCAGCTTGCAGAGGACTTGGGCGCACTGCCTGTATGGGTATTTAACAATGGTATGGCCATTACTTACTGCCCGGTATCATTCAACCCTCGTTTAAACATGAATGATGAAATACGAATTGTTTTCCCCTTTTCCTTGTTCTAATTTCTAGGAATCAGCCACCAGGACCAGGTTGATACATCACTCATTTCGCCTTTTCTGCAAGTAGGTTAACGGTTCTTTCATGGAAATTTTTGATTTTATATGCTGATTAGGCTCTGTAACAATTACTTGCGGTGGTAACAAATATTTTAAATTCCTATAACAGGAAATCTTAGATGGTATTGAGTTTGCCCGAGGTGATCCCAACTCAACATGGGGTTCTGTTCGAGCTGCATTGGGTCACCCAGAACCCTTCGATTTGAGATATGTTGCAATTGGAAATGAAGATTGTTGGAAGTCAAAATACCAAGGTATGCAGACCTTTCAGAATAGAAGCTTGTCTTTGCCAGCTATAATGCTATATAATATAGTTGACGTTTTTTCTTCATGTAGTCACATAATAATGAGGAATAATAAACCGTACAAATGATTAGAATACTTTTCACAGTATACGGGTCGGAGAATTCTTTTTAACGCTACTATTACATGACTCAGGAAATTACCTCAAGTTTCACGCTGCAATTAAACAAGCTTATCCAGATATTAATATAATTTCGAACTGTGACGGGTCTTCCAAACCATTGAATCATCCGGCTGATTTATATGATTTTCATGTAAGCTGCTCAATGCTCTTTTTGGAACATATATCAAATAGTTGACATTTGACAATACCTTAAAAGTAACATTTTCTCGTTTTGCTTCTGTGATTAGATTTATAGCTCTGCAAGTGACGTGTTTTCTTTGAATACAAAATTTGACCATGTATCACGGAGTGGTCCAAAGGTATGTTAAACTTTCCGATGGGATTATACAGCCCAGTTCTGAGGGTTCATTCTTAATGGTCCTATCTATTTTTCTTTCCGTAGGCTTTTATAAGTGAATATGCTGTGACTGAGAGGAAAGATTGCGGGACAGGTAGCCTTTTAGCTGCAGTGGCTGAAGCTGGATTCCTTATCGGGGTTGAAAGGAACAGGTATTATATTTTCTATTTTACGGGTATTTTGAACGAAGAAACTATGTACCGAGTAAGAGATAGCTAAGGCCCGTTTTCTTGACTATTGATAAATTTATTTACTACAGTTTATACAAAATACATTCTTTATATTTTTGCCGATGATATTTGTATTTGTCCTCCTTGCAGTGACGCAATTGAAATGGCAAGTTACGCACCTCTATTTGTGAATGTCAATGACAGGTGGTGAGTATTATAACCTTTCCCGTTCTTTCTTCTTTCTTTATAAACGGTGTTTCTCTACGACAACATTCTTAGGAACAGTCCTCCGTTCTCTTAGGTGGAACCCGGATGCAATCGTTTTCTCTTCTTCTCAGCACTATGGAACTCCGAGTTACTGGATGCAGCACTTTTTCAGAGAGTCGAACGGGGCAACTCTGTTGAGCTCTACACTCCAATCTAATATTTCAAGTTCACTCGTCACGTCTGCTATCACTTGGAAAAACTCCGAGGATAACCAGGAGTATTTGAGAATAAAGGTTTGAATATTTTTACCCAACTGTGAAGTAATGCATTTGTATGATTTTGTTTTCCGTCTTTTTTTTTTTTTCCTTCTATTTTTATTAATTTCATTGGCGACTTGCTAAATATCATATGCAGGCCGTTAACTTCGGGGCCAAAAATGTGACACTTACAATCACCGTCCATGGTTTCGAGCAGAACTCCATACAGTTATTGGGGAATGCGATAACTGTGTTAACCTCTAGTAACGTGATGGACGAGAACTCCTTCAACAAGCCTACAAAGGTACGAACATTCTTATGAATCGAAAGAAAAATCAAATTTTGACAGCCCCATATTTTCCAAGTTCGCCATTTGAGTTGACGGGTTTAATCAACCGGGGAACTACGAATATACATACACACATACATACATACATGTATGTTGTTGATGACTGATATTCTTGTTGGGGTTAATGCAGGTGGCACCCATTGAAACCAAACTACAAGGAGTTGAGAAGATGGATGCTGTAATGCTGCCTCCATATTCCATCACTGCAGTGGACTTCTTACTAAAACCAGCCAATATCAGGCCTGTTGGATCTGATTCTGCCCTAAAATCTTCATACTAATAAGGCTATGTATATTTGACAAGAATAAGAGGGGATACAAAAAAAAAAAAAAAAAAAAAAAAAAAAAAGAGGAAATAATGTAATGTTAGTATGCTACTCTGATCTAAACCCTGATGTATCTAGTGCATGGTGGTGTTTATAATATAATGTTGCTCTCTGCAAATGAGATGTTTGTTACTCCCTTCTTGTCTCCCATTGTGAAGTAGATAAAAGATTTTAACAAGTCCAAAATTCAATAATAGTCTTTCGGTTAGACCTTCTGAGTTTAAGTTAAAATGTTAAAGGTCTGACCAGAAAATGTCTAGTTTAACGTCTCCAACTTCTCTCTAAAGTTTTCATTAGTAGTCCTTCATTAGGTTATCGATGGAGCAATTGTGAAATAATTAGAATGTTAAATAGGTTATCGATGGAGCAATTGTGAAATAATTAGAATGTTAAAGGTTTAACCAGAAAATGTCTAGTTTAACGTCTCCAACTTCTCTCTAAAGTTTTCAGTAGTAGTCCTTCATTAGGTTATTGATGGAGCAGTTGTGAAATAATTAGAATGTTAAAGGTTTAACCAGAAAATGTTAGTTTAACGCCTCCAACTTCTCCCTAAAGTTTTCATTGGTAGTCCTTCACTAGGTTAGGTTACCGATGAAGCAGTCGTGAAATAGTCATGAAATTTGTTTTCTATTTCATAGACTTAGTTATTTTTTATGTTCGTAGGTTTGTGTTTGGGATAAGCTCCTTATACGCACAATTGTTTTATTATTAAAAAAAAAAAAAAAAAAAAAAAAAAAAAAAAAAAAAAAACTATCCTGGAAGAGTTGGGCCAGGCCCATTACATGGGATGCAGATTTGTATGCTGTAAGGCCCATCATCGACGGCTCCTCTTTGAGAGTTACGCAACTGAAATTGCTTCTTTCTCTTTGTAGAGAGAAGAGAGTAACAGGCGAAGAGAGAAAGAGAGAGAGATGAGTGGAGCTGTAGCATCAGTGTCGTTTCTAGCTCGGAGAGCAGCGCAGAAGGAGAGAGTGCGGATTCTCTACCGCCGCGCCTTGAAAGACACTCTCACCTGGGCGGTCCATCGCCACCTCTTCTATCCCGATGTATCCCTCTCTCCATTTCTAGGGCTTCTTTCCATTCGATTCGATCTGCACGTTCTGTTTTATTCACGCGATCTTATCTCCTTTCAATGCAATTCATAACCGGCGATGTTCTGTGCTTCTTTCAGGCCGATGCTCTCAGGGAGAGGTTCGACGCTAACAAACACGTGGTTCGTTTGCATTTCCTCTCAATTTATTATATGATGATTATTCTCTTGTGCGAATGTTTTCTCCTATTTATATGGAAAAAAATTCACTTATTAGGCAGAAATTGTTGTGCCTCTAACCTAATTAATTATACTATATGATCAGTTCAATGATGTAGAAAAGGTCTGATTTTTCTGGAAAGATTGTTGCTTTTGTAGATTATAGCACCTTATTATAGCTTTTTGAATTTTAATAAACAAGATGGATTTATTGGCTAGGTCTTATGAATTAAATACTCTGCATAATCAAGTTGTTTGATTCCAAATGTCTTTATTTATGTGTTATTCTTAAAATGGTTTTTGTTTGGGATACTGATTACATGTCCATGTTTCACAATTAGCCGTGTTAATTAATACTTTTGTGGTAATGAGTTCACTGAAAGTGGAATGGTTTCATGTTTAAATGTGGATAACATAAATATCTTGTTCAGTTAGTTGATATACATGTTTTCTCTTATTAGAACCTTGTTGTATCTGGTGAAAGTAGAAAAGGATATGTATATCCTGAAAATAAACTTTAATTGTGAATATGGACTTAGGTGTGATGATCACAATTTTGGACCCTTTGTCATAGCTGATTGATGATCAAAACAATAACCAAAAGCTTTACTTCGTTACAAAATTGAGCATTTTACTCATCTAGTCAATATTTTCCAGTATCATGTTTACTGCTTCCAGAATTGTATCCACACATGATCTTGCAATCATTTCATTTTGTTGACATCCAGGAAGATGTTGAAACAATTGATAGAATGATAGACGATGGTGAAGCTACTTATAATAAGTGGCGGCATCCTGATCCTTATATTGGTGAGTTCTATTTGATCTCACGCTCTTGACAATTGGGATTTTAGCTACACTATTAGAACAATGGAAAACTATGTTAAATCCCAAGGAGTAATTATTTTCACTTTTAGGTCATTTTTGTCATGTAAATTGGCCAATGTTGTTCTAATTTTTGACAAAATGTCACTTTTTATTTATCCTAAATATGCAGTTCCATGGGCTCCTGGTGGTAGCAAGTTTAACCGAAATCCAGTGCCGCCTGCTGGGGTAGTTTGCTTAAAACTTTTCTTTTGTCCTTCACAAAATATGTAGTAAAATATCGACTCCTCTTTTTTCTGATAATATGCTTTACTAAATTCAATTTAGAGGATCAATAATTGATCTATGAAGCTCTCAAGTGCATATGTAAACATTAATGCTCACATACATGCATTTCTTTGATTTGCTTCTGATGCAGATTGAGATAATATATAACTATGGCAAGGAAGACAATGATTAAGGTTGATCCTTTCTCGAGGAAATGATTTAAGGTTAGAATCCTTCATTTGTGTATGTTAACATTTATTTGCCCTCCATTAGTTGCAACTATGGTCTCATGCCAAGCAGTCTGATGAGGTGGTTTATTTGAGACAGAAATGATTGGTTGTACTGTCTTTGAATTTTAGTTTTTGTCCTTCTATATTGTTGCTCGTGTCACTTTAGTGTAGAACTTTATAAGACATTCTTCAAAAAAAAAGTTATTTTGATCTAATATACCTTATTGTACGAAAACAAAGTTTGCTTTATACTTCTAAATTGTTTCCATTGCAGATTTGAGGAGGTACCCGTGCACTGGAAGAAAATTCCGATCCATGTTTAGTGTTTTCCCCGTTTTCCCCAGTGAAGTTATATTTCGACTTTCACAAATTAATAAAATCACAGAGTTGATACTTAACTGGTTTGCTGTTGAGGCAGCTTTTGCACTTGTGGTTTAACTAGATTTTCTTTCCTTGGTAGTCATTGGTTTAAACTTAAAAAGGTTCCTTGAATGATATTTGGCAAGCAGCCTTTAAATTTGTAAAGAATCATTTTGGAACATATATGTGGTGTTGCTTTCCTTATTCTTGTATGCATAATAAGTGACAATTTGGAAAATTTCCCCACTTTTATCCCCCATACTAGTATGCCACTTACTCAATGACTCTAATAGCATTTATTTATTCAAACCATGAAAGTGGATCAACAACAAATGTGATCGAAACCCGAAGGCATGATTCTCTTACTTGAAAGCCATAAGTTCGAGTCTTGTCACTTTCTAGTACAATTTATTTCTCTTGTGTAGCTTTACCCAATTCACAGCCTCAAGAAGAAATTGTTAAGAAGTTTCCTAGCTTTTGAATATACAATAGGCTCAAGAAAAGATTTTAAGATCACAAGGGCTACAAGGGAGTTAAACATTCAGGCATGAAATGTTATAACAAGCTACACATTCTTGTTCTTCTTCAACTTTGAAGGAGGCCATCTCCCCTTCTTCCTTAAGCGGCGCTTCCTATCGAGCTTCTTCCTTCTCAGGCTAATTTTCTTTGCCACCTTCATCCTCATCTTCTGCTCAAGCTTCAGTTGAAGCTTGGGCTCCAATGTATCATTCTCAAAGGGCAAACTTTCCTCTTCGCCTTCTGAGGGAGGCTCGGGATTGTCAGTGTCCATGCCATCAGCAGCATCAGAAGCTGCATTGGCAATCAACACACCTCTCTCTTTGAACCCATAGGGTGCACAAATCCAGTAATTGGTGTATGATTTCAGAGGCAGAACATTAGAAGTCTTAACAAGCCTGGAGACTAGTAGAAAACCGATTACATAGTTCAGACACTCTTCTCTAACATGAATCCAGAAAACAAAAATGGAGTACATTAGCATGATCTTTTACTTATTCTTGGATTTTTTTGCCCCCACATGCAGCTCAATTGGTACTTAGATGGTAGATTGGGAGCAAGGACAATGTGGTGGGCACTAGTCATTCGTCCTTTCACATAAGATAAGAGGCCGTTGAGTCACTGTAATTTATCCCTCCACCACTCTGTTGGGAGAGGGATTTCGTCTTTTGTGAACAAAATAAAGAAAGTAAAACCCTTAATTCAATTCATTATCTTAGCACCTATCAACTTCTCCTCCTAAGTCTCTCTTTTTTATCAGTCACCCAACTTGAGCTCAAACTCTTCAACAATTAACTGAATACCAACGCATACACTTAATAAGGTTTGCCACACTACAAAAAACAGGATACTAATAAGTAATAAAATGCTCAACAGACATTGCCTTGCCAGAAAGGGCGCAAATAAGAAAGCATCAAAAAAGGCCAAGAAACACATATATTGGATCTTGAATCCTGACAAAAATAGATAATGCCTTTGGTTATTAGTTATCACTGCCTCATTATCTATATTTATGATCTTTCTCTGAGTTGTTGGACTTGAAGAAGTTTTTCTCAAACTAGTGTTGCCGGGATTCAAAATCTCTAATTCTACCTTTTTCAGTCAATACCCACCCGATAACCTCCCCATGTCATTTCTCTAAATAGACCATATTTACATTGGTATGTATTAATCCCACCACATTAAATGGGTAATCAAGCCATTTTACCAAGAACAAATTAAATGGTTCAAAATTGAATGGGTTACTACACCAAGTTGCCAACTATTTGACCAACTTTATGATTCAATCTTCTACTATATGACCTAATTTGAAGTGCCAAAGATGTTTAATTAAGTTTTTTGAGATCATCCTCTTAGTAGTGTTGTGTAATAGTGTGCGATCGTTTAGACTATCACCATAAATTCAGGATTGAAGTTTAAGTGCCAACACAATTATGATTAAAATCAATGTAACAGTTGAAGAAAATTCACAATCATTCTTCAACAAAACTGGTATGGGCGGAGATAATATTTCCATAAACCCGAGGAAAAAAAAAAGGAAAGGAAGGGAAGGCGTGAGGAACTAGAGACTTACAGTGATGAGGGGAGAGCGAATTAGATGATAGTGAATGCGAGGCGTGGGGAATAGCGATAGTAGTTGCGGTGAAGGAGATGAGCCCAGCTGCCTTCATTTCTTCTCTTCTCTTCTCTTCTCTTCTGGATATATTTAGCTTTTCTACGGTCCGGGATTTGAAGTTTTGAACAATGGAAGGAAGAAGACAAAGGCGTGAAGTCATACACATTAAACAACAACTTCCGGTCTTGATGTTAATCTCACAGGACTGACTGTTACGCAAAAGCCCAATCATCAACCACCAATTTTAGTTCCTCAATTGAGAGTTTGTGACTTATTATGTGTCGCAAAAAGCGAATACTATCTAACCTTTCTGAACCTGGCTTCACTCTCACCAGCAAGCTGGAGTCCCAACAACTCGATCGCCGCCGTACTCTATAAATTTAATGTCGCTTAATCTCTTAATTATTATCAAAATGACAAATTTAACTCCTCAATTTACACTAAATGTCAAATTCACCGTTAATATGTCACCTAGTAATATAAGGGGGTTTCACACGTAACATATAGTTATTGTATTACTATATGTAGCAAATAGTTAATAATTGATTAAATTAATTGTACGAATAATATTAATGATTTATTAATTATTAATTATTTAGTAAGTAATATGTAAAATTACTTATAAAACATAACTATATTATTAAATTTATTAAATTATCATTAATTTTAAAATAAATTTATCTTAAAAGTTATTATTACTCTCCAATCCTATGGTCATAATTTCACGATAAAGTGTCATTTCTGCTTTTCTTCTTTATATACATTATACAAACCTTAATAAATTTGCGTTACATTTTTGAAAACTTTGTCTATTTCTTGTTTTTTTCGTTCTTTTAGTCTGAAATTCATAATTTTTGGGGAATAAAAATTTACTGCGTTGTTGATGGAGGCCATTCCTGACAAACTACCACGAAGGCATAAATCACCCCGGCCAATAGAAAGCAGAAAGTTACCACATACCAAGACCAAATTAAGCCAACAAGCATCATAGAAATATAGTGTAATAATTCATACAATAAGATACAATAGCAATACGTATCCAACTAACGCCACAAAAATGAAGAAAAAAAATTAAGGCAGAAAATTATTCAGTAATATCGGCATATAGAGAGTGCTTTCATATCATATGCTACTCAAAAGTGAACATTCACTGGTCATAGAGTATGAATTATCAAAGATACAGCTACAGTTGAGATAAGAAATTGTTCATAAGAAGCATGATATATAGATAGCGGTGGAAGAAGAAACTCATACAAACATCGATAATTCAGGCCTGCTGTATGTATTGTTCGCGTCGTCCTCCAGGATGGGGTAAGCGGCCACAAGCGCATCCTGAGCGCCAATGTATAGTGAATTGTAGATCTTCCAGTAAACTTCTCGGACTTTGCGGGCAGGATGGAACAGTCCCTGGAGACAGTAATTGAGGATGACAGCAGCCCCGAGTGCGACTCGCATACCTTCGATGGCCTCCATGACAGCGTTGATGACATGGGGGGAAGTTTCGAAAATGTTTGGCCAGACGTAGTTCATAAGGTGGACCAGTGCATCTTCGCATCCGAGGCCAGCGACCCCTAGGGCCATGTGCTTCACAGCAGAGGCGGCAGTTTGCCTGTGTACCAGATCTCGGTCCATTAGAGCATCTTCGAGCAAGGGAGTTACGGCGTATATGTAGTCCTTCCCCATTTCGCCAATGTACTCGAAAAGAAAGGAGAGGGATTTCAGGACACCGTTCTGAACATTAAGCTCTGGGACCCGATATTCATTCATTAGTGCAGGGAGGACAGTGAAAGGAGAGCAGGTTTCCGCAACAATTGCAATTGCCACAGTTGTGCACACACGGTTCTGACGTTCCTGCACCTTGAGATTGTTCAACAAAGTTGCAAGGACATCCTGGGGCCCAATAGCTTTAGCAATATAGCCAAATGTGTTGACTGTTGCTCGTCGAATACCCTTCTTATGGGCTTTAAGCATCTCGAGAAGTTCAAAACAGATTCTCATCCATTCTCTTGCAGGTACAAACTCAGCCCCACGGTCAGCAATACGTCCAACCAGATCAATACAGTTCTCCTGGACCTTCTCATGACGATTCTTCAAAATAGGGGTCAACCGAGGAAGCAAATCCTTAATGGGAGGAGTCATCTTAGTCATACCAATAACATTCACAATTGCCTTGAGAGCACCCAGAATTGACCCCAGAACCTCAGGATATTCTTCTCCCAAGTACTCGTACAACACAACACCAAGATGGCCCATTAACTGTTCTTCTCCACACTGTTTCATGACCACTGCAATCCTGGAAATCAAATCTGCAGCTTGCTGTCTCACTTTAGCACTCTTATTGTTCAGACGCCACTTTATTGTACCACAGATCTGGGGGAGGTAGGGCTTCACCCTCTGTCCAAGGGCATTCACAACAGCACCAAATCCATTGAGCATTACATTGGCATCATCACTGGTCTGTTCTTGGAAAGCATAAAGAATGCCATCAATCAGAAGCTCTTCTAAACGAGCATCAATATCAGATGCACCAAGATTTGCAACCACCTTCTCAATTGTCTCCATGACCATTCTTCTATATGGTTCACTTTCATCTTTTAGGTCTTCCACGACTCTCCCTACTATATCTGCAACACCCACCTTGTTTGCAATTTCTACAGTTGTTTCAACAAGCTGCTTGTAGTTTCGGCGATCCAAAGCCATTCTCCTAACCCAGAAATTACGGAAGAACTCTGGAAGAATGTCATTTCTGATATATTCAGCCTCCACACCTTCTGTACTTACACATTGTTTCACCACTTTCAGCACAATTTTCTTCATCTCTTCATCAGGAGATTGAAATTCACGAATCAGAATAACCATAACCTCCTTGGTATAGTAGCTGGCATAGATGGCATCCATAAGAGGAATGATAAAACCAATAGCCTTCAAGAATGCAGCCAAAACCTTTCCACGATGCGATCTAATACCCTTCCACAAGGGCTTCAAAACTGAATCAAAACTCTCAATACCATATGGTGCAGCAGCCTCAGCAAGTGCAGCCAGAGAAAGAGCTGTAATGGTTCGGACCTTCTGGTTCTCATCATTTAATCCATGTTCTATAATTTCCACCAAAGATCTCAAGTGTGGAAGAACAGCACAGCCAATTAGAATAGCAATCTGTTGAACAATCTTAATACCTGTGTGACGAGCCTGCCAAGATTTCTTACTCTGACAGACTGCTTTCAGAAATGGTAGCAAGGCGGGAATACCAAGTGCAGAGGCAACAACACTGAATGCTCTAGCAGTGGTATTCCTGACATATTCATCAATGTTATCAATATCTGGACGCATGGCAGCAATCATAGTTGCCAAACCAGCTGCCTTGCTAAGGTTAGAGATAATCTCCCTTCCTTCAACACGAGCATAGTAATCTTCATCAATCAGTAGAGGCTCAATCACCACAAGAATCTTGTGTACATATGGACGAACCAACTCATCCAACTTGTAAAGTACCCTATCAATAACCTTCACAAGTAAGTGTCTCTCTTGGTCTTCCAAGGTTGGTTGCATGAGCAATGGCAGAATGCGATTGAAGAGTGGACCAGCACCAAACTCTCTGGCCTTATCAGTCAGCTGTCTCAAAGCTGTTTTCCTCTGAGGGGGTGTCCCATTCTTAACCTTGAGCAGAAGTTTCATAATCTTACGTTCCTTCTGCTCATCAGGAGACAACTCCTCTTCATTTTCCTCATTCAGTAAGGCACCAAAGTATTGGTAATCCTCAGGTTTCATAAGTGGCAAGCCACCTGGCATTTCTTTCGGTACATCAAACTGTTGACCCCTATTTTCCTCAGGAATGTTATAAAGAGGAGTCCCAATTGGAGTTGGGGTGGCAAGAAGCTTCCTAGCAGGTGTTCTGATAGGAACATAGGAAGCTGGAGGTTCCAATATCTTATAACCTTCTTGAGGAAACATTGCGTCAAGCTCTTCATCAGTCAAAGGGCGATTTCTTTCTTCAATGTCCTTCTCCCACCTCATTAGGTTATATTGCTCTGGTGTAAGTGGGCCACGAAGATTAATGGCACCAGGGGTAGGAGTAGCAAGTTCACTTCCACCAACAGGAGTTACACCTGGTGTATAAGCTGCAGCTGGGGTAGCACCGGACATTGGTGTTGCACTTCCCATAGTTGCTGGAGTCTCATCCCACCTTGATCTCTGTCTTTTGGGTGTAGGAGTAGCAAGACCCAAATTTTTTGGTGTAGCATCCCATGTCATTCCAGCAGGGGTTGCACCAGGAGTAACACCACCAGCAGATGGGGTAGCATCTGAATCAGCCAACCGCCCAGGAGTGGGGGTTTCATCCCACCTATTTTTCCTCACTGAAGGAGTAGCATCACCAACCCTTCCAGGTGTGGGAGTTGCATCCCACCTTCCAATCCCAGGAGTTGAGTCTGGAAGATCCCAGTCAGAACCTGTTTTGGCCTTCTTCTCTTTCGCACTATTCTCATCCTGAGACTGGTCCCACCTATTCCTCCTCTTCTGGGCAGGCTTTTCAGCTTCCGTTTCTTTCTCTGCAGCCCTTGCCTCTTCTTCCTTTTTCTTCTTTGCAATTTCTTTCATCAAATCTTCCTTTTGTCTCTTAAGAGCCTCCTCCCTCATCACATCCGCATACGTCCTCACATCCGGACCAGGGGTCTTATCCAAAAAAGGGTCATTCCTCTCAGGAGAAATAACGCGGTTCAACCTCCTCCTCCGATAATCATCCTCCCTATCAATAATCTTACTCGGTTTATTAAACCCCAGGTTTTCATCATCGTCTCCACCCCTTGGAGCCTCCTTGAAGAATTGTTTTGGGGCAGTGAACGATGCCATCTTCCTAGCAATCTCATTCTCGGCATTCTCAAAAGCATCTTCCTCATCATTCACAGGTATAGACTTTTCATAACCCTCAAACCGGTCAGTGCTGTATAGATCAGTATCAAAAGTCACAGCAGAAAGAGAAGCAAGCTGCTGCTCCATCTTCTTCCTCTCCTCCTGTGTCTTCTGTATCTCATCATCCATTTTGAATCCCTAGATAACCTTCCGCTGAAGCTGCAAACTTAAACAAAATTCCCGAACCCTAGTTTAACCTACAGCGAACCAGTAAGTAAGCCAAAGCCCGTAATTGTACACACAAACAACTTCACGCAAATCCCAAAATCAGGGACCTGCATACAAAATGAATCCAAATATCGTTTGTTAGAAACTCATAACATTAAGCAAGTTATCGCGAACTCAAACCCTCGCGGGGGAGCTAATCAGTAAACAAAATGAATATTACGCATCAACAGTGCACTACGATTGAAATATTATACGAATCCATGCCAATAAGAAGAACAAATCGATTCTTACTAAAAATTTAAATTAAAAATTATCACAAATTATGAAATATATAATCAGAAGGATCTTCTCATGCAAGCAAGCGGTTGATGAAATGAATGCAATTTGATGATAATGCTGACCTGATGGCAGCGATCGGTTGCTATTCAAGCAGTTGGAGAGTAGAGCTTAGCGGAAGCAAATGGCTACGAAATCAGCGTTCAGCATTTTATAGTGGATCCAAATAAGGGTTTCGAAATTGGAACCCTATTCGGATAAACCGACTAAGAAGGTCGTTCTGACCGCTCCATTTTTATTTTTTTTTTTAAACCTTTGGATTATTTGTGGAAAAACCAAAGATACAAAAAAAAAAAAAAAAAAAAAAAAAACACAACAACAACAACAAAAAAGATTTTAAAAAAATAAAGTCTTGGTGCATTAGAGTAAACTAGTATTTTATATGTGCGATGCAGTGAAAAAAATTATATTATTATAAATTTAAACAAAAATATGTAAAAATGTATTATATATATAATAATATAGCTACAATTCTATATATTTGGTCATGTATCTACTTTCATGACATTAAATTAAAATTTTATATAGTTAATATAATTTCTAATTATGTACATATTTAGATAAATTTATAGAGAAAATACATAATTAAATTGATTTACTCTTGCATTCAAAAAAAAAAAATTTGATTTACTCTTAATTGCATCTTGTTTTATTCTTATATATATTACCATTTCAACATACCAATAATAACCAAGATAATTTTTTTTTAAGGCCACGAGGTATCCTAAGCAGACTATTCCTCATTCTCACTGGGTGGGCCCAATGAATGGACAAAGTGCTGGTCATATTGATTTTTTCGAGATGGTTCGAACTCCCAACATCTCTTAAGGGACAAGAGTGCACGGCCACTCACGCCAACCAATCTGGTTACCAAGAAATTTGTATTTATAACTTTTAAAAAATAGTAAATTTTAACTTTTGTACGACTAAATTTAAACTATAATGGGATATATTTCCTTATATGATTATATAATACATTGTATAATATACTTTCCGTAGTTATAATGTATATTAATGGATTTATAATTAAAATACTTGCATTTTGAAATTACACAAACTTAATATTTCAATCTATTAGCTCCGGTCATATGTTGGCATTGCTTCTATTGATTGTACGAATATTATGCGTTCGTTTGTTGACTGTTTTATCCTATTAGTTCTTAGCTCGTCTAATGTATTAACTCACACTTTAGCTATATGGCCTATTCGCAGGCTAACACGTTGTACTTAGACTTTGTTTTCTTTTATTTTGTTTCGGTTCTTATGCAGTAGTCTACCATTGATTTTTTGCTTTCAAAAAATGTACTGTAACTTGGCGGATATTGGTATTTTAATGTTTTAATTAGAAGCATATATTGTACTAGTTTTTTTTTTTTTTTCTTATACTAAAGTATTAATTTAGTGACAATTGTACATTTGTATTGAATATTAATAAACAAGAGAATTGTTATCTAGTATAATAAATATATGTGTAAAGATAATGATAGAATAATCATAGATAGTTGGGGTTGAATTGTTCTAACTTTACATTGTAGCTTGAATTATATGTGAAATAATCAAATTATGTATATACGGGTTGAACTTCCATTTGGAAGATTGTGATTTCGAGCCTCAGTGGAGGCGTTATTGGCTCTTTGTGTTTCAGTAGGTTGAGAAAGTATATGAACAGATACTACATTGTAATAGAGCTAGTAGCATTCAAAAAAAAATGTATATACATTTTTTCACTAGCTTGTTATATTGATTTGATGTTTGTTTTCTTTGTATGCAATTACTGCATTTATTTTATTCACATATCACATATAATAAAATTAAATAAAACTAATAGTTTACAAAAATCTAGATCAATTAGTGCAAAATAACATTAACAAAAGGTTATAACAAGTAGAGCTTTTTTAAATAACGCTATAACATAAAATAAATGATTAGTGATCATAACTCATAATGTGTTACCACTCAATTTGCATTAGAAAATATAAATTATCTTTTGATTCATTGCAATTATTTGACTATCATTGAGTTTTATATAAGCTTTTATTTAATTTACAGTCACTCATTTTTTCACCATAAATTTATTTTACGGGTACGTCGACTTTTATACGTGGACGCGTTTGAATGATTATTGGTTACTTGAATGTATCAATGTGTATTAATCTCGCTTTGATTCATTCAAGTATTTTTATTAAAAAATGTACGGAGTAATATTTTTCAAAAATTATTTTATTGGTTAGTAATAGATTGATTAACATTGCTTTATTAATCAACTAAATCACTAATAAGACATTGTAAAATGGATTAGATAAGGATATATTATAAAATGAATATGACAATGAGATATTGATTAGATAAGGTTTGCACGGATTTAACTCACTGATTCAATATATTATATTTGAAATGAAGGATCAATGTTTGAATTTTGATAGGAATAGTGTATTTTTGTTTGAATGCTACTGACTTTATTAAAATGTAATATCTGTTAAGAGATAGTGTATTTATATTTTTTTAAATGCTATGTTGAATAGAGGTATAGGAGCTTTTGCCGTTGAGGATTTAACTTTTTGGGAAAGATGAATTACACAATATTTTGCTGTAAAATGGTAAAAATTTATGTAGTAATTTTAGTGGGGGAATCCGGGGAAAAAAGTAAAATAAAATGAGGCAATCAAATCTTCTACAACTCGCTTCTCCTTCGTCAATCTTCAGTCTAGCCTCTCTCATTCCTACTACTAGCAGACGATCCAAACCCTAACACACTTCTCAACCTTCGCCAAAATCTCCTGCGCTGAATGTGAGGCTCTAGTTTATACTTCATTGCTTCTAATAAGTAATTTCCGTATTATTTTTCATCGATAATTTATGAAAATATTATCTCGTGTCCTCATTTCTGCACAAGATACTGTGATTTGATTCGTATTTTTGTTTGTTGGTTTTTATATTTTTGACGGATGTATTCACTCTCACTGTATCATTGCCTGTTGGACTTGAAGAAATTGTCTGTTATTATTATATGTTTGTATTAAACAAAAAAATTAATTTGATGCTTTGTGGAATAAAATGTGCTGTTGGTATTTTTCTGCTTTAATTAATGGTGAATGGAGCTATGCATTGTATATAAATGTATGCTAATTTATTGAACATCAACTGTAATTACCTCTCACTGAGGATGTACAGGTATTTATCTGCTTGTATGTTTTAAACGCTTGTATGCAATTATGTATGGACATTGCTGTTGCTAATGTAGGAAATTTAATGCTGATAAAATGGTAGCAATTGATTTTATCATGGACATTGGAAAACCAGTTTCACGGAGAGGATCACATGAAACTGAGTGAAGGAAAGAGACACTGGAAAGTGAAATGTGTTGGAGTATAGTTCAATAGAGAAGTGGGATATTAAAGGCAGATACATAGCACATGAATTGGAAAATATGGAGTAATATATATTTTTTCATATTCTTCTAAAAAGTAAAAATGAATAATGCGTGAATTCAAGTGGACTTAAATCTGAGCATGCTGTGCAAGATATATTTTGGGGAGTAGGAACGGAAGGAAAGGTAAAAAGGAAATGAAAGTTAGAATTTGAGATTTGTTATTTTCACTCTCAATTTGCCTTCTAATGTTTCTGGAATGACTTTGTGACCAGCAACTCAGCAATTGCTATTCGTTTCTTTAGTCACCTATAAGTTTATTTTGAAGCTTGAAGTGTTCTTCCAGCAAACCGCAGGCCTACATCTGCCCAGAGTAATAACAGAAAAGCTCATTTTGGTTCACTCTATTGTCAGCTATCACCATCATCATCTGTTCATGTTCTAAAATAAAGAAGCTAAATTCATATTCAAGTGCTCGGAAGCATATTCCCCCTATATTTTCTCCATCACTCTCCCAGGCCCGTGTTATATGATATTCCATTTTCCTTTTTGTTGGTGTCCTGGTGCAACACTGGATGCAGATGGTAATATCCATCTATTAGCTTTACCATGTACAAACACTAGGTCATAGGTGACTGTTATGAAATTGATGCAAAATTTTGTTGAAAATCTCATGACATCACACGAGCGAAGTAACAGTCAAGTGAATCTGAAAATATAAAATAATAATTTATTCTAAGAGTTTGATCCACCAGTTTGAAATTGGATTTGAGATACATTTTCCATGGATTCCCTTGAAAGGAATTTTTGTTATCAATAAAATGATAGAGAGAGGGATACATTTTCTATCGAGGCTGCCTTCTGTCTATTCAATTGCAAATTACTTGCTTGCTTAGAATTCTTAAGTGATGTTCAACATTTAGAAGGGCGATATTTTAGGGAGTGGAATTTCCATTTTCATTTGCTACAATATGTTGTTTCCTTCTTAGTTTACTATGGAGTGCATTGTATATTGTGTTCTTTTCACTCTACTCTTGTATTTTTGAACGTTGAAATATTGGATGGACTCCACCTTATTTATTTATTGTTTTAAATATGATTTCCTTGATTTGGTTAAACTAATAAGTTTCTTCTATAGCTGATTATGCATTCCAAACAAAATTCATTTTCAGGAAAGCCTGCTGTAATGATCTACTGGCACAAAGTTACCGCCTTTGAGTCTTGCTGATCAGTTCCACAGCCCCTTTATGTTGATTGTCCTGATTTAGTAGGAATACTTTGTAAAAAGAAGAAAAGAACGATTACAACCCTCAAATTTTGTAATTTGTAAATGATGCAACATTTTATATTAGTTTCAGATATTTTGACAGAAATATGTTGACCTGACTTGGATTTATCTCTTCTTTCCTCTTGTTTGGTCTGCTATATATAACTGCAGAGTTTTTGGGTTTCTAATTTTGTATTGATTACGTATTCAAAAGAATTTTGGCATCTTTAAGTTGCATTGTTTGGCTGCCTGAACTCCAAGAAATTTGTTTTGCTGAAAAATGGAGAGCTTGGCACAACTCGAAGTGTTGTGTGAGAGACTTTACAACTCACAGGATTCTGCTGAACGAGCACATGCAGAGAACACTCTCAAATGCTTCTCACTAAACAGCAGCTACATCTCACAGTGCCAATACATATTAGACAATGCATCAACACCTTATGCACTAATGCTGGCTAGTTCAAGCTTGTTGAAGCAAGTGACAGAACAACACCTATCTTTGCAGCTTCGGCTTGATATTCGTAATGTTCTTATTAGCTTGCAGTGACTTAATTTTGAAGTTTTAGTCTATAAGGTTTTTCCTTTTTTTCTTCTCTTATGTGCCTTTGACATCCTCTGTGTAGTTCTAGGTTTTTCACTCCAATCCCTGTCAAATTGGATGAATTATAAAGGTTCTAGAGCAATATATGTTCCACTTCCTATAAATGTGAGATGAAATAAGCTTTTCTTTGTAATATAGTAAAGTTTTAAACTTTGTTTGCATAGTTAGTAATAGATGGTGCTCTGCATAGGTAAGCTAGTGACATGGTTGCCTTGGTGAAGGGGAAAGGGGAGGTTGTGTGTGAAAGAAAATGTGAAAAACAATTGTAGTCCATATGCACTATAAGATGGATCTTGGAAAGAGTTGTGTGCTTCTACCCTGCACTTTTTGCTAATTTATGGTTTTATTTAACTTTAGCCTTTGATTTCTTTCATAATTAAATTTATATATTGAATATTGATTTGTTAATATCTACATATTGTGATACGTTGACAATTAAGGATTTGTTTGGCTAATCTGTCCTCTTTCTGAAGGAAACTATATTATAAAGTACCTGGCCACAAGAGGACCTGACTTGGAGCCTTTTGTAACTGCATCTTTAATTCAACTGTTTTGCCGGGTTACAAAGTATGGGTGGTTTGAAGAAGACAGTTTCAGAGACGTGGTTAAAGAATCAACAAACTTTTTGAATCAGGTAAGTATTGTCTGATGTCTACTGGCCATATAATGCTATAATGACACTGAATAAATTCTTTGGATATTAATTTGTCAAGAGGCATGTGATAATGCTTTTGCCCCTCCCTATCGTGGGGTTTTTTTTTTTTTTTTTTTTTTTTTTGGGGGGGGGGGGAGGTGTTGGAAATATGATATTAGTGCTAATCATGGTTTTCCGTTTACATTTATTATTTTTTTGAAGCTTGTCTTGCTAATATGTTCTTTTTTTTTTTTCCTCTGTTATTTATTTTGCTAGCTCTCCATCTATAGATTTCATTTGTAGGTTTCTTCTAAATCTTGCTTAGAGTATTTGTTTAGCCTTTGAGTCAACTTTGAATCTGCAATATTTATCTATACTTTGTTCTAAATACTTCTTTTTAAAAGGAAAGGTTTGTGTTTACATGTCCTCAAAAGTAAATATGCTGTCTATGAGCTTCTGGTGTGTTGTTTTTTGCTTAATTTTTATTTTACTTGTCCCCAGACACCATTGCATTATGCCATCGGTTTGAAGATATTGAATCAGCTCATCTCTGAGATGAATCAGGTTCATCTTCATCTTAAAACTCCTTGTTATTTTGTGATACTCAAAGGATTATTTATCTTCCTAAAGCCAAGGAAAGGACTAAGAAATATTTACCATGTGACATAGGATTTTATCTTAAGGCTTTGGCTAGATTCATGAGCTTATACTAAATGTATTAGGAACTTGCCAGTAGTGTTAGAGAAGTGCTGAGGGAGGGTATCATAAACCTTTTTGTTTTCACAGCTATATGTGTCATGTGATAGTTTTAATCAATCCATGAGGTAATGGGCTAACAGCAATAAGGAGATATCAGAACTCTTTTAAGCATACCATTACTTTTTAAATTTAATCAGCTAGAATTTATTGACTTAACAAACATCTTTCTCTAAAGAGAAGCTGTTCTTATTTGTTGAATGAGAAAAAACTATGAAGATTGATGGTTTGGCTGACTTCTAGTGCACAATGTATAATGGTAGCTTGAACATCCTATAATCACTGTCTAGAAAGCACTAAAATGCTCTAATTTCCAGAAATTCTTGGTTCTAATACAGCTTTTATGAAGTATAATACTCTTTTGGCATCTTAGTGGGCTAAAATTATGGGGATTCAGGTAGTTTTGGACTACTTTGTTAGATGGCATGTTCTCCTTAAAATCTTGCTTTCTTCCTAGTCTAATATATAAAGTTATATTTTCTATCAAAAGCTTCACCAATCACCATCTTAATTATTCTGCCATACCCTATATCTGGAAGGGAGCTGTACTCTGACTTAAATCAAATTAGTGATGATTTTGAACTGAAGTGGGTTTGCTCCTGTCTTCTTATTGTGCTCACCCTTCTGCTTGTGATACAGTTCTCATATACTAACTATTAAGCCTATTTTTCCTATCTATGAGACTATGACTATCTTTGATTGAGTAGTTCATAAACGTACTATGTTGTCTGCTGATGCATTTCTCTGTATTTCTGCAAACTTTTTAGCCAAGTCCTGGGTTGCCATCTGCACAGCATCGTAGGGTGGCTTGCTCCTTTAGAGACCAATCACTTCTTCAAATATTTCAAATATCCCTTACTTCACTGTCACAACTGAAGAATGATGGTACAATGTCAATACCTTTTTCAGAATTGCAATGCTTGCTTTTTATGAGTTGAGTTTAATACATATGCTCTTCATCACTATTTGTTTTAAATACTTGCCTCCATTGTTGACGATGCAGTTGGTGGCAAGTTACAAGAACTGGCAATTGCACTATCTCTCAAATGTTTGTCTTTTGATTTTATGGCGACAACAGTTGATGAAAGTTCAGAAGATTTTAGCAATATTCAGGTATCTTTAGCATTTCCTAATAGTAATGTAGCTCCTTTATGTACATTTGGAGTTGTTATCTATTGTTCCCGATTAAATACTTCACAGATACCATCTGCGTGGAAGCAAATCCTTGAGGATCCCTCAACAGTACAGATATTTTTTGATTACTATGAAATCAATGAATCTAATGTATCAAAGGAGGTAAGAACATTAGTATTTCTGTTGTCTTTGCAAGTGGATCTTGCACTCAAGTTAGGTAGCTATATAGTTGTCTATATTTGATGTTGTTGTAGGAAGGTGACTTGGGTTTTTCCATGATTCCTTTTGCTTGCTTCCTAGGAAGGCTAGAATATTCAAACCTGTGCTTTTTATTCATTGTCATTGAAATCATTTCATGCACATTCAGTGTACGGATTTGAAATGATAATTAAATTTGATAGCTAACAAGTCTTAAATTTTACTATTAAGGCTTTGGAGTGTCTGGTTCGCCTGGCTTCTGTTAGAAGATCAGTGTTCTCAAGTGATGATGCTAGGATGAAATACTTGTTGCACCTAATGACAGGAACCAAAGATATTCTCCGAACAGGGAAAGGTGAATAAAAATTTTTGCATGTCCAAATTACTGTGTATAAGGGGTAATTGCAACCTTAAATTTTAGTAACTTTCATATTTGTTATGTTCACAGAATTTGCTTGGGCTTGAATTGATCAGTTTTGTGGATCATTGTGTTTGCACAGTTGAATAGTTCTTTGTTCTCCAAAAAGTAAAATTGGTTTCAAAACATCCCAAATTTTCAATTATATGATTATGTTCAGAATTTTAACTGGAGTAGAATATATGTTAACTTGGAATGAGTTATTCAGTGAATCAGTTCATTGATGTGAGACTGCCTATTTTCAGTACTAATCAAAGCCAGTATGATTGTTACTATTTAGTATTGATAATATTGGAGATTTGGAGAACTTCTATGGTGCTGATGGAATTCTCTTCACTCTCTGAAACAGGACTTACACTTCATGATAATTACCATGAGTTTTGTCGTCTTCTTGGACGTTTTAAAGTAAACTTTCAGGTACTCCGCTTCCTTTTTTTCTGATCTATGCACAATATCAACAATATGTTGTTTTTTTTTTTTTTTTTGTTTTTTTTTTTCCCATTTATTTACAATAGTTAAAGGATTCCTAGGTTAAATTTTATGAATGCTGCCTAAACTCAAGCATAGGTGCCTTAGTGTTTATAGATTTAGTTTCCTTGTAGAGATTTCAGGATTCCCAATTTCCCTGTTTCCCCACCTTGTGTCTCCTTGTTCAGTATAAATATCCCATTCAATGCATTCAATTTTATTGGAATGTGCTGAATATAATCTTTCTCTTGTTCTTTTAGTCTTTTGTAGCTTATGCCTGAATGTCAGATCTGTCTCTTTGCCACTCACCAGTCCGTCATCTCATGAATTCTATCTTGAGTTGCCAATGTATGTGAAAATTCTCCAATAAGGCATTGCTTCTTCACTAGTATAATTTGGATGTCTATATCTTTTCTACTTAATGAGATGAGATCAATACACTAAAAAGAGGATTGATTTAAAATTCAAGGCTCCTGCATCATGCAGGTTATAGTGAAGGAAAAATGCACAACATTGCATCTCTTTTTCAGAGGATTTGTTTCTGTGGTGTAAACACATGACCTAAAGATCAACAGAAAATAACTCTATGCTTGAATTCAAAGTGGATGCTTTTAAATAGATCAAAGCTGGTATATTATTGCATATCTTTCCCATTCAGAAGTTAGAAAAAAATCAATTATTAATAACTAAATGATCGCAAAAAAGAAAAGAACCCCAAGTGAGACATCAAACATTGTTAGGCTATAAAGTGACAGCAAAACTTCCATATTGTGCAACACTGCTTCATGTTCAGCTACTCCAAATGATCATATTTACCAATGCAGCTCTAGTTTACTTCAGAAGAATGAAGATGTGCTTTTTGTTGTATCTATTTGGCAGATGAATTGTTTTCTGAAATGCAGAGTGTGTACGAGCTAACACATGAAACCATGGGCACAAACTAAATAAATGAATTGAACATTCTTTAAGTTGTGATCTTCAGAAGTTATGAAGTTTATTTCTGTACATAACTGACATGTTCACTGTATAATTTGCTTCAGTATTGTGAAATGAGTTTATGCTTACTTCCATCTGGTCAGTCTATCATCTCTAAACTGAAAAATGTATATGGGTTGATTTATTCAATAATGAGAAGTAATGGACGAGTATCAAACTAGTGATCTTTGAAAAACTCAGAGGTCATTATATATCTTTGAGCTACCATATTTGCTTTCATGTTTTATATTATTCCTGGGTAAAGCTTCTTACAGAGGTGGTTTTGTAAATTATATTACAGCTGCAAGAGCTTGTAATTGTTGAATGCTATGGTGATTGGATACGTCTAGTGGCTGAATTTACTCTGAAATCTCTACAGTCGTGGCAGGTTGCCAGTTTTTTGTTGATCTTGAGAAATCTTTTCATACATTTGACATTGTTTGTCATTGATCCTGACTTCCTGGAACATCTGATGATATATCATCTTTCTCATCAGTGGGCCAGCAGCAGTGTTTACTACCTCCTTGGACTCTGGTCTAGGCTGGTTTCATCTGTACCATATTTGAAGGGGGACACTCCAAGCTTGCTGAATGAGTTTGTACCTGAGATTGTCAAGTGTTTTATCACATCGAGATTTGGTTCTTTTCAGGTTGGATGCTTTTGATTCTCATGACAAGGTGTTATGAGTTCATCTTATTAATATGTTCTTTTGCCCTATCATTTATTGTTTGCTTGGTGCAGGCAGGACTTCCTGATCCCTCAGAGAATCCCCTTGATAATGTAGAGCTTTTACAGGATCAGCTTGATTGCCTTCCTTACCTTTGCAGATTTCAGGTCAGTTTTGCTCAAGATTCAAACAAAGAATATCAGTATAAAATTAGAAACTAAAGTCAGCATTGTCTGATGACCTGTAACAAACATGCATTTACTGAACTTGGTTTCCTGAGTTGCAGTACGAGAGCTGTAGCTCATATATTATGCAGATTACAGATCCTCTTCTGCAGTTGTATATGGTATGTCAGATATTACCATTCACAAGTTCCTGGAGGTTGGAAAAAACTTTTTCATTTCCAGTATTAACATCTTTAAAATCTATTTAAAACAGGAAGCGGTTGATCTCCAAGTCATTTCTGTTGTTGAAACTAAACTTGCTTGGATAGTGCATATAGTTGCAGCTATTGTTAAGACAAAACAACTCAGTGGTTACAGGTATATCTTTACTTATAAATGTGGGATATATATGTGTTTTTCAATCCATTTACTCATAACTTGTGTTTTTTTTTTCAACATTAGTGGGGAATCACAAGAAATCCATGATGCAGAACTTTCAGCACGTGTTCTTCGGTTGATAAATATCACTGATAGTGGTTTGCATACTCAGGTGAAGTCGTTTCTCCCAACATTTTTGTTCTTATGGAGACAAATGCATTAAAGTTTGTGTTTGGCATGATTTACTGCTCTGGTGGCAAAATAGTTTTTAAGTTTTTTACTTGCATACTTCTTCCTCTGATTGAAGCCTAGGGTGGTTTTTGCATTGAAATGCTCTTACATAGTCTTCTTCTCTATCTTGCAACTGGCAGAGATATGCTGAAACAAACAAACAGAGGCTTGACATTGCTATTCTCATCTTCTTTCAAAACTTCAAAAAATCATATGTTGGAGACCAAGCAATTCATTCATCTAAGGTAAGTGAAATTGAAATTTTGAAACCAATCTATGCTAGATGCTTGGACAATGATGCTAGAGTTTGTTTACTCACATCTTTCTTGCTGTTTGTTTATTGTGAACTGTTTCTCTTGCAGCAGTTATATGCTAAATTGTCTGAACTTCTTGGGCTTCACGATCATATGCTCATCTTAAATGTCATCGTGGGAAAGATTGCAACCAACCTTAAATGCTATGGCGAGGTGATTGTTATAGTAGAGCAATTGGCCTGTTGCTATTCCCAAAGATATTCATGATTTCAATCTTAATCTTGCTCTTTTTTGCAGAGTGATGAAGTTATTGATCAGAGTTTAAATCTCATGTTGGAAATGGCTACTGGGTTAGTGTGTTTCCCATCTTCCCCTCCAAACTGCTTTTTAGCTCCACCCCAACAAAAGCTTACAAAATAACTTTGGAAGTTCAAATGTTATGGTCTCATTATTACTTTTGTTGATATTCAATAATATGCAGATATATGACTGCAAAGCTTCTTTTGAAGTTGGATACTACTCAGTTAATAATCTCCAACTGTAATGTCAGTACAACACTGAATCTCCTATTCCTTTTCTCTGCTGTAAATTTGTGATTTATTGACATATGATGCTTAGATTGGGTTTTACTTGCTTTTTTTTTGCATATTCAGAGGGAACAGTTTCCCTTTTTAAGAGATTACAGAAGCTCACGCAGTAGAACAACGTTCTATTACATATTGGGCTTGTTGATCTTCATGGAAGACAGCTTTTTGAAATTTAAAGCATCAATGGATCCACTTCTACAGGTATTTTATGTTCACTGTAACTGGAAGGAAAAAAGTTAAACTAATTTTACCCATTTTCTTACCTTTCATAGCTTCAGAAGACCATGAAAGGATTCAGTGTATGGAAAATTGCCTGAAATAGGAAGAAAATGAAAGTTACGGACAAAAATAGGAAAGACTAGTGGATAATTGGACAAACCTAGGAAAAATGCTTTGTGGAAATGCGTTTTTGGTGTTGACTGGACCACAAATGCATTTCCCAAAAGCTTCTTTCTTTTGTATTATTATTATTTTTTTAAAACTTATACCCCAAACGCATTTCCGAAATGCGTTTGGGGTATATTCACGTATGCCACAAACCATGTGGCCGCTGCTGTCCCCCTCGCCGCCTCTGTCTCTGGCAAAAACCCCATTTTGCCTATGCAGCGGCTTGGAGCTGCCGTACGGAATGACCGCAGCTCAACTTGACACTATCGGGACGATGAGTTACAAGGATGTACTGACCGAACTGGTGAATTCCCTGGAAGCCATGAACGTGAAACGAGTCAATATCAATATTCTTTCACCAGCAACCACAAGCATAAACCGTATGAATCTCAGCCACAGCATTGACCAGACCCAGTTCAGTCTTTCTTTGTCTACTCCAGGCGGCCACAGCTACGGCAGCGAATTTCTCACCCCATGCGTTTGGGGTACAAGTTTTAAAATTTTTTTAATACAAAAGAAAAAAAGCTTTTGGGAAATGCGTTTGTGGTCCAGTCAACACCAAAAAATGCATTTCCCGAAAGTTTTTTTTCCTAAGTTTGTCCAATTATCAAATCTTCCCTATTTTTGTCCATAACTTTCATTTTCTTCTTATTTCAGTCAATTTCACTTCAGTATATTGTACTTAAAGTTTTAGTTTTGTTACTTAATCTTGTACCTGTAGTGTTAATTTGTTTGTTTTTCAATTATGTAGTTTATCCATACCTTACTCCCAAGATATTCTTAATATTAAATTTCCAATAAATATCTGTTTCAAACTTTTTGTCTGAGTGACAATGATTCAACTGAAGGTTTTCCTGAGTTTGGAATCAATACCAGACTCATTATTTCGCTCGGATGATGTGAAACAAGTTTTAGTTGGATTGATGAGAGATCTTAGAGGAATTGCAATGGCTACCAGTAGGTTGGTTTTGCTGTCACATAGTTTATTTTTACGTGATTTCTTAATTCTTACTGATTTCTAGTACATTCTTCACTGAATATATACAGTCGGAGGACATATGGTTTCCTTTTTGATTGGCTATATCCAGCACGCATGCCACTTATACTGAAAGCCACCACTGTATGGGCTGATGTTTCAGAGGTCAGAACAAATTGGCAATTCATACCCCCCCCCCCCCCCCCCCCCCCCCCCCCCCCCACTTCGTTTATCTTTAAGGTGTAATTTAACTCTGTCAAAGAGATGCATTATTTTTACACAAATGTTGGAAATGAGTAGGTGGATTAGGAATTTCGACATTTGTATCATGGTGAGGTACTGGCTTTTGTACTTTGATGCACTGATTATGGGTGCTTTGAGAAAATATTTACCAACAAAGAATGAACTACATGGTCAGTTATATATATATATATATATATATATATATATATATATATATATATATATATATATATATATATATATATATATATATATATATATATATATATATAAGAATAGGAAATTGCATTTTGTCAATTCTCATCTGTTTTTAGTACTTGATGTGCTCAGCAACTTGAAGCTTCTGATTATTACAGTTAATGCCATATCTATTCAGGAGCAAACATTTAGGGGATGTTTGGTTCATGGAAAATGTTTTCCAAAGGAAAACATTTTCCTTAAAGTGAAGGAAAATGTTGTTTTCTAGTGTTTGGTTCATGGAATTCATTTTCCATTGGAAAATGAATTCCTTAAATTTGAGGAAAACAAAATCCTTGGTTGAACCAAGGATTTTGTTTTCCATGGGAGATGGGAAGAAAAAGTGACTAGATTGCCTATTTACCCTTGCTTTCTTTTTAAATTATATTACTTTTATTAATTTGTAGGGGCATATAGGTCTTTATACTCATTATTCCTTACAATTCCAAATCTAACCAAACAATAGAATTAGTATTCCCAGTAATTCTTTTTCCACCAACCAAACAATGAAATTCATCTTCCTAGTAATTGTTTTTCCATGGAATTCCAATTCCACTTCCCTTAAAATATTTTCCGCGAACCAAACGAGCCCTTAGTATTAAATATTTAGTATACGTCATGGTGGAACAAGGGCTCCAAGTGATACCCCTCAGATTATAATGCCACTGGGGAAGTCTTTTTTTGGAAGGGGATTGGTTGGGAGATGACATTTTATCACTTTTTTAAAAATATATTTTTTATATTTTTATTTGGTAAGTAATAATTTCACTGACTAGAAATGGTGTGAAGCTGGTGCTGCACCATACCAAACTAATGGTCAAAATTAAGTAGAGGTTGGAAATCATTAAGCTCCTCTGTGCAAACATTACTCTTTTTTACATGAATACGAAATAACTTTGAAGCAATCTTCATTTAGGTGATTTTCCATCTTTATACTCCTGCTAGTACAAGGAAGGGTGATTTCATTTTGCAATATGCCCTTGTGCTAACATTTTGTATATAGGCCACATATTTCAATGTATCAATTTTCTTTATGAATTCTCCATTTAGTTCTCAATGAGGTGCTTTCTGAGAATCAAGATGATCACTCCATCTCATTCTCATATCTTTGAACTCTATGCATCATTATTTCATGGAAGTTGGTTTCTTGAAAGTTGCCTCTTCCATCTAAGGTTATTTTGTGCTTGTTTGGTCCCATGATAATGATGTGTGATCGCATGTTTCAATGGAATGACACAGGTCACAACACCAATACTCAAATTCATTGCTGAGTTTGTGCTGAACAAGTCCCAACGCTTAAATTTTGAAACATCATCTGCCAATGGAATACTACTTTTCAGGGAAGTCAGCAAATTGATAGTTGTGTATGGATCAAGAATTCTGTCTCTTCCCAATCAGGTGGATATGTATCAGTTCAAGTACAAGGGGATGTGGATTTCTCTAACTATTCTCGTAAGAGGTAGGAGCATTCTTAACTTTTAAAATCATACTATCTATTTAATGGCACTTTTAAGTGGAAAACTGTGACTTGCAATATGAGCAGATTAATAAGGAGTCAGAATTTGAAGGCTATACTTCTTGGATCTGTTTTGTTTAGCTTTACTTGTACATTTCTATTGAATGAACTTAGTATCATATTATTGTCATTTTTATTTTTTATTTTTTCTGTTTGGCCAGAAGCTAGTAGCTGATAAGCTAATTGATTGAATTTGAAGTGTTAATGAAATAGTTTTTTTAGTGTAAAAGGACTTAAAGGGATATTTTTGAAAGTATATGTTATTAATTTGGTATATTTTTATTTTTTATTTTAATAACATATTGTAAAATTTATTTTATAGTTTGCGAGTTTTATGGAAAGAAAGAAAGAGGGAAAAAAAAAAGAAGAGGAAAGATAAAATAAGAGATGGGAGTGCATTACATTGGCAATTAAAAATTACTGTAAAATTGGATTTTTTTTTTTTATTCATATGTGTAATGTGTTAATGTACAAAAGGATGAGGGTAAAACTGGAAAATTATTAAAAGTTAACTTCTCTTAAGTTAAACTCTAATTTGAGTAGCTTCTCATAAGCTATGGAGTGTAAGTTACCAAAAAGCTTGCTTCCAAAGCACTCAGCTTTGAATTTTCTATTATTCAAAATGTTCTTTTTTTAGTTTACATTTTGAATCATTTTGAGAGAAGTTATCTTTGAATTACTCAGATGCATTTTTTATGGGATAACATGGTGTTGGCATTGCTATGGGATAAAGCAGCTACTACATTTTATGGGTCTTACTTAAAGATTTGCAAGGGTAGATTGGCATGCTTATGTTATTTGACTCTCTAATACCTTCTTTCTTTCGTTAGATGACTTCTTTTCCTCATTTTTCTGTTTCATTAATAAAATCTTTTTCTTTCCCGTTAAAAGATTAATTTTTTGTATAAAACGAGAAGGAAATGACTGAATGAGAGGAAGGAGCGCCGTTTAGTGTGCTTGTTCTTACTACCAATGTATATCCATGATTTCACTACATGAAAAAGGAATGCTATTAGTCTTGGTTTCTCTTGAAGCTGTCTTAGTTGCCCTCTGTATTTTCATTTTGCAACACTATAAAGTTGATTTTTGGTCTTTATGCTACATTTTTTTATGATAGCACTTTGTGGTAACTATGTCAACTTTGGCGTGTTCGAGATATATGGGGACAGAGCACTTGCTGATGCTTTAGAAACTGCTATGAGGATGGCTTTATCTATTCCTTTGACTGATGTACTTGCATACAGAAAGGTAAGTCATGTATTTTAGTAAGCATCTTTTATTGATTAAGCATTAGCTGCTAGTAATTTGTTGAGAGCATTTTGTGATTCGTTGTATGGATGCATACTTCAATTGAGTCATCTCACTTGTGTTTGGCTGCTAGTTTTAATACTAAGCATCTTTTGTCGAACAAACCTTCAGCTGCTAGTAATTTCCTGAGAGCATTTTGGGATTCTTTGTATGGATGCATGCTACAATTGAGTCTTTTAACTCATTTTTGGAGAAGATTTAATTGTTTAACTTAGTTTTTTTCTTGGGATAATTCACTTAGACCTCTGAGGCTTCTCAGAACTGTGGGGGTAGCCCTTTTAGAGCATTGCTGTGAAATGACCTATTCTCTTATAATACAAGTAATCATTATCCCACAAAAAACAGTCAACCTTGTGAAGGGGGTAACTTTTTTTCATATGGTAACTAAAAACAATCACTTGAAACAGGGTAACTGAATTAATTCTTCTAATTCATATTCTTTATTTTCACTTTTTATAGTTCTATTAAATTAAGAAGAGGTTAAAATTCTGAAATAAATTCAGTTACACAATCATGCTGTATTTTGATTGGTTGGTTCCAAAATTATTCTGTAGATTCCAGCTGCACAATCATATGCTTCTTTTGGCTATTTGCTGTGTTATGTGTACTTCTATACTTGATTCTATTGAGTAGTTTCTTTTAACAGTTCCCAAAATAATTAATTGCCTTTTCCTCTAAATGCAAATTATCCCCTTTCTTGAGCTCCCTTACTTAGAAAGAACAATACCTTACGGTTTTTTAATTGTGCAGCTTGCAGCAGCCTACTTCACATTTCTGGAGGCTCTAATGAAAACACAGATCTCATTTGTTTTGAATTTGGATACAAGCAGCTTTATGTTTATTGCTGGATCTTTGGAGTCTGGTCTTAAAGTACTGGATGCAAATATCAAATCACAGGTCTGTTCTTTGTCATCTTTCATTTTACCTGTTTGCTTCTTGCTCAATATCTATGGAACCTCATATAAACAGTGCTTGCATCTAATGTTTATTTGCAAGTTATATGATTGCTCCTTGATAATAATCTCATTTCTTTATAATGCATTTCAGTGTGCATCTGCTGTAGACAACTTGGCTTCTTTCTATTTTGAATGCATAACAGCTGGAGAGTCACCTACTTCCCCAGCCGCTCTAAAACTTGCTCAGCATTTCTCAGATTGTCCTAATATTTTTCTTGAAGTAAGTTCACTCTTCTTCCTCTTCCTTTTTTTTTTTGTACCATTTATATGGAACAGTGCCTTATGCATTGCCTTTCTTTGAGGTGCTCATCAGAATGTGTTTGGTAAATGGCTGTTAGTTGATAGTTGTTAGCTGATTGGGTTAGTGGGTTTAACTAGCTGATAGCATTAGCTGATTTTAGAGAAGTGTTTGGTAAATTAGCTGTTAGCTATTAGTTGATTACATACAAAATGACTTTCTCAAAAAGCTAATCGCTTTTTGAATTTTAGCATTTTGGAGCAATAAGTTATAAAAAGCTAATTAATCAAACACTCATATTGATTGTTTAACCAAGTCAAACAGTTAATAGTGGTCAAATAAGCCAAAATTAGCTGATAGGCTAAGTATTTTACCAAACAGGGTTATGTTTTTTTCTGGATTGAAGGCATTTCATTACTTTCAGTGAAGAAATTCTCTTGGTTCCTATGTTGTGCTTCTACAGTCATAATATGATAACTTTTATTTTGTGTGCTTCACAAAGAATACTCACTCTTTATAGTTGAAATAAATGTTCAATTGTCAGACTTGTACAGTACTCTATTCTGCCAAAATGCATATTACCTGAAAAGTATTAGAGATATTGTTTCTTCATTTTGATATTAGTATTTCTATCACTACCAAATGTTGCTTCCTTTTTTTTTTTTTTTTTTGGTTACAAATTGAAAACTTTCTCAAAAATGGCTAAGCGGTGAAACTCTATGTAATTAGTGTTACTTATTATGTTCACAAGCCATCCTTTTGGCTTAACACTTCTCTGAACTTCTACTCTATACCCAATAAGTGCAAGTAGAATGTTATACCCAATTAAGTGCAAGTAGAATGTTATACCCAATTAAGTGCAAGTAAATGATGCTATTGTGTTTTACTTGTAATGTAAGGAGTAAATAATAGTATTAGAAAATATTTGCATAAAAAATTTATTTGATCTGGATGTGATTTGATCAGGTAATATCACATTTTCTTGGTAATTATGTGAACAAGTTATACAATATTGGAAGTGCTGACATAAACATTTTCCCTGCTAGATATTGAAGACTCTCTTTGAGATAGTTTTATTCGAAGATTGTGGCAACCAGTGGAGCCTAAGTAGACCAATGCTGAGTTTAATATTAATAAGCGACGAGGTAACTTCTGGATACCTTTGCATTTATTTCCCTTATTGATTCATAATTTGTTTTCTACATTCCGCTGTGCATGGTTTGCTAGTTTGGCCGTGAAAGCACATTGGCTTTCTGTCTGTGATAGTCTATACTTAATGGCATTTTGCCTGATATATGATTGTGTATCTTGCAGATGTTCTCTAATTTGAGGGCTCAGATTTTGGCTTCACAAGTAAGTTTAATTGCCCATGTGCGGTTATTACACCTTGTTTCTTTTGTGGATCTGGAGTGTTCCCATCCCATATGTGACTGGTTTATAGTTTAAAAGTTGTGTCAGGAAATTCATATTAGAAGTGATGCCAGTCCTGATTTATATGATAACATAATATTTTTTTCATATTCAAAGGATCCAGAAATTTTTAATACACTTTTCAGGTGTGAACAATAACTTGTTCTTGACTGGTCTTCTTTGAATATTATTAAACAGCCAGTGGATCAACAGCAGCGCCTTTCCTTGTGCTTCGATAAACTTATGTCCGATATAACTCGAAGCTTGGATCAGAAGAATAGAGACAAGTTCTCCAACAATTTAACTAGATTCAGAAATGAATTCCGGACCAGATAAGACACTCTCAGCTCACTTAGTGCCATTTTGTATATGATCGCTCCTCCCTTCACCCTCTCCAAGACAAATGAAGAAAAAGAACAGATTTTAAAAGAAATGCAACAAGAAAAACAAAAGATAAGATAGATCAATGTAGAAGAAAAGAAACATACAGAGTATTTGAAGCATTGGAGGCGGTTGAACTACATATTCTCAAAAGATTCAGTCTTTTAGCCTTTCTTTTGCCTTGTTGTATGTGACCAATATCTGTATTCTGTGTACAGTTATTCATTTTATGAATTGGGGTTTTGTCTTTTGATGGTAGCTTGCCTTCTTCACTTTGCTGCCCATAAATTTCAATTTGTCGGGCTTTTGTGCTCTTAAGATGAAATTATATATGAAAAATTCTAAGTTGGTGATCAACATCATTATGTATAACATACATGATTTTGTGTGTGTATGTATATCTGTGTGAGTGTATATATGAAGGTGCTTATAGGCACCAATCAGTTGAACCCAGTATAGTCTCAAAGTGGATGGACAAATTATTAGTCTTGATCATTATTCTAGATTTTTTATATAATTAATTAATTAATTAATTAATTAATTCTAAGAGAAGATCGAAAGGGAAGGTGCTCCGAATTATTCAGGAGAGAATTGCCGGACTGTTTAATAGCCAGAAAAAAAATGATATAATGCAATCTTAATTTTAAGGTAGATTGCATTGACCTTTGACCCAAGCAGTCTCAGTCACGTGGCCGTGGTTCAATTCATGGTTCATAATCAACTAGTCATTGGTTAATTTGGATTTTTTTTAGGTATTACAAATCTATTTTAAAAAAAAGGACTTTGCACTTAATTTTACTAAGACTAACTGACTAAGTGAATATTTGTAGTAAAATGGATTGTCAATTTAGGTCTTAACTTGTCAGCACTTTTTATTATAATTACGGTTCGTAATTGTGAATCGTCTTATTCAAATCGTAATCAATAGTTCATAATTTGTTAAATAAAAAACTTTAACTATAATCATAGTTCATCCTATTTGAATTTTAATTATAATATTACATACGAATTAGGGTTGGATTGCATAGTACATGATTAAATTTTGAACCCTCAATTAACTCTCTAGTCTCACCACTAACAAATGGCTATGTTATTATTGAATGAGTAATACTATATCTACTTCCACATTTTATTTCTATCATCGCTTACATGTCACCCTTTGAAGTGTTAGTCAAATAGTTTTATTTTTTAATTTTTTTTTAGTGTAAAAGGACTTAAAAGGAATATTTTTGAAATTATATGTTATTAATTTGGTATATATTTTGATTTTTTATTTTAATAACGTATTGTAAAATTTATTTTATAGTTTGCGAGTTTTATGGAAAGAAAGAAAGATGTATTTTTTATTTTAATAACATATTGTAAAATTTATTTTATAGTTTGCGAGTTTTATGGAAAGAAAGAAAGAGGGAAAAAAGAAAAGATGAAAGATAAAATAAGAGATGGGCACATTACATTGGCAATTAAAAATTAATATAAAATTGGAATTTTTTTTCTATTAATATGTGTTATTGTACAAAAGGACGAGGGAATTCAAAAGAGATTTCAACAAGTGGTTATAAAAATTGAACTTTACTAATCATCGTTCAAGCTGTTTGGCTCTTTTCTTTCATATGGAATTCAATTCGAAGTTCGAAGCTGTTTGGCTCTTTCATCCAGAATTCCAAGCTGTTTGGCTCTTTTGTCAATGTTTTTAATTAAAGCTGGAATTCCAAGTTGTTTGGCTCTTTTGTCAATGTTTTTAATTATCAGCGAACTCAAAAGCTTTGTAAGGACCTAGGACCTAAGGAACTTACAAAGAGCCATCAAAGCTGACCTAAGGAACTTACAAAGAGCCATCAAAGCTGGAATTCCAAGCTGTTTGGCGAAGCTTTGTAAGGACCTAGGACCTAAGGAACTTACAAAGAGCCATCAAAGCTGACCTAAGGAACTTACAAAGAGCCATCAAAGCTGGAATTCCAAGCTGTTTGGCTCTTTTGTCAATGTTTTTAATTATCAGCGAACTCAAAAGCTTTGTAAGGACCTAGGACCTAAGGAACTTACAAAGAGCCAATAACGCTCCACTGAGGAGCGAACTCATAATCTTCCAAATGGAAGTCCAACCCAAGTACCATTAGACCACATAATCCTGGTAGGAACTTGGATTACTTAAACTCATGGATTTGCTTGAATTGTTACAAATGATACCCCATGAGGGGTATTTATAGTCATTCCACCTCCTAAATGGATGGTGGAGATTTACCTGATCTAATGACTAATAATCTAGTTCTAGAACATTCCATAAATCTTTACACAACTAAGAATATTTTATAGGGTTCTAGAATATTCTAAGTATCTCTACAACTACTAGTATTATATACATGCTTCTAGAAAATTTTATAAACTATGGGAAGATATGGGAAAGTTCAAGATAACTCTAGGAGAATGTAGGATACCTCGGAAATATATAGCTAAGTGCCCCGCGCGTTACATCCTCCCCCACCTAATTCGACGACGCTCTTGTCGCCTTGTATGTCTCCAAACGTCTTGGAATTGTCATAAATCCTCTTCGCGTTCCCATGTTGTCTCCGATTCGGGTAGTCCCTTCCACTTGATGAGGTAGTGAGTTTGAGGTGGAACTCCTCTTTTACGAACAACCCTTTATGTGAATTTGGTGCCCTTGTACATATAATTCCCGCAAGTATTGCATCTAACACTCATTGGAAGCATCATGCGAACCTTCACCTGGTGGTTCTTTGGTTGTCTCCGGCGCGGTATCTTCGCCGGATCGAAATCTGATGGTGTACTTTTGCATTGAAAATTATATTATTTTTCTAGAAAAAATAAAAACAGAGAATACGTTTATTTGTATTAAAAAAAAAAAAAAAGGAATGGAGAATGAAAATGATAATGTAATGAAAGGGGAAAGAAAATCTAAGTAAACACATTAGTGTAAGGTAGCATTACTATAAGATCTTAAATAAATTACTACGTTTAATTTGTTTTACCTATTTTTGCGATCCAGTGTTGAATTGGAATCATTTAATAATCATAAAAGGTATTACTCTTGTCTTCATGACTTCATCTAATTTTGAAGATTAGAATAAAAAATGAAGGAAAAAAAGTCATTATCTTCTGCATTCAAAGAAAAAAAAAGGCGTTATCTTTTGCAGTGGAGATGCTTCTTCAGTTGATATTTTTATGAGAGCCCTGAATGAATTGGAAAAGACTTTGGGTGTTCCTAATATTATTGTGGCATATAATTGTTTTTGGTCATTTATTAACAAATATGTTTAAATCACATTAGGAATGATGTTATTAACCTATCAAAATCCTCAATTTTACTTCTTCTTCGTAATAAAAAATGGGGACAAGGGTCAAATAGACCCTTGAACTATAGGCAAAAGAGCAATTAGGCACTTCAACTTTTAAAATGTGCAATTAGGCCCTTCAACTTATTATTTTGAGTCCAATAACAGGTTTTTCACCTGAAATAAACGGTCAACAGATCTGGTCGCTTTCTCCACCGGAGAAGACAACGGAACGGTTGTCTTCTCTGGTAGTTTTTTTTTTTTTTTTTTTAATTCGCCGGAAAACGTCGCCGGAATTTGTTGACCGTTTATTCCAGGTGAAAAACCTGTTATTGGACTTATTTGACTCAAAATAATAAGTTGAAGGGCCTAATTGCACATTTTAAAAGTTGAAGGGCCTAATTGCACTTTTGCCTATAGTTCAAGGGTCTATTTGACCCTTTTCCCTAAAAAATGTTATCAATACATAAGTCTACTACAAAATCTAAAAAAAATACAATTGAAAAAATCACAAGTCTATTTTGCATGGCAAAGCTTAAGTCTAGTGCACAAATTTACTTCATTAAAATTCAAAAGACTTGTGGTAGTTCTATTACCAAGAAGAAAAAAAAAAAAAAAAGAAGAAGAAGAGGATTTTGAGTGGTTAATAACGTCATTTTAATGTCATTTAAAGTACATATTTGTTGACGGATCGGAGGACCAAAAATGGTCATGTCACAATTATATTAGGACAAACATGGATGTTTTGAAAAAAAAAAATGACTAAAATGGAATACATATATAAATCTGCTAGGACCAAAAAATGAAAAGAACTTAACACTTAGAACTGAATATATCAAAATGCCCTTGTATTTAACTCCATTTAAACGATTTTGTTGATGGATGGCAAAAAAAGATCATATGTCACAATAATACTTGAACCAAATTAAACAAAAATATTTTAAAAACAAAAAATAACTAAAAGTAGATTGACACCTATAAATTAATTATGACAAAAAATAGAATTAACTCATAAAATATTCCTACATATTTACAAAAAATACTATTATATTTTTTATTTAAACTCCTATGAATTTTCTAAGACTATTATTTTTCCCCAAAACGATACTGTTTTTCTTACCAACCTATATATTAATCCAACTAAGTATATATATATCCATTATTACATTATTATTGAGACACTCTTTTTTTTTTTTGGTGCGCCCTGAGATTCGGTATGTTACACACTTCTAAATTTATCACTTCATGGCAAAATCCTAACCATTAATAAAGTTAAAATTATAATTATAAAAGTAAAACTAATGTCTCAAATTTTGCCACATCAATAGAGTATTAGTTGTTTTAATTTGCGCATCGCAAACGTAGGGTGTTTAGCATTTTCCAATATTAATTGAATAAACATCTCAAATTCTCAATTAATTCGAGTCTCAATAGACCAATTGTATATGGAATAAGTTTATTTATTTTTTATTTTACAAGAACGTCTATCGTTGTTATTCAAAATTTTGTAAATTGACTCATATGGAATTTTATACCAATTTGATTTCTATAAAAACTATTTAACGTTATGTTAATTAATTTAATATCATTGAATAAACATTATATATTTAATGAAAGTAAAACATTTGATGATTATTATAAAAAATCTACAAAAATAGAAAACTTAAATAATACTCGTAAAGAATAATAAAAGTATACCAAATAGTTTTTACTTGAATAGTGGAATAATACAAGTAATCATTATGTAACGCCCGTGCAGCATTGCTACACATTTCTGAGGTTTGCTACATATTTTCGGACTTCTCAAGCACATGTACATAGTATCCCATAGTTGGTAGAATATTATAGATGTATGTATATAACATTAGTAGTTGTAGAGATCCTTAGAACTTTTTAGAACATTAAGGAATCCTCTAACTTGTGTAGAGATATTTGAAGGATTCTAGAGGGCAAATCTTAACCACTGGATTAAGTAGATCTCCACCATCCATTGAGGAGGTGGAATGCGTATAAATATCCCTCATGAGGCTCATTTGTAAACCACCTCAACAATTCAAGAAACTTAAAGTGCTCTAAGTAATATAAGCTTCCAAGTACTTTGTCATATTCTTGCTATACTTATTTTCTTATAGAACATAGGTTCCCATATATGTAACATGATGTCAAGCATGACAAAGGAATGATATGTCAAAATAATTAACCAACAACGAAACTAGAAAATTATTCCACCGTTGCAATATAGCGACGGAATTCGCGGCCGAAGTTAATTCCGTCGCGAATTTTAGCGCAAAGAGAAAATTAATCCCGCGAAATCTTGGCGGCAAGTTGATAAGTGAATTTCCACATTATAGATTTTTTTTCTGAGTTATGTGAGACAGGGTGAGTTGAAATAGATTGGTGTTCCTTGAGTTAATTGGATACTCCCTAAACAATGACTGGCATTGGTTGAATTCTTTGTTTCTTTAACTTATTCCTGCTGAAAATTTCTTTGTTGTTCTAATTCATAATGCCTTGCCATTTAGCCCAATACTCAGGAAAAATTTATGAGGATTAAGCATGCATACAACACGCTGCTGAACTCCAAATCAAGAAAGAAGTATGATTCTGGAAGCAGCACAAATTACATGTTTAAACCCCCTTCACCCTGCAGGTAACTTTTTCAGGGATATGATGTACAAATTACATTAGGTAGATGGACCACAGATTTTGCTAGCATAACTTTCTACTAATATTTTAGGGCACTTTTGAACCTCTCTATCTTACAAGTTCAGGTCACATTGTGAGGCTGAAGCTTACTTATCTTGCAGAGGACTTCTTTAAGTATCTTCAAGAAGAATTCCGAAATCGGGAGACGACTCCAGCTTCGCGAGGGAAATCAAAGAGTTTGTGGGAGGAATTAGCGTTAAGTGATGGAATCTTTGCACCGTATATGACTTGAAACAAGACGAGCGATAAATGTGACCATAATCTGAGAATTATCCTACTCCCATCCATTTAATCTGAGTGTTAAATCTTTTCTTCTACTTTCTCCCCGTCTTGGGTCCCCTTTGGTGTGAGAGACAAAGTATTTACAGAATACTAATAGTTATTCATTCACTAGGCTTTTCCATTTTTACTGATAATTATTTACTCAGCTTCATAAGTTTTATTTAATTATTTTGCAATTGAATTGATCATTATCATTGGCATTTTATTCTCGTACTTTGAATTATCAAGTTTATTATTTTCTAGTTTATTAAATTGCATTGTTACACTTCCTTGTGAGTTCGACTCTTGCTTTGCACACTAACTATAATTGATTCGTGCATTTGTGAGGATAATTAAAATTGTCTATCAGGCGTACTGGCATTTCTTATGATTTCTTGCATCAATGCAAGCTTCGATTTGCTATTAAAACCCTGATGTGCTTTCTGCCTCCTGAATTCAACTTCTTGTTTAAATAGAGAATGTTCGAGCTTACAATGTCCTTAGTTTTGAACTTAAGAAATAACATCATATTACAGTCAAATGTAATATATCTTATTGGATGCAGGGCATCAAAGTGGAAGGTGCCGACAACCTTCATATATGGTGTTCATGATTGGATGAATTACGAAGGAGCAGTAGAAGCACGCAAGAAAAGAAAGAACTCAAAAGCTTCGTAAGGAACTTCGATTACTTAAACACATGGATTTGCTTGGATGGTTACAAATGAGCTCCCATGAGAGGTATTTATATTCATTCCACCTCCTCAATGGATGGTGGAGATTTACTTGATCTAATGGCTAATAATCTAGTTCTAGAACATTCACTAAACTTCTACACAACTAAGAGTATTCTATAGGGTTCTAGAATATTCTAAGGATCTCAACAACTACTATATTATATACATGCTTCTAGAAAAGTTTATAAACTATGTGAAGATATGGGAAAGTTCAAGATAAGTCTAGGAGAATATAGGATACCTCGAAAATATATAGCAAAGTGTCCCGCGCGTTACATCCTCCCCACCTAATTCGTGACCGTGTTAAGACCCAAATATTGAAATAGCCTGGTGTCAAATGGGTGAAGAGGACGTCAATAGCGTTAAGGGTTGTTCTGTCTTAGACACTAAGGTCTGGCCGAGTTAGGCACGCCGACCCGATTAAGTTTCGGGAGTCTGTCATTAGTCTTGGACTTGACTATGAAGGGGACCGATGCGATTCGAAGGGCACAACTGCTCGGAAAATATTGTCGCTTCCCTGATGAGCCCATGGTAGGGCAAAATCAGATTGATACGTATGTGGGTAAGATTGGTCCACGAGTTATGAGGCGTCCCGAGACGCCTCACGAACGTTGTGTGTGGCGCTGGACTCTATGCACGTGACATATAGGACACATAGAAAACTAAGAAACCATGCAGCAATAGGATTCATAGAAATTAGGAAATAGGATTCATAGAAATTAGGAAACCATGCAGCTATAGGATTCAAAGAAAATTAGGAAACTATGCAGTTATAGAATTTATAAACCTGACTAGTCAAGAAGGATTTTTTTTTTTTTTTTTTTTTCCTTCTCTCCTCTCTTCTTTTGTTAAGAAGGAATATTAATACAACACAAACTACCTCATTATAGAGTTTTTGGAATTGGACCAAACAATTAGAATAAGTATTTAAACTTTGGAAAAATCTATTTCCAAGTAGGTCCATATTTTTTTCTTTTTTTTTTTTTTGAAAGTTACTGGCTCTATTACATTGTAGTATCTGTTCATATACTTTCTCAACCTACTGAAACACAAAGAACCAATAACGCCTCCACTGAGGCTCGAACTCCCAATAACCCTACTGAAACACTGAAACACAAAGAACCAATAACGCCTCCACTGAGGCTCGAACTCCCAATAACGCCTCCACTGAGGCTCGAACTCATAATCTTCCAAATGGAAGTCCAACCCGGGTACCATTAGACCACATAATCTATTTCCAAGTAGGTCCATATTTTTTATTTTATTTTATTTTTAAGTTATCAACGCATCGTGGTGTTACAATTCTAAAAATATGCTCATTAAAAACCATTTGAAGTGCCTATTGATAGTCAATTGGATGTCTTATTCTGATCGAGGAAGAAGGCCACTGTCAATTTCTGAAAAATAAGTTCCAGAATCTTATTTTTTTTCTGAATGCTACTGACTCTATTACATTCTCAACCTACATTGTAGTATCTGTTCAAACATACTTTCTCAACCTATTGAAACATAAAAAGTCAATAACAGAGATCACAACATACCATCTGAGCACAATGTGCTTGGCACACAATAGAATCTTATATTTCATTATAAACCTAACTCTAATACTACTCCTAAGCGAAATTCTCTCCTCTCAATACTTCATCACTAAAGCCACACCCAATTGTTATGCTCTGGACCCGTGTCCAGCATGCATGCTGGACACGGGTAACAGTGCCGTTAGGCACTGTTATCTTTTTTTTTTTTTTTTTTTTTTTTTTTTTTTTTTTTTTTTTTAATTTCAGATTCGTTAAAGGAGTATATTTTCATAATTTTATTACTATATGTTCATAATTGTAAGTTCATAATGTTAGAGTTCTATGTTCATAATTCAATAACTGTACATTCATACTTCCATAACTGTACATTCATAATTTCATAACTGTACATTCATAATTCAATAACTGTAACTTCATAATTTTTGAAGCTCTATGTTCATAATTTTATCACTATATGTTCATATTGTAAGTTCATAATGTTAGAGCTCTGTGTTCATAATTCCATAACTGTATATTCATAATTGCATAACTGTATATTCATAATTGCATAACTGTACATTCATAATTCCGTAACTGTACATTCATAATCCAATAACTGTAAAATCATAATTTTCGAAGCTCCATGTTCACAATTATAGAGCTCTATGTTCATAATTTTATCACTATATGTTCATAATTGTAATTTAATAATGTCAGAATTCTGTATTTATAATTTTATAACTTAGATTCATAATGTCATAACTGTACATTCATAATGCCATAACTGTACATTCATAATGGCACAAACGAATAACGCCGTTAACGGACAAAATCAATTTTTTTTTAACTGAAATGACGCGTTTTTCTTAAAAACGACGTTGTTTTGGACTCGTGTCCTCAATGCATTGTGGACACGGGTCCAGGGCATAATTTGCCCACACACCCTTCCTTGTTGGCTAAGGATCTTTTTATAGCCTGATCCAAAAGATTCTTTATTTGTAATCTGTATGGGAATGTGATTTCCTACTGGGACATGTAATTGTTAATTAAACTCTCATGCACTATAACTTGAATGCGGAAGCACAATTAACAATGAATCGCATGTAAATCAAATCAATAACTAAACAATTTTTATGATCATGGATTTTAAATTAAACGGAAGTAAAGATAAAACTTACTTGTTCTATTAGAGATGCAATCTTTTAATTGACTTAAATATGATGATATAGAGACGGGAAAACTTAGAGATTAGAAAACCTTAATGATCCCTAAAGTTTAAGGATGTGTCTTATAATTTTGTTAATTTTAGGCTAGAAACCCCATAAAAAATAAATAAATAAATTACCTAAAAAATATAGGTGTAAATATTATTGGATATGGGCGAAAAATAAAACACATCGAAACTTTATAAAAATATTCATAACAAAATATGAAACATAATTAATTTGATAAAATAATTTGAATATACATGTATGTGTGTTATTAAATAAAATAAAATAAAAACTATAAAAATATATTGACTACCAAAGGATTTGAACCTAAAAAAAAAAAAAAAAAAAAAAAAAAAAAAAAAAAAAAAAAAAACTGTAAAAATATATTGACTACCAAAGGATTTGAACCTCTAATTTTCATTATAATAACCAAACACATGCTTTACCAACAAATCTAACTCATTTCTTATTAACAATCAACAGTTTTTATATACTAATACTCAAACATGTACCATATATCTACAATCTACATCTATACAATTTTAATAAGAGCGAATAATGTTAGGCTCTTAACTGGAACAAAAAAAATGTAGGTACTAATTGTTTCTTAAAATGAATGGTTCATATTATTTTGATTTTAGTATTTTTAATGATTTTCCTTATTTACCCTTTATTATATTATTTTCTTTCCTTAAATTCCGTTAGTATAAACTTTATTAACGGAATATTCCGTTAACTATTTATTATTCTTAACTTACTTATTAATTTCTATAAGAAAGGTCTTAAGTTCGAACCCTATTCCAATTAGAGTTAGCATAATTGTTAAACATATACCACGAATATGTTAAAATGTATTAAAAATATAATATAAAATTTAACATAAATTTTGGTCAAATAATTAGCGCGACTAAATACATAGCATTCAATGATTATAAATCATGAACTTTGAAAATCATTTGATTTTTCTTCATTAAAAAAATAATAAATTTAAGTTTAGTTTTTTTTTTTCGTTTAATTAATCTTCTTTTGATTATTGAGAACAAAACTTAATATTTCAATTATGTTTTTATCAATGCATGAAAACTTCTAAAGAAATTTGTAAGTTAATTTTTACTATATTATTATAATAATATCTATTGTAATCTTATATTTTGAATTATTTATTATTATCATCTATTGACAGCAATTGTCATTGACAAACTCTCAAAACAATTTGTCTCAACAACGAATGGAAATAAATAAAAAAAAAATTAATGATTTCATTATTGTTGATGAAAAGTATGTACGCCACTTTATTCAATCATTATGCTGTGGAACTGTGTCCTCCTTGCAATGAGGACATGGTTCTATGTTCATAATTACTGAATTATATGTTTATAATTATAAAGTTATATATTTATAATTTTTGAATTTCATATTCATAATTATTGAACTTTATATTCACAATTATTGAACTCTATATTCACAATTACAGAACTCTATGTTCATAATTATTGAAATATATGTTCATAATTATAAAGGTATATATTCATAATTTTTTAACTTCATATTTACAATTATTGAATCTCTATATTCATAATTACAGAACTATATGTTCACAACTCTATATTCATAATTATAGAACTATATGTTCATAATTTTTGAACTATATATTCATAATTATGAACAGTTTTAGAACCATATCCACCTTGCAATGTGGAAACGGTTCCATAGCATAATTTTCCCACTTTATTGCTCTTATTACTTAAATTTAAAAATAAATTAGTAGCTACAACAAAAAATAATACATACGCATTTAATTAATTTAGAATTAGATATCTCACAACACATGAAACATGTAGGGAAAAATTATCACTATAAAATATCAACATGTGCTTGTAAGATAAAAATTTCATAGCACAACTAAGATCTCAGTCATATACACAACAAGACAAATCTAAAACTTCATACACCATAATCTCATTGCATGATGAATTCCTCTATGATGCCACCAATAACCCAATTGCACATGACACACTACCAATAACAGAAAAAAAGGACATGTATTGAAGATGAAAACAATAACAATACTACCCAAAAGAGAATTAGAAATTTAAACAAAAAAGAATATTTAGTTAGACTATCGCTTTTAGACTTAGTACTTAGATTAACGTTATTACAAAGTTGAAAACATTTATTTTTGTGACAGTTATATATAATCAATCTCTCATGTATTATCTTCCATTTATATACTTTAAATTACCGATTTAAATAAACAAATTCAACATTTATTTACTTTTACATGAACATCTTCTATATAATATTACATTGATATACTTTGAAATACTTATTTAAAAATAAGTATTGGGCATTATCTTATTCGCGCAAAGCGCGTAAAAAAACTAATATATATATACATACAAATATTATATATGGGGTGGGTAGGGGGAGAGGCCTACAAGGTCCTTGGCAAAGTTTCAACGAAATTAAGTTACTTAAAAAGTTTAATTTTAAGGATTTTCAACCATATGCTTTCAATTGCCAACGTGCTACAAGCAATAACTATAATATACTCCGTAACTTTTGTTGTATTGCTCCGTATTATTATAAGGAGGGTGTATATTGGATAAAATTTACTTTGTAATGTTATGTTGTTTATATTAACCGGCTCAAGCAAAGAAGGCTAATAGGTTGTTCTCGTTAGGAGTAGAACTTGTAACTTTGTGATTACTAAGTCAACAACCTGACTAACTTGGTTGAAGTTGCCCCTCTATAAATATAACTTTGATTTCAAGGGAAAGTCAGTAGTCGCTGCTTAAAAGTGTCATGTGGGTGAAGCCCTCCTTGTTATCTTATCTGGAAAAGGGATCGTAAGGAGGTAAACCAACATATGTTGCATATAGATAACCAACTCAAACCATAAGGTCAATAGGCAGTTCTCTTCACATAAAGTCAAATTTGAAACATTGTGATTATCAAGTCAACTACCCGATCAATTCGATTGGGACTACCCAACTATAAGTGTAACGGTTGATATGTAAGTGTGTACTCAAAATTGAAATTTTAAAAGTACATCGTGCAACAATTACAAGTATACAATAATGGTAGATTGCACCATTACATATCAACGATTACATTTGTTGTTGTTGTAATGTGCATGCACTTTAAGTTTGAAACATTTAATAAAACGCTACGGCATTTTTTCCGTACTTTGCACTTTGCAGTCGTTGATTATATCAAATTAACGACTTGAATTAATATGCTATTTTTACTTGATTATTAGTTCTTATTTGATCCTATTGTTTATATATATATATATATATATATATATATATATATATATATATCCAAAAAAAAAAAAAAGGTTTCAAATTTGATGTTCTCTTAAATAAAGATTGACTTTGAAATCTTTAATAAAAAATAATATCACCAAAGACTAATATATTCTTCTTATAATTGACAACCTTTATTTTTCAAAATTGATTTTTTTTTTTTTTCAATACCAAGACTGCTTCTAGTTGGGAAACAGTTTGCCCTTTCGAATATATATTTTTGATAATTTGTTTTTAAATTATAAATATTTCACTTTTTAATAATTATATTCAAGTCATTCTAAGTGCTGTTATGATGAATTAAGTTTTACCTCTCAAAAAAATAAAAATAAATAATTATATTCCAGTCAAGTTTATCCCCCTTTAACCATTTCTACCTCAATTTATATTTATTTATTTTACATTTTATATGTAAAATAATACGGACTACGAGTACGGAGTAACAATTGAGTAAGCAGTTAGGCACGTGATAGCTAGTATTCTAGAAGATGGCTGAATATTACGACAGAAAAGTCTTTTTATTTATTTATTTTATTTTTTTTAAAAAAAGGAGAAAATTGCACTTTTCATCCCTAAGTTATAGGTAATTGTAGAATTCGTCTCTAAGTGTTGGTTATACTCAATTTTCGTCCCTAAGTTATTATTGATGTTACATTTTGTCCTTTTACTAATAAAACAATAGAGACTAAATTTGTAATTTCAGTATAACTCATGGAGGAAAAGTAAGCGCGAAAGTACGAAAAGTGCAACGACAAGTCGACAATGATAACTTAAAGACGAAAAGTGAGCATGACCAACACTCGGGGACGAATTCTACAATTACCTTATAACTTAGGGATAAAAGGTGCAATTTTCCAAAAAATAAATAAATTATGTTCTTGGAATGGATGATCAACATTGCAAGGTGAATTATTATCATACACATTTATTTTTATTATTCTAAAAGTTTATTTTTAATATATTATATTTTTATTTTTTGAAAGTTTATTTTTAGTATACCACCTAAAAATGAAACTATACTACATTTAAATGACATTCAATTTATTAAAAATAAATATTTATTGATGATTCACATTCTAACATGAACGGTATAATCTCTTATGTATCATCGCCTATAATTTTCATAATACAGCTTATTTCATGATTTATGAATTGAATTTCTCTCAAAATATTGAAAACTCTCATCACATTTTTGTATTAAAAATAATTATTAAAAGAAGAAACCAAAATGATTGACTAAAAATTATAACCACTTTCTTCTGAATCAATCAAAATAACCCGTATAAACATTAATATGATTCTACCTTACCAAATAGCCCTTATCATACAATAAAATAAAATGGAAATTCATTCAATTCTCACCTAGATATACCTATGTTGTCTGAACAATCAACTCTCACAATTTTATTTTCTCTTATTTCAATATCAGTACAATATAATAATAATAAAAAAATTATTGATAAATACTTATGTGAAACTATCTCACAAATTTTATCTGTTAAACAGATCAGATACTTGGATCAAGATAAAATGCAATACTTATACTAATAAAGTAAATTAAAAGGGTAGAATGCATGAAGCAAGATACGTTATACTGCGTCATGCTTATCCAAGTCTTGGTTGTATTGACGGAGGAGAATCAAAGTCAGCTGCATGACCCGGTAAGCGATATGCCTCAAATATATTCTCTACTTATTTATTATCCTATTTAATTTTTATTTTTATTATTAATTTTAAAAGACAACTAAAAATAATAATAAAAATGTCATATGGAGACTCCCAAGTCAAGCCTCTGCTACACTAACCTAACATGCCATCAGTATACACATATTGGTATTCTTGTAAAATAAAATAAAATAAAATACAAAAGTAAATATCTTATTAACACGTCATTTTCTTTGTTTGAATTAAAAATTTAGACTTAATATATCAACAATCAACATATATCTCTATTGTGTCGACCCAAACATAACTCCCAACTTAGTCAACTTTAATAATGATTAAATTCGTAAAATTTAAGTAACAGAATTATATTTCATTTATTTAATTGTTCTTTTTCGAGTAAAATTACGATAATCTTAGTGAATTTGAGCTAATAAGACGCGTTTGGATAGTTGATAATGGAGTTGGGGTAAAGTTGGGAATGACAGAAATGAGATTCAGATTCTAATGATTCTGCAGAACACAAAATACAAAGACTGAAGACTCCCAACTCCCTTCCCTCCGACATCTACAAAAATATGAACATTTTTTTCCCATTATACCCTTCCCCTATTTTCCCTAAACTTTTATCCCACAAGTTAAGGAAGTTTACGTTGCCAAACGCGGTCTATCTTAGTTCCTTGGCTACATTACTGTTTTCCATGACTCCAGAGTGGGAAAGCTGGAGAAGAAGTCAAGGTCGAAGGCTGACGCGCAGCTGACGTCGGCTTCCATTCTCGGCGGCGGCGGAGGAGAGATGAGCGTCGCCGGCGGCTGGAGTAGAGGTGTTGCGGTGGTGGGGTCCACCGTCTGCGGTTGCGGTTTGGTCTGGTCGAGCAAGAAAGCGGAGGTGTCGAGAGTGGGGAGGCAGGCGCCGCTCGGCTGGAGCCGTTGAACGGCGCGCTGAGGCTCCGGCTTCAGGATGGGGGCGACCGGCAGGTGCCCGCCGAACTTGAACCCGGTGACCTGCTGCACCATCTGCCGGAAATGGGCGGCGTCGGCGGTGATGTACGTCGTGGTGGACCGCTTCGCCGCGCGTGACTTCCGCTTCTTCATCTTCCCGTTCGCCGCGCCGCCGCCCACGCTCCGCCGCTTCGACCCCGCCGTCTCGTTCTCCGACCCGCCCGAAACCGTCGGCCCGGAAGCGCTGGGAGTCCCCACCACCAGCATCTCCTCCGCCTTGAAAACCGGCGGCGCCGCCGCCACCGGAGCATCCGACATCGATTTCTGCAACACCTTAGTCAGCGCCTCCGTTTCACCGGAAAACACGTCGGCGAACCAAGGATCAACGAACCCAGGACGAAAAACCCCCCACGGCTCCATCGCCATCAAATTCTCAGAAGAAGCCATTTCCGAACACCTTTTCAGTCCATAAAAGAAGAAACTTTAGGTTTCAAGTTTGAAGTAGAGAGAGTGATGAGATTATATATATATATAGACAGAGAGATATGCAGAACAGAGGGAATAGGAGCTGAAATGATAGTAAGAGCAGTGGCAATAAATAGGGCGGTGAGGGGGTGAGGGGTGGGGTGAAAGAAAGAAACGCGTTTATGGGGTCACGCGTCACCATATTTTGTACGGACTGTCTCTCTTTCTCTCTCTATCAAAAACCATGGTCTACCATTTTGTTTTGACTGTGTACTCACAAATTAAAATTCCTTTTATTTATTTATTTAATTTAAATTTGACAAGTAATATATATACTCCGTAATTAATAGCTGATAACAATAATTCCATATTATTTTGATATTGTACATTTTTTTTTATATTTATAGAGTAATACTTTGAGGTTTTTTTTTTCTTTTTTATTTTTAACAACTTTTCCCTAGTCGAGTTATGGGCCAGCCGTCCAGCCGAGCCGATGTAATTTCCTCAAAAGATGCATAATTGGATTAATTGGGAGTCTCAACTCAGAAAAAGCCTAATTTTAAGAATTTTCTTTTTAAAATATTAGTTATATTAAATATTAAGTAGTATGAAGGAGAAATGTATTGATTGTAAAAGTTAAATGATTTGTCTTAACGTGGCAGATAGACATTAGACCTTTTGAGTTCTATGTTTTGTTTCAAGAGAAAAATCAAATAAAGCTATGATGAGAGTGATGTGATATTGATTATTGTACAAAGTTTTTCACTAAATATTGAGTAAAATTATGTTAAAATGGTTCAAAATTGTTCTATTATTTGTGTTTAATTTGGTGTTCGTATATTTATAGTAGTTAACTAATATAGTTAACAAGATTAGTGTCTTTTTTCTCGATATAAGTTTTAAGATTTATTTATGAACATATGTTTAAAGTGTATGATTATATTGGTTGATTTATTTATAATTTATGAGATTAATTTATTCTAACATGTTTTCACTGTAAGTGTTCTAATGATGAATTTGGGTCAACACTAAATATTAATTGATACAACTTTTTTTTATTGGACAGAGAGCTTTTGATTTTTTTATTTTTTTTTTATTTTTGTAAATGCTCTAATAATTTATTTTAGTTAACGTTAAACATTAATTGATACAATTGTTCTTTTATAAGTCAATGAGCGTCCTTAATATATTTTTTGAAGAGTTTCTAGTGTGTTCCACCAGCTGGCACCTATAAATGCTCTAATGACTCGTCTGAGTCAACGCTAAACATTAATTGATACAACTTTTTATTAGTTAGAGAGTTTGCTTAATCTATATGACGGAACTTCCATCATGTTTCACCTATAATCCTATAAATGCTTTAGTGACTTGTCTGAGTCAACGCTAAACATTAATTGATACAACCTTTTATTAGTTAGAGAGTTTGCTTAATCTATATGATGGAACCTCGATCATGTTTCACCTCTAAATGCTCTAATGACTAATTTAGGCTAATGTTAATTTGATAAATCATTTTTGAGTGGCTAGTTGGTCTATTTGTTACATAGATTTCAATGTATTCCACCTACAAATACTTTAATGACTAATTCAAGTCAACACTAAACATTAATTAATACAACTTTATGGTCTGAGATCTTGCTTAATCTATTTGTTTGAGAGCTCTAATGTACTACACTTGTAAATGCTTCAATGGATAGTTGTGTCAATTAATGGTAAGGTGAGGGTAGTGGGTTCGAATCACGACAATTGAGGTTCAAAGCAATGATAAAGGTTGCTCGGAGAAGTCATGCACATGGTGACGAGTTAATAGAGTGACATCGATAGTGGGTTTAAAACAACTAAAAATGGAGATGCACTAACAATAATGTTACGTTGCCTCCCCAGACAAGGAGTGAAGGAGGGAGATATGATGATTCTTGCTTTCTTGAGAATGTAGTGTTGTAAAGACTAAATAAGATATATAGAGAATTATAAATAATTAGATAAATTGTTCCCAAATTATAACTAGATAAATAGATGTAGGGTTAAAGGATATTCCAACCTTTTTTTTTTCAAGTGTTAACCCGCTTTGGTCAAGCTTGTAAGGCTCATTTCTTCATGGGTTGGGTTAAAATTTATTGCCCTAAACCATCATACGGTCAGGTTATTTTGACCCACCTTGACACCTCTATGTAAAGTCTCAACGCATCTTATTCAATCGATAATACTCAAATATAAGATCACACTTAAAGTGAATCAAACTCGTTTCTTGAGTCTTGAATCACATGTTACTGGTGTATTTAACAAATAAAAAACCAATTATACTATGATGTTTACAATTATGAAGTTCGAATAAGTTACATCTTTTTTTTTCAATGATATTTGAGGCCCACTAGACTCGTTTCACTATGGGTTAGAAATGTATTGCTCTTACCTGTTCCACCGCTAGGCGATTTGGGATTGACCCATGAGTTTTGATCCACCATAACACTTCTACGTGAAAGGAATTGAAGCTTTTCTCAATGGCTCTTATTCTATTGACAATATTCAAACGTGAGATCACTTCTATTACCATATAAAGTATATTTAAAAAGGGGATAATACCCAAAATCGTCCTCGATTATGGTGGTTTTTCTCAATTTCGTCCTAAACGACTTTGGTGACCTAATATCGTCCCAGACTTTTGTGTTTCGTTCAATTTAGTCCCAGACTTTTGTGTTTTTACTCAATTTAGTCCCTCATTTGTTATTCTGTCCATTTGGTGTTAAATAAATAGACAATTCAGTAATTTTAATATTGGCATCTCTTTACTCATAGACATGTGAACTGCGAAATCCTTTTTTTTTTTTTACGAATTACTCCCAGAATTACTCCTAAAACTGCGAATATAAAATTTGATTTGCAGATCCGGGAGTAATTCTGGGTGTAATTCGTACAAGAAAGAGGAATTTCGCACTTCACAAGTTGAAAGTAAAGAGGGATCAATATTGACATTACTGAATTGTCCCTTTATTTAACACCAATTTGATGGAATAACAAATGGAGGACTAAATTGAGCAAAACACAAAAGTCTGGGACGATATTAGGTCACCAAAGTCGTTTAGGACGAAATTGAGAAAAATCACTATAGTCGAGGACGATTTTGAGTATTAACTCATTTAAAAAAATATTTATTAGGCTAAAGTGTCATCCCGCACCATGAACTATATCGGATTGTTCATGCCACACCCTGAACTTTCATAATGTACATTTAGATCCACAAACTATTTTTTTTTTTTCACCTAGGACTTTTTAAAGGTTACCTACAAGTTGCAGGTAATAATATGCTGACATGGACTTTTTTTTTCTCTTTTAGCACCTTGGTCATTCTCTACAGCTCTGCGCTTGGACATTCACTTCCCCAGCATTTTCAATGAAGAAAACGATCAAGTTCCATCTTTCTCTGTTTAAAAAATAGCCAATTAAGTGGCCGTGGCTAGACAGAGAAACACCGGCGGCAACAAATGAAATTTCTTTATGATCAACTCGTCGGCGGTTGCCGCCCTGTCTCTTGCAAGCTCCGAGGTAATATATATTACATTTCATGTCCCTCTCATCTCTTCCATTCATCCATCATATATATATATATATATATATATATATATATATATATATATATATATATATATATATATATATATATATATATATATATATATATATATATATATATATATATATTTGTGTGTGTGTGGTTTAACCTTTTCATTTTCATAAATATTATATTATATTTGAAAAATCAAAATTTTCGAAACAGTTCTCCACCGTTCACTCACTCTCCGCTTTCCATACTTTATGCAGAGTCAGTAAATGAGCTTCAGCTTGCCTAGCTCTCAGCTCGCCTTAATTCCGTTCCGGTGATGCAAGAACCGGACTTTCGAAGACCGCCGCAGATGGAGGCGCCGCTGGTTCAACGTTCGGAACAACTTATTCGCTTCACCTTCACCCTTCAACTTAATATATATACACTTGTGATGGGTGTGTAGTATATAATGGTATTGCTGTAAGTGAAATTTTGTTCTTTGAATATGAATCCACTCTTACATATGCTTTGTTTCAAACTACATTTCTTATTCATACTCAGAATATATATATATATATATATATATATATATATATATATATATATATATATATATATATATATATATATATATATATGGTATATATATTATCAGTTTCTCAGCCTCTCAATCTTCTTGGAGCGAGGCAAGCTTCATCCTTAATACATTGACCTTTTGGCAATCAATATATGCGAAGAGCAGGGGTACTCTCTGAGTAGCGAAGAGAAGAGGAAGGAGAGAAATTAAATGTTCATCTGCTAGGCGTGGTTGGGCTGGCGACAGAGTTGGGAGCAGCGGCGCCGCTATAAACGTAAATTGTAGTACATGTGGATGCCTCGAATTTTTATTTTTTATTATTTTTTTAATAGAAACAATAATGCAATTAAGGGTCATGCATAAAAATCCATTCATAAGCAAAAAACTAAGAAACTTAGAAAGAGGAGTGATATAGGACTTCTGATTTTAGTTATTTATAATAAAATTTGGGGTTGATTTAAAAAAGAAGATCCACATAAGCTAATAACCTTTGCCATGTCATCATAGTAACCTAGAAACCTTTAAAAAGTTCTAGGTGAAATAAAAATAATAGTTTGTGGATCTAAATATACGTTATGAAAGTTCAGGGTACGGCATGAACAATCCGATGTAGTTCATGGTGTCGGATGACACTTTAGCCTATTTATTACTATACCAGCTGGATTATAAGTGGATTTCTTTAAATTGGATAGGGTACCAATTAGGACTATTTGTGTCATGTAATGTATATTGTCCTCTATAATTCCCAAAAATCTTCAATATTGACTATTCAACATTCATACTAGTGACATTTTTGGAATGATATCTAGTAAAGGAATACGAGGACTGCACAACATATTATGGAATAATTGGGAATCTGGAAACAATGATGCAGTTCAAAATGTAAAACCAAAACTCAAAGGTTGACTATAGCGTTGCACTTGAAGAGATTCACGTGCTAGGATCAAGAATCTTCTTAATTCAATTGCCCTTGACAGGTCGGCATGCAGGGAAAGCATTGGGTGATGCTATACTAAAATTTATTTTTTGAAAATGTAATTTTAAAACTAGTTTTCTACCTCACATCATAAGATTAAGTTTTATTTCATATGAAGTTATTATTGATTCTCAAATTAAATGGTTATCATTATCTTAAAAGTTTTAACTTTATTTTTATAATATTTGTATAACAAGTGTCACATTTTCTTTTTTGAATGATGAAGTGTACGAAATCTTAGCCTTTACCTCAAAGCCTTTACCTCAAAAGACTCACCTCTTAGATTTATGTAATTAAGAAATAAACAAAAATCTAAGAGGTGAGTCTTTTGAGGTAAAGGCTTGAATGTGTTGATCTATCCATTTTTGCCGTGTGGGTCCAAGAATCTTTTTTCATTTTTTTAATATTTCTTTTCTCTTTTTCCTCTTACCCACCGGTCCCACACTTTCATGTGATCATCTTCAATTAATGCATTCATGCCCCCATCTCCAAGATTTCGTAAATACCCTCCCTTAATTTGTTCATAATCATAAAATTTTAACTCTATCCCTTTTAAAATATTTTTATGCGAATCAAACGGGCTGTAACGGTTTTAATTGTATAAATTAATTCAAAGTTCAAAGTTAGTGACACGTTATGAAATTATTATGTAAAAATGAGTATATTATTGATACTTTAAAAAGAGCTAGTTAATAATTCACCATGTTTAGTGCGGCATTTTTTCAAAGTGGGAGGTGATAGGTTCGAGCTTTAGCCGAGGCAGTTAGTAGTTTGAGTGTCCCCCTTCCCTTGTAAAAAAAAAAAAAAAAAAAACTAGTTAAAGTGTAATGAGAATCGAAATAATATGATCAAGTGACGATATACAAGTTTTGTGAATAGTGTTATTAATTGAATGAGTATAAAATGCCGCACTAAACATGGTGAATTATGCTATTTTATACTATGTGCTATAGTAGTCTTTGCCCAAGGTGGTATGGAGGAGGAAGGTCAACGTAAAGTCTTCGGGTTGGAGCTCTAGGGCGGTCCGCTGCTTGTCCAACTATCACCTTGAGTCGTAGGCCTACTAATTATCATGTCTCATAGATTATAGTTATTCTGTATGTCTCCTCCGTAAAATGGGCAAGTCGGTTGGCCAGTCAACAAAGATTACAACCCATAACGTTCATTTATCAACTATTTTAAATTATTAAATTAATTTTAAAAAAATCAATATGATATTTTAACCGTGAAAATAATCTACATATATTAGTATATAGCATGATTTATTAGTATATTTTAATAATAAAAAAAAGCATGATTTATTAATAGATCTAACGGCTAAAAAGATGAATAGAAATTAGCGATAGGAGCAGACAGAGGATAAAGCAGAAGCCAATGGAAAAGCAATCTACATGTGAACTCAAACTTTTGAGTTAAAAAGAGGGCGCCAGCAGTGACGTCATTCTTCGATGGGCATGACGACATCAAATATATTGCCAAATTATACAGGTGGAAATGACTTGGCAACTTAAAGGCGTCCACCGAAATCCTTCTTAATTTTCATTTTTTTTTTCTTTTACCTTCTTCTAAAAGGTTAAATCCCCAATCTCAACACTCATATCCCGGCCCAACCAAGCATTTGAGATTGATAGATTTAATTAACTTGGAGTAGCCCAGATTATTAAACCCGACAATAATAGGACTAGGATAATGCGGTAATAAAGACAATAGATATATGTCGCGGAGACAACTTTTGTATTGATAATTGTTGTAGGAGAATTACAATGATAATGTAATAATTTGACAAGATGTTGGATGTCCAAACAAGACAAAAATGCCTATTTTTATACCAAGCTCCCATCCACCGCCCTATGAGAATAGAGTGCGCGGTTGTATCACCTTTGTCCTTTGACCGGGTCCACGTGCACACCCGGGACCTAGGACACCTCCACCGAAGCCGCGCGCCTTCCACTACGGGGCCCCCCGGGTCGTGGCCTCCCTAGCTAGGGTCGTTGTGATCGACCTTGGCCGGGCCGAGGTCGACCCGTACCGGGGTCGCCCTTGGCCCCTCGTGTAGCGATATCTTTTTCTTGGGTCGAGTCGTCTCGAATCCATTCTTAATATATCCATCAGAGATTATGTAAATTATGATTACTCAATGACTCAGCAGACAGGACTAAATGTCGCACAAAAAATCTATCCACTTTAAATATAATCTCCACATTATTTTCACCGAGATTCAAATCTTTGTATTTTCTTTTAAAATACTGTATCTTTTAAATTAAATCCGTGTGGGCATTTTTTTTACTTTTACCATTAGCTCGCCGCCCCTATTTTTTTACCGCCCCGGCTCAACACCAGCAGTCCAGCCGGCTAACTGTCCTCTACAGTCTACACATGCGGCTCGGCTTTATTTTTATTTGGGTAATGGGTATTACATCATTTTGCCCCCTTAACTCTTTGCATTACATTATTTTGTCCCCTTAACATGAAAGTAATAGTATAAATTTGCAAAAGTAATATGACAAAACATGCACTTTTAAGTTTTAACTGTTAATGTAACGATAGAATTTGAAATTGGAAAATACTTGGTGAAATCTCATTTTATACTCCCAACTTATACTCACTTTCACATATTCTTGATGTAGACACTTTTTTGTGGACGCAGCTGATAAAAATAACCAATCCTTGTTTGTTACCTCAAAGAGTAGAAGTAAGGGAGTAAATTTGGGAGTTTATATAATAGAACTCTTGGAAATATGACTTTTGCAAAAGACATATTACTAATTATATTAAAAAAATTTGAGTAAATTTTTATCTCTGATACAAGTAAAACTCTATAAACTTAACTATAATTATTGAATTTAAATTAACCTTACAATAATAAAGATATCAGATGACATATGTTGTATACAAAATAAAAAGTGTAAGTTTGATTTATCAATTACTCACAAGTTTGTACATGACTTGTAAATGATGTGGTTTGTGTTTGTCTCTCTCTATATATTTATAAACCAATGAAATGATATGTTTCTTGGAACAATAACATATAAGCCATTGGTTCACAATTATTGGAGTCGAGAAAAACAACTTAGTACATGTTTGATCTACGTGTGCATGGATAATATAATGTCTTGCCCCGGCATAATATGTTTGGTAACCTTATACATTTTTTTTTTTTTAAGGAAACCCACATCCATAACTCAAAGACGTGAATGAGTAAATCTCGTTTTTATGTAATAACACTACTTATATTATTTTGTCTCACCTTATGCATTGAGACTCGATTTATATTCTAATATAATAATAAATAAATGATGATCAACCCAACAATTGAGTCAAACTTTTAATTTCATGAGTAAGTGTTAGACTGTGCGAGTCCGACTAGGACCAAATCCAATTTAGTCTCAAAGTAATGATGATACTAGATGACGTATGAAAAAAAAATCTCTCAATTTTTTTGAAAACCAAAGCAAATTCATTAATCAAATCAGACCCACAATACAACTAGGTGGGATAACATCTCACGTACCAAGGACAGAAGATGAAACAGCCGCCCGTGCAAGCACATGAGCTACTTGATTCACTGACCTTTTGACATGACGGACAATAACGTCCCCAATGTCCATAACAATCAAACGACAATGCTTTATAATTAAACCAACATACAAGAGGTCTAAAGTCGAAGAATTAAAATTGGAACAGAAATTTAAACCGTCCGACTCAACAATTATTTAAAAACCCCCTCAATTAATCAAACATTAATTGTGTAATGTAACACACTAACACTATTAGTTTGTAATTCTAAATTAAAAAGAAAAAGAAAGGGTAAGTGTTCAATTTAAAATCCTCTAAAGTTTTCCAAACAATGAATAGTCTAAAATTATTAACAATTGAATATATATATATATATATATATATATATATATATATATATATATATATATATATATATATATATATATATATATTATATTCTTAATTCCTCAAAAAAACAAAAAATGATCTGTTTTGAAAACGAAGTGAACATACAATATTAGGCTAGGTGGCAATGTATGTTTATGCATATATAAATATTAAACTAAAAAGTATTGGGATATAGTAATTAACTGAGTATTCCATCGCCCCACCCTCTGCCATCTCTACTTAATCAGATTCTTCGACAGTGACAATTCAAAGAATTTGATTTGGTAGATTAGGGGGGAAAATAGGTGAATCTTGCATACATAATAATAATAATAATAATAATAATAATAATAATAATAATAATAATAATAATAATAATAATAATTAATAAAATAAAATTGGTGATTTTATTACATGTTACAACATTATCCTTAAACACAATGGCGCTATGAAATGCAACCAATCTGTTCCATCTTCCCCGGCGTGACCCGGGGACTCCCTAATCTCCATAGTCACATCACTATCACATTTATTTATTTTGTTACAAAAAAAAAAAAAAAAAAAAAAAAGAATCAAGTTTTAGAAGCAGCCAATTCAAGTTGTGATTTGCCCACCTATGTCCCTCTCACCTTTATTAGGCATCTTCTTGGAGCTTTCGTCAAGTCTAATATGACTTTGAACTTTGAAACACTATACACAATCAATTTCAAGTGACATTTATTACTTTCTTTGGGTTGCAATAAAAATTAGCAATTATTATTTGAAGGTGTACAAAATCCTGATTATGTGTTACTCACTTTTTTCTTTGATTTTAATTTGAAGGGTTTAATTGGATATATGTAGTCCTAAATATCAGCACAACTAGTTAACAAACCAAAACTAAATTCATAATTTTTTAGTGTTGTTGTGAGCACTAGTGTACATGTCAATTGAGGCACATTATGTAATTTATTTCCTCTACCAATTTTCATGGCATGAGCAATGAGAGACCATTAAGTTTCGTTCAATATAATTGTATTGTTTTCTAGCTAATTCAAAATGTTGTTGCTATGAAATTTCAAACCAATACTTATGACTTCATAGCGAAAATTAATTTAAATTTAAAATTATGTGTACTTAAAAGCAATCGAATTCCTTAAATCATCATTAGATGTTATAAGAGTACAAAAGTCTTTTTTTTTTTTTTTTTTTTTTTGGTTTAGTAACGAAGGAAATAAGTAATCACTTAATCACTACCCGGTATGTATTGAATAAGTGGTTTTAGTTGATAAAAAAAATAAAATAAATCCCAATACCAAATTCTTTAGTTAATTAATACAATATTACCCTTTTTGAGACATCTTCCTTTTCTTTTGCTATTATGAGTGCTTTAATTTAGTAATCAGATTTTGTTGGATCCCAAGGCAACCGAAAAAAAGAGAGATAGAATTGGGATAGAAAGCAATCCTGAAATGATCATGTCCTGCGCATCCGTTTAGTACAAGTAAAGCATAAAGATTAAAGTTCAAATACAATTTTTACTTTTTTTATTCTTTTCTTTATTTTTTTAAGTACATCTTTATGCTCTCTAAACATTAAAATATAACCAAAAAATAACGAGAAAAAGAAAACGTACACTATCTTGTTAACGATGATAATGCGCACGTACATGGTGTGGTATATATTATATTGCTCCACATGAAATATTTGTCCATTTAAAAAAAAAAAAAAATCAATTCTCACTAACAGAATTATTGAGATAATCATAATATTAAATTGTGAATCCCTAAGCATCCTAAGTCAAGTTCGTAACATTTACTTGATGAAGTAGCGGAGTACTTATATTCAACTAAAGATTGTGGCATCCGATACAAAAGATTCGATTTCAACTATCCGAGTAGTTGGGAAACAACCATGTATGCTGAAATGCTTGTATATATAGCCAATATGGTAATGGTAATAGGACATGATCTTTCTTATACTGAAGCCATTTACGCAATATAACACATTTTGCTCTGTGCAATTACATTTTAATTGTTTCGCATTCTTGCTTTTCTTATTTATTATTCTTTATATTAATTTCAGTGTTAATTCAATTAACGCAGTCACTCACTGCCAAGTATTTTGTGTTTAGTTGACACCTCTGTGGTTCTGATATCCTTGAGAGATACAACCTTCTAAGGGCATCCTCATTAGTAGGGATGTTGGTATCGGTTTTGAGGAGTTTTTGTGAGTGTGATTAGAAAAAGAGAAAATGGTAAAAAAGTGAAAAAAAAAATACTGATTTAAAAAATAAATAAATAAAATAAAGACTGCCATTAACGCGCCCGCTGGACGCCATTTGTAGCCTTCACGCGTCTTTTTTCGGAAATTATTAAAATGGATGAGTCCCACTTTTTCTGCAAAATCTCCACATTTACAGTACCAACTCTAACATTCTCTCTCCTCATTATTATCCTTCCATGTTAATAAATTTTTCTTAAAATCTGTGCATAATCCCCTTATTGGGGATGCCCTATTAAAGTCAATCACACCAAAAAAAAAAAAAAAAAAAAAACTCAGCCACTCACTAAACTTTACATATTACAGTACAACACTTCACCTATTCCCTTTTTTTTCTTTCCTCTTGGAGTAATTTTTTTAGATGGGCCATAGCCCATCCTTTTCCATTTCTTCCTAGTTGAGAAAATGGACGTCAAATATTTGGGCCACAACCTCAACCAAGCCCAACTTAAACTATCTGCCTTCATTATTTTATGGACCATGATCCATACAACGGCAAATTATATCGTGCATCGCGGTGCATAATCGATTATGTACCGTGCTACAAAATGACGCCGTTTTGTTTAATATAAAGAAATGGCACTCATTTCGCGCCATTCCCCAAAAAGTAACTCTGTTATTCAGTTTCATTTTGTATACACTGCAGTTTCAGTTCAACACAACTACAGTTTCATTTCGATATAATTACAGTTTCATTCGACATTTGTACACTCAAATATGTGAAAATGTTACAGTATTTTATTTTATATAACTATAGTTTCAAAAACACAACTACATGATCATTTCGATATAGCTACAACTTCATTGCACAATATACACTCAAATATGTGAAATGTTATTCAATTTTATTTTATATACATTGCAGTTTCATTTCAGCACAACTACAATATCATTTGATAATATATAAAATAATACGTGAGGCAGTGTCGGTTTAGATACATTATAGTGTCAGTTTAGATACACTGCAGTTTTAGTCGGTAATTAACATATCAAAAAATGCGCGCTCTGTTAATAGTAACGGCGCGCCGTTTTGACCGCGGTGAACGTGCACCGCGATCCACGGTATAACGACTGCCACACAATTGTTTAGATCATAAATAAAAAATATATTTTTAATATACTAAATGTACATTACTCCGTATTTGAGTACTGCATGCATATTATTTTTGTATATTATCAAGTGGAATAATGTCACAAACTCAAATAATGTGTGGGCAACATTATGCTGTGAACACGTGTCCACCTTGCAAGGTGGACACGATTTTATATTCATACTTTTTATACTGTAAATTAATAATTTCTATACTGTAAATTTATAAAATTTATACTTTAGATTCATAATAACAATATAATTTAAATTCATACTATATTCAAAATTTATTTCCGAATTACAATTCCATTCTTTATAATTTCCTCCCAACCAAACACCTCATTATTATTAGTGACATAAAAGTAAACTGACGACCCGACGTCCTAGCAGTAGTAGCGCCCATACTTGTCGCTCCCCCGTGAAGATATCATACGATTGCTGAAATTGCTGCACGTTGCTTTCTTCTCACAAAAAGACATAATAAATCCTATCACCTTTCTCCTCCACTTTTCTGATCTCTCTTACGGGCCGTCAATGCATTCATGCCCAACCTCTGTCTAATATACTAGAAATATCTACTGTTGATATTTCGCGGCCATTCTTGTATTTTTTCCCTGGATCAAAACCAATCCTTTTCCGGGAAATCTTGAACCAAATTGCAATCTCCATTGTAGCAAGAGGTAACATTTCAATTATTGTGTATTGAACTTCAATCTGGGTTATTTGTGCACGTGCTTTATATGTTGAATGCTCTGAACATCAGTCTGGGTATGCTAAAAATCTGTTCTTTTTGATGAAAATCTGTGATGCTCTTACATAGATATATTCCCTTTGATCCATTCTAGTGTAGAAAAATGCAATCTTGATTACCTTGTGATCCACTTTGCGGAATGTTAATGTGGGAAGTCTGGAGTTTCTTGCTCAAATCAATTGAAAACTGGATTTTTGTTGGATTTCCAGGAATCTTATTTGAGTTGAATTGATTTCTGTTGCAGATGGCGAACCTGGGATTATTAGGTGGGAAAAAACCTCTGAAGTCAGTGAAGGTGTGCTTCAGAATACCATATTATACTCAATGGGGGCAGCACCTTATCGTGTGTGGATCGGAGGCGATGCTCGGTTCATGGAATGTGAAGAAGGGTCTTTTGTTGAGACCTTCTCACCAGGGGGATGAGCTCATCTGGTCTGGAAGTGTGCCTGTTCCTCTTGGATTCAAAAGCGAGTACACTTATTACGTGGTCGATGATGAAAGGAATATTGTGAGATGGGAAGGTGGAAATAGGAGGAAACTAGTGCTGCCTGAAGGACTCGAGGAAGGTCTTTCAGTAGAGCTTCGTGACCTTTGGCAGGTTTGGCTTTTGCTTTCGTCTTTCCTTTCTGTAATTCTAATGCTTCCAACTTCAGCACTTAAACTTGTCATCTCTCTTTAAATTTGTGAAGAGAATGAGAACGATTATTTAAGTTCTGCATAATTTTTATTGCAGACTGGTTCTGACGGTATTCCTTTTAGAAGTGCATTTAAAGATGTCATCTTTCGTAAAAGTGGGAGTTTAGACATTGAAAGACCACATGTGCCCATCCAAACTAAGTCGGGCCAGGAAGGTTATATTTCTTTTCCCGAAAATGATTCTTGCTCTTTAAGCATTATATGCTGTTTGGGAACAACCATCTTATTATAACTTTATAAACAGATTCAATCATTGTACAATTCAAAATATGCTGCCCAAACGTAAATGAAGGGATATCAGTAAGATCTCGTTACTTCTGAAATGCTTATGTTTTACATTTATAAGCATTGTTGATGTATTAAAAAATTTTCAGATTTATGTGATTGGAAGCTCCTTGAATCTGGGGCAGTGGAAGGCTGAAGATGGAGTTAAGCTCAACTACATTGGCGACTCATTTTGGCAAGCAGAACGTGTGATGACTAAGGATGACTTTCCTTTAAAATATCCTTTTGGACCTTAGGCATCTTGATTACATGCACAATCAAGTGCTCTGTTTCTTAAATGTGTCGTTTTACTGTTTTCTGTTCTTTTCCTTAATACTGTTTACATACAAATACTGCAAATATGACAAGTCTGGAGCATGTTCTTCGGAATATGGAGGGAACCGGGAGCTTACAATTGACTTCAAAACTAGTCAGCCAAAATACTTGGTTCTTTCAGATGGCATGATCCGGGTATGCTGTCACGAAAAACTTTGTTTAGTCTTTCCAGATCATTCACACTCGATGCTGAAATATGAATTGTAATGTGTTTTATCAGGAAAGTCCTTGGCGTGGTGCTGGTGTTGCAATCCCCATGTTCTCGGTGAGATCAGAAGCTGATCTTGGCGTCGGGGAGTTTCTTGACCTCAAATTGCTCGTCGATTGGGCTGTCGAGTCTGGTTTTCATTTAGTTCAACTCTTACCAATTAACGACACATCAGTGAACGGGATGTGGTGGGATTCATATCCGTATAGGTAAAGTGTTCCAATGCTTTACTGTTAGAACATGAATCCTTCGATCAAGTTCTGCATTTCCTTTTCTCAGTGGTGAATGGGATCAATAGAAGTATAACATCTTAGAGCTTAAATTGCTTATTTCTCCTTTGTATTCCAGCTCACTTTCAGTATTTGCATTGCACCCATTGTACCTAAGAGTAGACGCACTTTCAGCGAATATTCCTGAAGATATCAAGGTACAAACTCCACAATTTTCCTCTCGTTTTCATTTTCTTAGTCTAGAATCTTATAAATAACAGAGCCTGAAGCGAGTACTGTATCTTATGTTTGTCTTTTCCATCTTACGTGTAGCAAGAGATAAAGCAAGCAAGACTTCAGCTGGACAAAAAGGTATTCGTGTATGTGTGTGTGTGTGTGTGTGTGTAAGTGCATACGTGCTTGTATGTATGTATATGAATGCAGCTCTTTTTGCAAGAAGTTTGTGCATTTGGGACCAATGTTGTAGAAGGCGCTAGATGCTAGTCGGGCGCCCGGGGGCACCTAGGCACCTCCTAGGCGGTCGAGTAATTCGAGTATATCGTCTCCACTTTTCCCACTCAGGGCTGTGAGTTGTTAGACTATTATAATCCCACAAACTAGTCAACTACATATGTTAGATGGTTAGTTTAGTACATGGTTGGAGGAATATAGAAGACGAGCAACCGAGCAGGCAAAAAATACCACTCGGCTGAATTGGGCGCTGACTCAGCCTAGTTGGACGTCAACTAGGCGGAGTTAGGCGCCCAACTCGGCGCCTAGGGCGCCTAGTCGGCCAGCCAACTAAAAGCCGCCTCGGACTGAAATCGCCTCAGCCTAGGGGTGCCTAGCGCCTAGGCCGATTTTTACAACACCGTTTGTGACTAATATCAGATTAACTGTTATCTGAATTTATGTAATTCGGTTGCATTCAACCTATCATCAGAGTAGATAAAGAACGAAAACTTTTCTTTTGTTCTGATTGGCAATTATGTAACACATTATAAAGAAAGGCGCATAGCCCGCATATGCCCGTGGTAATTCTGTTATTCATTTGATTGGTTTGCATCAATACAGGCTGTAGATTACGATGCTACCATGGCTACAAAACTTTCAATTGCCAAGAAAATTTTCGTCCAAGAGAAGGAAAAGATATTGAATTCAAGTTCCTTCCAGCAATATTTTTCCAAAAATCAGGTCTTCATATATTTTATTCATATTTCGTGTCTTAGGATTGTATTATGACATCATTTTGAGGAAATATGACAAGTACTATTTCACAACTTTGATTCCTTCGTTTTGCCATTGCTTCATTAACTGCAGAATTGGTTGAAACCCTATGCTGCATTTTGTTTTCTGCGTGACTTCTTTGAAACATCGGATCACAGCCAGTGGGGTCGCTTTTCTCAATTTTCAGAAGAAAAGGTAACGTGGATTTTACACTGCCACGGTTAAAGGAAATTCATTCTCATCTATTTAGGGAAATTATAATTCAAAATCGTCAATTCCTTTTATCTATCTTTCCATTAACAATGCTAACCCGTTTCTTCAGCTTGAGAAACTTATCTCAAAGGACAGCTTGCACTATCAAATAATTTGCTTTCATTACTATATCCAATTCCATTTGCATATGCAAGTAAGTAAAAATGAACCTAAACTATCGTGTATTCTAGCATTTCCGCCTCTCGTGGGCACGGAAGTTGATATTACACGGTTGAGATTATGATGACAGTTATCGGAAGCTGCTGAATATGCAAGAAAGAAAGGAGTGGTACTCAAAGGCGACATCCCTATTGGTGTTGACCGAAATAGCGTGGATACCTGGGTCTATCCTACTTTGTTCCGCATGAATACTTCCACCGGGGCACCACCCGACTATTTTGATAAAAACGGGCAGAACTGGGGATTTCCAACTTACAACTGGGAAGAGATGTCCAAGGACAACTATGCATGGTGGCGGGCTCGTTTTACACAGGTTTGTGTATTATGGATTTTTTTATTTTTCTTATTTGCCTTTCCAAGAACCCTAAATTCAGAATTATCGTTTCAATACTTTTTGTTTGTGCTTTATTTTGTAGATGGGGAATTACTTTACGGCTTACAGGATTGATCATATACTGGGTTTCTTTAGAATTTGGGAGCTTCCCGATCATGCCACGACGGGCCTCTGTGGGAAATTTCGCCCGTCTATCCCCATTAGTCAGGTAGTCCTACAGTCCCCGTGCAGACACTATCACTTTCTTTTGCTCGTTTTGAAATGACTAGGATTTTGCTAATCTTGCATTGATGCCTATACTATCTTCTTTCAGGAAGAGCTCGAGTCTGAAGGAATTTGGGATTTCGACCGCTTAACCCATCCATATATTCGATCGGAATTTTTACAGGTATTTAATATATTTAGGCACTATAATGTGCTTCATAACTACAGATTTCTTCCTGAAACTTGAAAACTCACCTATAATAGGGGCTTTGTTCTTAGATTTCTTATTATTTCTTTTTGCTTTAATTTTACAGGAAAAATTCGGAGCTTCTTGGACTATTGTTGCGTCAAACTTTTTAAACGAATATAAAAAGAACTTTTACGAGGTAAATTCCATTTTTCCTAATAGTTATGTATCCCTTGCTCTGATATTATGCATACGTATTTGTTTTGAAAGTGTAGTAAATGCTAAAGTGAATGAGAATTGTAATTCTTTCTTCTATTATTGGTTTGCGTACAAATTATCTGAATGGTAGTATTTGTTCATTTTCATCTTATACCTTTTCTTTTGTTCAACATCTGGATTAGACAACCAGCTTGTTTGGCGTGAGTGGCCGTGCACTCTTGTCTCTTAAGAGAGGTCGGGAGTTCGAACCCCCTCTTGTATGAAAAAACCAATCTAGCCAGCACTTTGCCCCTTAATTGGGCCGGCCCGGTGTGAATGGGGATTAGTCTGAGTATGGTACGGGCTTAAAGGTGCCTCCTACCGTTAGGGCCTGCTCAGGACATCTGGATTAGACCCGATGTGCAACGCTTCTATGTCATACAGTTTTTAGGTTCAAGTTTTGAAAAAAGAAAAAAAAAAACACCTTTTGAAAGTACTTGCCCTTTGGTGTATGTAGTTCAAGGAGGATTGCAATACCGAGAAGAAAGTCGCATCCAAACTGAAGCTATTCTTGGAGAAAAGCGTGTTTGGAGAGAGTGAAGAGAAACTGCGACGAAAACTCTTTGATCTTTTGCAGGTATGTACATTGTAGGTTAAATAGACAGGTAGTCAGGCGATGAATATATTTTCTTGGTATTTTATTTTTAGGAAGTCATTTTCTACGTCTCGGGAATGTTTTTGCTAGGTTTTTCCCTTACCTCGATAGTGATGTTTGATCCTTTTTCTTGGTGGTCTCAGGACGTAGTCCTTATCAGAGATCCAGAAGATCGAAGAAAGTTTTACCCTCGTTTCAATCTTGAAGACACGTCTAGTTTCAAGGATTTAGACGAGCACGGGTACCGGATTTTGATATTGGCTATTTTATCATAATATGGTTGGCTTATCGAATAATTTTACTTCAATGATTTCACAAAAGGTTCATGCTACACACTGCTTTAACCTATTCGAGGTCACGACTTCTTATTCAACAATTGCTATACTCTTCTGCAGTAAAAATGTGCTGAAAAGATTATATTATGATTATTACTTTCACCGGCAAGAGAGCCTTTGGCGTCAAAATGCACTTAAGACTCTACCGGTTCTTTTGAACTCGTCGGATATGTTGGCTTGTGGGGAAGATCTTGGCATGATTCCCGCTTGCGTTCATCCTGTATGATACCGTCATAAATTACCAACTACTTTCTCTTTCGAGAAACACGTAAAATATTCAAATTTGTGGCTAGTTTGTGTATGGATGGTACCTAGTCACATTGCGGTTTCTATGCAGGTGATGGAAGAGTTGGGCTTAATAGGCTTACGGATTCAGCGCATGCCAAGTGATTCCGGAGTGGAATTCGGTATTCCTTCTACATACCCCTATATGACGGTAAAACTCTCTTTGCTAATCCTCTCTTTCACTAACTTTGAATTGCTTAGAACGAGTGGAATTACACTCCACCCCCATCTCATAGTGGTGTTTGTTAGAAGATTGGGCCACCAATACCAACAACCGGGTGAACACAGAGTGGTCAAACCACACTAAAAGATTGAACCCAATAAATTAGCTGGTCTAACCCATTGCCTTATAAACCCATATGTTCTCTCTTATATTTTCAATGTGGGACTCTTAACACTCAGGTATGTGCTCCATCTTGCCATGACTGCTCCACTCTGCGCGCCTGGTGGGAAGAAGATGACGAAAGAAGGCGTCGCTTTTTTCAAACAGTCGTGGGGTCCGATGATTTGCCTCCTGATCAATGTACTCCTGAAATTGTCTACTTCGTCTTGCATCAGCATTTCGAGTCCCCATCGATGTGGTCAATCTTTCCTCTCCAGGTAATTTCGTTTATTTTTTCCATGTCAGCAGTGTCCTAGCTTCTATAGCAATACAGGACTGTGTAACTACAATGCATTACGAAGATTACTCGAGCTGTTTGTAGAGTTGGAATCACTATTTTACGTATTAACAGGATTTGCTAGCACTCAAAGAAGCCTATACAACCCGCCCTGCAGTGGAGGAGACGATAAACGACCCAACAAATCCAAAACACTACTGGCAATATCGTGAGTGTTTCTTTTTTCTTTAAATGGAAACTATAAACTGTTCTTTTCCTTTTCTTTTCCTGTTATCGTCGCCAGACTGTTCTTTATCATTCATTCCCGAACTTCTGTAAAATGGAAAAAGGCGTGGGAACATAACCAACTTAAAACGGGCAAATATGCATTTTTCTGAGGTGAATTTCGCTAAGCATTTCCTGTGCAGGTGTACACGTGACAATGGAGTCCTTGCTCAAAGATAAAGAGCTGACGGGTATCATCAAAAATCTCGTCCATGGGAGCGGGAGATCTTATCCGGGAAGGCTGCAGGATGTTGCTAGCGATCAAGGGAAAAGTGTTCCCTTGGCAGGGTAGGGAAGTGGAGTTTCCCAGAAAGAAATAGCAGCAGTCTAATGAGGTTGATATTGCTTTTATTCCACTTCTAGATAGTAAATTATGCAGGACTGGCAATTGCTACTTTTACATTTTATGGTAGATTTCATGCTATTTATGTTGCTGTCATACACTGTAATCTGAATAATGATTATACATTTCTTCTGCTGCAAATGTTCATAGTAATAATTAATAAAGTGCATCTTTCCCACCTCCTTTGAATCCAAATACATAGTTCACCATGCATATTCTGGACCTTGGTCTAGATTGTATATACATACAATTAACATTTTTTTTAAAGCAACTGAAGAACGGCATATATTAAAGATAACCAGCAATAGTGTCATGAGGGATAACATCCCAGTACATGGCAATAGTCTGAGTAAAAGTTGAAGAAGCAAGTATATGAGCTATTAAATTAGCTGACCTAGGAATAAAATTAAAAGAGCAATAGGCAAAAGAAGCACTATAAGATCTGCAACCATCAATAGCGTAGAGTATATGAGCTATTAAATTAGCTGACCTAGGAATAAAATTAAAAGAGCAATAGGCAAAAGAAGCACTATAAGATCTGCAACCATCAATAGCGTAGCCAACGTAAGAACGGATAGATCCTGTAGTCGAGGACAAGTAGTGCTGAAGAGTAGTTTGTGTGGACCTCCACCCTCTGTTCCCCTCGTCCCCTAAGCCAGGACAAGGTTTCCTTGCACACAAGCGCCTCGGCCATTAGTGGAGAGAAGCAGTCCGGCAGCCGGCTGTTTATGAAGGCCGCAATGACAGCACAGCACTGACCGCGGCACACTGCGTCGTGGGCTGATATACATACAATTAACATATTATGTACTTTTAACAACTCTCAACGCATTGCCACCGAATATCATGTGACGTGCGGTGCTCTTCCAACCACTGAATCTTATCTCCGGATGAGCCATTTCTAGGTAGACATACTTTAAAAAAAAAAAAAAAAAAAAAAAAAAAAAAACTTCTCGAGACACTCTACCATGTCTTGATTCAAGAGTCTTAACATAATTTCCTTTTTGAGGCACAAGTGAAACAATCTCGCTGTTGGTTATGCTTCTCTCGACCTTTAGGATCAACTAACCTATGTGCAAGAACCGTTCACATGGAGCTTTTCCCAACTATTGATAACGATCGATAAAAATCTCTATTAGCTAATAGTTTGAAAATTTACAAGCCAAAGTGAAAATATTTTCATTTTGATAGTAATAATTTTGATAATTTGTTTCAGAGGCAATGATCTGGAAAAAAAAAAAGAATAAACTTTATATTAATAGCATTGCATTACAGATATTCATAACTCATAAATACGAAGTACAAGTTAAACTACAAAGAGACAGTTCTCCTATAAAGTATTTCATCATCACTCTCCTCTTCTTCTTCTTTTGATACAATCTCACTTCCTGGTAGTTCTAACTTTCCACCCATAACAAAAGATGGACCATTACTTTCAGCCTCTATAAAATCACCATACAATCTCTCTTCAAATCTTTGGTCACTGCAGTTGAGAAACCAAGCCAGTGAACATTTGATTCCCTTGCTCTGTAACCTATGGTATCTCGGCTTTATTCTCGACTCCAGGCTATACGTGAAGTATTCTGGAAACTCGACAAGTTCTTTCATAGGCCTAGCCATTTCAGTTTTGAAAAAGTAGTAGCTATTTTTCATCATACCGACTTGTAAAGCAACCAACTGAGGGCATTTCACGACCATCTTTGTCACATCATCGGATGGAAACCCCCGTCCAAGAAGGAACTCGACAGGTTTCATTATTAGATGCTGGTTAAGACTAACGATCTGTGGCATCCTCTCGATTACACGAGCAAACCCATCAGGATCGATTTTCAGCTTTAGGTTGAAGAAGTACTGTTGTGAAGACAGTTTTGCCTTCAATGGCAAACCAAGAATCTGTGGGTGTTGAGCTATGACAGACGGGAGAACTTCTCTCTTAATACCAAAACTTGTCAAACAGTCCACATTGGGTTTCACAGTCTCTTCAAGATCATATCCAAGTAAATATGCTCGCTTCTCAAGCATCCTGGCCAAAATTTTCTTTGGTAGACCAAGCGAAACCAAATAATCCACAAGCGGTTTAATCATTGTCCCAACTCTCATCCCTAAAAGATACGGATATTGTGTCACCATTGGACCTATATCTCTTGGGTTAACCCCTATACTAACCAAGTAGGCCACAGATGTACTCATCGTCCCCTCGAGCTTAAACCCTAACAGCTCCGGATACTTCATCAACACATAACCAATATCTTGCTTCTCAACATCAAGGCCCCTGAGAAACCTAATAACCGGAACAAGCTCAACCACAACACTAGCATGGAGACACTGCGGATAATTTTTCACAAACTCACCAAGCCTTGGCTTTGAAATCCCAATCTTTTCTAAATACGATAAGACAGGAATCATGTTCTTCCTTACACTACACCCCAGGATTAATGGATACTCATTCATGTCATCAATAGTTAAACCTATTTTCTGCAAGAACTCAACTCGCTCGCGCATAACTTCCACAGTGGAAGGCAACTCCAAATCCTCTAATTCGTCAGGGACTATGCCTATACTCTTCAAATAGTCACAAACTATAACCCGTGACACGAGTTTTTCTTTGCGCCCTTGGATTACCCCCCATGTCACCGAAGGCATTTCATATTCAGGGAATTTAGAGGATTGTGTTGAGAAGGGCAACATGGCTTCCGCCCTGGGAAGACATTTGTTTTGTTGTTGGGGGTTTTGGGAGGGTTTAAGAAACTGGGTTCTATGGCGCTTGAGGATTTCTTTGATGGGTTGGTTTCTTCTAACAATGGAAGTCATTTAAACAAACAGATAGAGTGCAACCACAATAACCCAAGAATTGAAACCAATAAAATGAGTACCTATGTAAATATGGAACTAGGCTTCATTGGATAGAAGATGGTGCAGCATCTCACTTACTGGAAACGCCATTTCTCCGCCACGAAGTCCAACCAGCACTCCGTCGTGAAAACCACCGGTAAGAAGCTGATGCATAAAAGAACTGAGTGCCCTGCTAATTACTGGGAAGAGGATTCCAAGGGATTCTGCACTTGAGACCGCTGACTACGAGAGGTCCAGATTATGAAGGAATAAGAGAACTGTCAACCATGGCTACGGTGGCGCATTCTCCGGCGGCCTGGCGGGGCTGTAGAGAGGATTATTGGAGCTTGAGACAAGAGCAGAAGATTGTGAGGAAACTAATATGGGTTTCTAAATGGTGGGCTAGGGATCAGTGACAAAATAGGCTTCTAAAATTTGGGCCATAACCCGAGTAGAAATTAAACAGCCCAAGCTGAATAGAAATGACAATAAAAAGGTTTTTTCAAGTCACAATCATTATTGCATAGACGATAAATAAAAAGTACATTTTTAATATATTAAAGGTACACTATTTATGTACGTAAGGTACATTTTTGAAAGTACATTTTTAATATATTAAGAGTATATTATTTTATTATTATAATGTACTTTCAGTACAAAAATAATATACTTTTAATACATTAAAAATGTACATGATATTCATAGTCCACACAATAATTTACCTAAGTTCTAAGCTAGTTCGTCTTAAATTGACTCGTGACCATTTCAACAAGTTCAAGTATACAAATGTTTGATTATTTTCCGATAAGATCGTCGTTAGGACCATCATATTGCCAACCATCGATGAACTGATTGGATTAACCAGCCAAACTTAGCTTCAATTGCATTAAATATTGAACATAAGCAAAAGCCTCAATAACGGTTTGACGATAGTAAAAAGTCATAACTAACTCAGTAGCTACTTGTACTAAAAACAAGTAATCCCCTCTAAATAATAGAATAGATTGACACGTAAGACATATTTACTAGCTATATCATCCGCAATTTCCTAAATCTCTAAACTTCCCTGAAATCAATTATAGACTTTACTAAAATAAATGAGATTCCCTCTTCGAGTATTCCTCGTTTGATGAAGGTCACTTCATTGTCTCTAGTTTGAGTTTCTTTGATAAAAATAAAAATAGTAAAATCAATCCCTTCAATTGTAGGAGTAAGACAATGTCACCAATTTACACTTCCAATATTTAAAACGAAACTAGTGTCGCTGGGTCACTCTCCTGTGAAGATACCCATACAAATGCTGAAATGTTGCGCGTTGCTTTCTTCTCACTAAAAGACGTAAAGCTTTATCTTTTCCCTCACATTCCTGATCTCTCTCACAGCCTGCCAAAGTGCCAATGCATTCATGTTCACTTTCTTCTTAACACAAAAATAATATCTGAGTGTTGATATTCCGTGAGCTTCTTTCTTGTATTTTCTTCCCTTTAGCGATTTCTTGGTTTTCTCCACGTTTTCTTAGACGAAATATCAGAAGTAGGAAACCAAGAAAAAAGAATGGTAGATATGCAACAACAAATCAAGCAACCAAATAAGAGTGAGGAGGAGGAGGATATATCCAATTTACAAATCTGGTACCACTTTCCCTGACACATTCTCAACTGACCTCCTATCTTTACAAGGAATAATAATCACATCTGACATTAGATCACAGCTTATCCAACACAAACTCTTCAAAATTCCAAAAGAAGAAAAAAAAAACCAAAAAAAAGGTAACTCCAATGGTATTTGTACTACAGACTGATTCATGGGACTGCAACACCATCAACAGATCCATCTCAAGGGATTTTCATCATACGCTATGTGACTTATCTCAGCAGGTCTGTTGAAACCTCTGTGAATGTGGCTTTTTGGCACATTTATAAAGCCGAGAGCAGCAAGTCACCAAGAAATACTTTGTATCGATTATGGACAAGCTGCATGAAATGCGTGTTAATTTGCTTCCTGAGTTGGGAGCAATGCCACTTTGGGAGCAGCCTGCAACAAGGACTCAAACAGCCTTCTTACTATTGTTTCTAACCTTGGGACAGCACCCAAAGTAACCCAAAAAGTGACAGAAGAGTTCTGTCCTTGAAATAATTCTTGAGACCCTGGAAGGTGTTGGGAGTCCAAATATAATAAATACAGCTGCATAGAAGGTGCCCATCTAATTAGATGTATCAATCTCCTTTCCATGATCTTCCTCAAAAACGTGTCTCTTCAACCTTCTTAGCCAGATTGCATAATCTAACGGATATGGTGTTCCACAAAGGCTGTCAACATAATCTGCAAATGCTTTCAAAACCGCAGATATATCTCCAAGATTCTGCTGAATTAGCCTCTTTGACCAAGAGGTTTCCCTCCATTGCAGTGCTCCCTCAACTGAATCCAACTCAGGCATATGACCACCAGAAGAAAAATAAAGCATGTACACCAGGCTCTCGGCATCAGAAGCTGAGCACAGTTTCCCTTCCTGAAGGGCATAAGTAGATGAGAAATGAAGGTTCATTGCAGGACGGTCCCTCTCTTCCAAAATGGCATGTCCCCAACCAATAAGGATAAAATAAGGCTGCCTCACACCAGATGTAACATAGATAACATTCTCTGGCCTGATGTCCCCATGCCGAATTCCTGCTGAGGCAGCTGACGAAAGGGCAGACAAACAGTCATGGCAACACCTAATAGCCTCGTCAGTACCAAACTGACCATCTCTCACCATGTCGGCAACTGTTTTACCAACAGGACTAGTGGCTAGGATTGAGGTCCCACACCATGGATGCTCACAGTTACCACCTGAGCTTGATCTCCGGCACTGACCAGGATGAACTATCCGGCCAGATGCACACAACTGAGGCAGATACTTGCAAGACAAACCCTTCTGTTTCATGACGCACAATACTTTAGTTTGCCTTTGAACTTGATACCACAATTTCATATCTTCCCAAGCTGGTTCCAGCTGCGAAGGATGAGACCCAACATAAAGAAATAAATATTTCCCTGGATCATCAACAGGGGAAGCAATATAATATGTTATCTCTCCATCACTCAGCATTTCATTGATATGATAACCTTTCTGCAAGTTTGAATCCTCTATCAACATAACAGAACCTACTTCTAGCATCATAGGTTTATTGGACTCCAACCTTATGGATTCTTCTTGTACTTCTACAATTTCAGGTGAAGCAGAACGCTGTTGGAGCCGGAATAAACCATTTCCATTGACCCTGTTATCACCTAATTGCCTCTCAATTCGTCTTGATTGAAGACGAGAACTGTGGTCAGCAGCTAAATCTTCAACTGAGTTTTTTGACATACCAGCATACTGTGTGATTGAATGGAAGGTGGCAAAGAGTACCTGTAACGCACCAATATCTCCCCAGTTTGCATTTCCAAGCTTGTTCCAGATCCTATCAATTGGGGAAATCGAAATTGACGCATGATTTATTATCCATTCAGCAGCACAACCATAAACATTATTCAAATCTATTTCCAACTTGCTCACATCTCCTTCAATTTTCATCACCCCACCATACTGAGAATCAACCAGTAGGACAAAGACAGAATTCAAACTGAGAGGAATGTTGGATTTGCTGAGGCTTCTTGCAACCAATACACGTATAGCAAAAAATAAAGCTTCATTGATAATGGAGAGAGAAGGCTTACGGTTGTTATCTAATGTGGCAAGGCTACCAATATCAGGTCGAAGAAGTGCTAATTCAAGAATATCATCCCACTTTCCCTGTGCATGCCTTGGATTCTTTAGGATTATTGCTGTGGCACAAATACCCCCAAGTCTCCCTTTAGAAATTGCCTTCTCAGCCTGGTAGAATTTCAAGTTTGTGTTGTACACACAAGAAACATAGAAAGGCAAGGGTTCATCCTGACCCCAAAATGCCTCCCACAAGCCCTTCACACCTGCATGCAGAAAATCTTCAAGGGCAAGGTAAGCAGTGGCTTCCACCGCACCAGATGTGGAGGCATAAACAGCACTAGGCATCCGAATCAGTTGCTGAAAGGGAACTCCTTCCAATGCATAATCAAATTTTTGGAGATCTATCAACTCAAAGGGTGTTTCAAAAGGAAGTGCATCATGTGCTGATTTTTCTGCAATTTCTTCAAACCATGTTGTAAGGTTTGTTGTCAGTATTTCACTGTCTGTAAATCTACGGAGGAACTCTTTGCGGTCTTGAACTCTACCACCTGAAGATATAGTAGATATCTTTGCCACAGATTCCACTGACTCGCGGTCTGGGGACCCACCTGTAACATTCAGTTCAAATGTTAAAAAACATCAAGCTTGCTAGAATTTTGACATTAGAAATGGAGGATAAAAGGATACAACAGTTACAGCCACATGACAAGAAATATAAACAGATCTAGTAACATCTACAAAATCCATTTTTTTAAAGCATGCTTATGGACAGTGAAAAGACAATATATGTTTCAGGACCTTAAATGATAACAACTCCATAAGATTACTAACACCCTAAGAGATTAACCCATCCATGATTCCATGCTAGCCCAATATTCTTGAACCTTGATACTTCCCAGTGTATGTTCAGTATTCATTGTTCACGGGGAGAGAGAATCAGTTCTGAATGGAATGCTATCTACATGCCCTGCTTCCGTGTTACATAGATTAACTTATAAAGTATAACAGCAAGATAAAGATCAGAAAATTTTTGTGTTGTGTAACTTCAAGACATTTTTAAATGAGTTTAGTGAAAGCAAACCTCTATATAAGTAACAATACTCCATCTTTTAAGAGAGAACAATAGAAATTCCATCCTCATGTTAATTGATGAGTGATGACATGCATCATGTTCTTCAAATAACATTGGTTTGACATTTATTTTATGCCTTTTTGCATTTACCAAGACTAAAAGAACAAAACTGCATATGTTCAGGAAGGCACATTCTTCTTTGCTGTGTGATAGGAAAGCAAGCAGTCACAATAATCAACTTCCCCTTCTATAGATGCCAAGAAGGGAGGGAGGGAGATCATATATCCAGTACATCATTATGCTAACCATGTATCCAGCACCTAACAAGTTCCAAACTATACTAGAGAGGCCAATAAAACCTAAAAATTGAATGGCACACATATTTATAGGAAACTGAGTTCAAGAAAACTTCCCACATGTGTAAAAAAGTATATAGCTGTTTGACTCAAATGACTGTTGCCAAACATTTTTATCAATTATTTTTCTCCCATGTTAATTCCTAAGAAGTAAATCAGGTAAATACATTTCATCCATATTATTTTTGTATTATACCTTCCCATGTCCAAGAGAATTTAAACATTTTGACACCCAAATTGGTTTATTACTGCACTTCGACTATTGCATTCACCAGACACTCTAATAATCGCATCAAAAGTTCAGATAACTGATTCATCCTTGTCACTACTTTTTCAGAAAAATTATTTCCAGAGATTCAACCAAACGTCCATAAATGCAGATATTTATAATTTATCTTAGGCAAAATGCAATCCCTGCCTTCGTATCTTCACATTGCTTCTAGAATAAATGAGCTCAATTTACTTATTAAAAACAAAAAGTTCAGTTTAAATTCTCCTCATTCCTCAACAGAACGATTCATACAAAAATCCGAACACTCATCCGGGGATCAAAGCAAACTTACAAACACATCATCACTCACAAGCCCAGGAACTCGCCAACCAAATTATCAAACACAAAATTCAGAGACATCTAAACTCAATAACACTTCCTCACAGCAAACTATCACGATTCCAGATTCAAAAGTCAAAGCTAAGTAAACCACACGGTGAAATAACCACTACATCTTAGGGTTTTCAGAGGAAAGAGAAGACGTAATGGAACATTTACCTTCCATTATTCACGGAGTGGAAATAACTGAAGTTCCGGTCAGATCGTCGGCCGCAACGAACGCATCGCTCAGCAAGCAAAGTCACCGACGACTACACTGCCGCTATTTACTCTCTCTCTCTCTCTCTCTCTCTCCCTCACTAAAACTATTTTCTCTCTCTAGAACACTCTCTTCCCTGCCTCGGTGGTTATGTCTGACCGAAGAGTATTATTTTACTTTTTATTTTTGGTTTTATTTTTTATATTTTTTATTGGTTTTTGATTTATTAGTTTGTTTGTTTGTATTTCTCTTTTTTCCATTCGGACCAAAAAAAGAGAATAAAGGCATTGTAAGAAGAGACAATGATTAAGCAAGGCGGCAAACGTTATTTTTTGTCAAGTCGTATTATTATTGTGGTCACCCTCTCAATTTTGTCTAATAATGACTGATTTTAGAGCGAGTAATACTATACAATACTTTTTCACATTAAGTAAAAATTATCATGTTGTGAATGTTAAGATTCGATTATATATTTTTATTTACAATTTACAATTTATACACAATAACTAATTGAGTTATTCGTGCGAGATATATTTATATATATTTTCATTTATTACAATATACTTACATATGTTCTTTTTTTTTTTATTACTCATGTTCTAAAGTATAAATTTTATGAATCTACAGTATAGAAATTATGAATTTACATTATAAAAATTATGGAGATGAAACTGTGCCCACCTTACAAAGTGGGCACGTGCTCATAGCATAACGTTTCATTGTAACGGGTTCTGAATTCTGAATTCAATTCTAGTACAATTAGTCTGTGAATTTTCTCTCTTAATTTTTCTTCTTATTTTAGGGTTATGTTAATTATCCCGTGGCCATAAAACCAAGAAGACTGTTAATAGGGCCCGCATGAGTAGCTCAACTGGTCATAGAGATGAAACTTTGGAAGAATGACCCGGGATCGAGTCTCACCAGCGGCAGTGTGGGAGCAACCTCTCAAAGTGAGGGGGGCTCCTTGTGCGCAGTGAGCACCGGACTAGCCTCTATGGTTCATGTTACATCCTCCCAAATGCTCTGTCGGGCCGGGGTGTGGAGAGCCCAAGAAGACTGTTAATAGGTTGTTATTAGGACTTAATTAGGATTACCCGAGTATGGTGAAATAGAGCAATGCAAGAGCAAATCCAGGCAAAACTACATCTTGCTGCAAATACACATTCCAAGCACTGATATAGGGAATTGTCGACACCCGACCACCTATTTTTCCCCACCAGCTGCTGCTTTCAGATGTCTCCATTAATGGATTTCTGTCTGAATTAAGGAATCTTTCCTCTTCATGACAAACAGAGGGGCTTATTTCCACACTGTTTGGCAAAGATCTCAATGCCCTTCTCTGGCTGCTTTCTCTTAATGCAGGAACCCCATTGGATACAGATGTTAGAAGCCAGTATTCCATGCAAACTGATATCATATTCCACAGGGCCAGAGCCATAGCTGATGCAGTGAGGGAGATGAAACTTATGATGCACCCTAAATCGATTCTCCTTATTATTGAATTCATGTTTGTCTGCAGCTCAGAAGGATGGTCTTCTGATATCACCACCACCCTGCAAATGAGACTTTTTTCGAGCTACCGGAGGGTGTACGTGCGTTAAGTGAACTCCGCTTTGTGATCTTAGCTGGTAAATGATCAAAATGAAGTAAACTAACTTAGGTTACGTTGTTCATAACTGATGGACTTAAATCAATAAGGACCAACTTAAACTAAGAGTTGAACTTGTAACTTTAAGAAGCACACTCAACAGCGCCGTAAATAGCTGCAAGGCTTAAAGAATTTGGCCATATATTGTAGGGTACTCGAGGGAACAACCTCAGGGGTTGTTCCTTTCCTACCAAGCAGGTACCTCTTAGTGGAAGTATCAATGATGATACTCAAGCCTATAGGATGAATCGATCTCAAAAGTCCAGTGCCAACGTAGGGTACTCGGGGGACTACCCTAGAGAGCTTTCACTACAGACCCTTTCTTAGAATTGGGAGGTACCTTTCTCGTTAGCACTGTACTGACTCTTTGAGATCACTAATAATTAAGTATTACTCAACAATTTCTTGTTATCACATTATGAGTTTGAATTAGCACCATTATCTCAATTATACAATTCTTGTTTTGCACTTAGAATCCTCTAAATTTCTCAACTATTAATTGAACCTTCTATATTTCTTTCACTTGCAATAAAATGAGTTTTTGTATTAGATGATTGCATGAAGTTGTAGCAGAAAGATCAGAATACTGAAATTAAGTTTAAAATACATGCAGAAACTGATCATACATATATAATGATATATATTATAAGAAAGAAAGCAAAGAAAAAACCTGGCAGTCCATCTGGAAAGGAAGTGTCCAACGTAAAGATATGAAAGTAGAGAAGATGGGAATGGGGGCTGCTGATTTTCTTGATGAAACACTGCTGCCTCATTCATCGTACCGCCGTTTTCTCGTACTTGTTTTGCTACGGATTTCAAGGTTGTCCTCTATCAAAAATTGGGGGTTTTTTTTTTTATAGATGATTTAGGCGACGTCGACGATCACACTGGCCGGCAACAAAGGCTTGGGAGAAGAGTTACGTAAGTTGTAGTAATAGATCATGGATTCATAGTCAACGTGGCCACTAATCAAATTAGAACCAAAATGTCAAAGTGCCATAATTGTTATTGTTATTTATAAGAGTAAAAGACATTTTTGGACATAGACTTATAGTGGTTTGGACAATTTTAGTTCTTCATAACAAAAATTTGTCATTTTTTGGACAGATTTATTATGACGAGGACAATTTTAATCCTCCGTCTATTATGTCGTTAGTTGATCGTTTAAATGAGGGGTATTTGTGTCAATTCAGCTTATTCTCCTTAAAAAATGTCTTTTACTCTATTTATAATGACAATAAGTTCACTAATATAATACTCCCGTTGTATTTAGAGATGGAAATAGGCCGAGCCGAGCCGAGCTTTAGAAAATTAGGCCTGGGCCTGTTACGAAAATTTAAGGCCTAGGCCTGGGCCTGAGCCTGAGCCTGTATGTAGGCTTTTTGTTAGGCTCAAGCCTGAGCCTACAATTAGCATGGCCTGACCTGAATCCTTTTTAAAAGCCTGTTTAATATGTATAACATTAAAAAAGCTTGAAAGTAAGTTCTGCTTTGAGCCTATTTAAAACTTATATATTAAGTCTTTTTTAAAACTTTAATAAGTATTTCTAAATAATTTAAGAAAAATACCTAGCTAATACAAAATTAATATATAACTACATAAGTATATATATTGGTACAATGCAAACATAATAGTATTAAAACATATATAAAATAAAATAAAACAAGTCACAACTTCAACATGATTGTTAACTTGTTTAGGAATGAATTCAATTGTAATATTGATTGTCATCCTAAATTAGTTGTGTGGACCATAACAAAAAGTACATTTTTAATATACTAAATGTACATTATTTGTGTATTGAATGTACATTATATAATATAATGTACACTCAATATAAAAATAATGTACATCCCCTGAATACAATGTACATTATTTTTGTATTGAATGTACATTATTTTTGTATTGAATGGACATTATTTTACATTATACAAAATATGGTCCGCACAACTTGTATGGACCATGGTCCATGCAATAATGATTGATATAATCTCAACATAGGCTTCAAAATGAGCCCAAACCTGGCCTTTTTAATAAACAAGTCAGGCCTATGTAGGCCATAAATAGGCCGGGCCATAGGCCCCTATGTAGAGGCATGGCCTATTCCCACCCCTAATTGTATTAAGTATAATAGAAAATCAATGGGTAAATTAAAAATTAAAAATAAAAAATAGTTAACTGAATATTCCGTTATTAAAGTTTAATTATAGTGACCGAATGCAAGGTATTTAATAAAAATAAATAATACGAGTATAATATAGGGTAAAGTTGAAATAATAATAATAATAATAATAATAATAATAATAATAATAATAATAATAATAATAATAATAATAATAATATAAATCATCCATTTCAAAAAACAAGTATACCAACATTTTTTTAGTTGCAGTTAATTAGGAGTCTAACTTTATTGACTCTTATTAGGTTTGTAGAGGTAGATATTAGGTTTGTAAATTCATATATAATAAATAATCCAATTTTTTTTGGGTACATTTGAAGCCCTCACTGGGCACTATCTTCTTCTCTCAGTTGGAGATCTTCGAGCATCAGCTTCAAGGAGGCTAGAAAGGCCTATTGGCACCGAGTCCAAGATGAGCGTTCCCCAATCTATATTCTGGTCGAAATTCGCAAGTCAGTCAGCACATTGGTTCCCCTCTCGTTCAATGTGAGAAATCTTAAAATTATGAAAACGATTGATGAGGTCAATACAATCTTTTACTAACGCCACCACCGTATCTTCACTTTGATCTCTTTTGTTCACAATGGCCACAATTGTTGTCGCATCCATTTCCGCCCAAACCCTATAGAACCCTTCCCTCAAACAGAGTCGTAAACCCTCCTTTAGGCCCCACAACTCTGCTGAGAAGCTATCTGTGAACCCGATTCTGACTGCGAAACCTTTAACCCACCGGCCGCACTCATCCCGAATGATGCCCCCAGCACTTGCTAAACAACCGGCCGCACTCATCCAATTTACAAACAACTAATAAATATGAAGAATATCAAGTGGCTTGTAGTCCACTGATATCTGGGTGGTCCCTTATGTGGGAGGTTTAAAGTTTGAGCATCGATGTACTATAATATTATAGAGTTAATTCCATAAATGGTCCTTTGACTATAAGCATTTTTAACTTTTTTTATTATTGACTTTCAAATCAATCATACTTTATCCTCAAATTATTAATTTTGTTTCAAATTTGATCATTTGTTAAAGAACTTTGTTTGGGATGCACCAATTATGAAGGCAGAAGTGTAAAATCTAGTGTTTTGGTAGTATATTTCTTCTCCATTATTGTATTGTTTGTGTATAAGTCCATCATATCGTTGCAATTTGTATTGTCTGAAGTATATTATAGATCATAGAATTTATTATGTACAATCATGACAATTTTCATACTATTGATTTATTGAATGACATGTTTTTACCCTCATACGTAAACAATAATGGATAAGAAAGGCATGATACTGACGAAAGCCTATATTTCACACTTTTATCATAATATAATTGATGCATCATAAGCAGATTTCTTAACAAATAATCAATTTTGGAACAAATAATTAAGTTTTTAATTAATTAATGTAAAATATATCTAATAAAATTCAATATAATTAAAAAATAAAGAAAGGTGATCGATCTTTTTACGTCCGGGTCTTTGTTTTTCCGTCCATTCTTGAAATGTCTGTATTTTTCTTTGCATCTTCAATCTTTATTTCTAGTATTCGGATCAATGGATTCTTAACTGCTAAATGGGAATGAATCGGAATTGAAGAATCTGGATGAAACTGTAACGTTTATCCTTTACTATTATTATAACATTAGGATAAGTTATGATAATATTCAGTATTTGATATGTGGTGCAACACTAATAACCTAATAGCTAGACTACCATTATGATTAGGAGTCTAGTTAGGGTTTAAGAGACCTAAAGACAATCAACCATGATGGCCAGTGGTTATATAAGGTCACTAGTCCTCTCACTGCTCACACTACATACCTCATACACCATCTAGAGAGAGCTGAGTAAAATGAGAGACAAAATACTCGTTATCTCTGCAGCAGTCCGGATCGCTCAACCGTATCAAGAACTATGGCTGGAGGTTAGTCGATCCTATTATCACATATTATATGTTGCATGTGATATTTTAGTCTAACAGAAACTCCTCTGGAAGGCATTAAAGTTGCTGATATTGAAGCGCCAGGTATATGATATGAATCATTATTCTTCATTTCTTTGGAAAAGTTTAGTTCTTTTTCTGAATTTCACTTTTTTTTTTTTTTTTTTTTTTTTTTTGCAACTGAAACTCCATATGAGAATCATAGAATCTTTCGCAAAGTTGATATTATCTAATGATTACCCGCATTCACCTTCTGAAGGTTCTCTGGAAGGCATTAAAGTTGCTGATATTGAAGCGCCGGGTATATGATATGAATCATTATTCTTCATTTCTTTGGAAAAGTTTAGTTCTTTTTCTGAATTTCACTTTTTTTTTTTTTTTTTTTTTTTTTGCAGCTGAAAGTCCATATGAGAATCATGGTATCTTCCGCAAAGTTGATATTATCTAATGAGTACCCGCATTCACCTTCTGAAGGTTGTTTCTTTAATTTGCTAGAGTTAAATTATCGTAATACTATAGTTTTTTAGTTTCATTGTTGGCTTGACATCATGTTACATATATGGGAACCTACCTTCTATAACTTTTCATTACTATTTAGCAATTATTCATTTTGTGTTTCTATCTCAAATTAATTTAATTTGCTAGAACTTAGCTGCGCTATTGCCCTTCTCTTCTGGTTTGGTTTCGTCAACAAATGTAGTCCTCTAACGTTGTTGGGTTTTCTTTCTCAACTATATATTAGAATTTTTAGAGTTTTCTTTAAAACAAGTTCATTAGGTGAAAAATATAATATATGTTACTCTTTTCACCAGCTTACCCTTATTATGTTTCTTCCTTTTTGGTCAATCACAATGTTTTTTATGACAAAAATTGTGCATCCAAATATCATACACAATGGTGAGATTCTTAAAGATCCTCTTAAAAAGGATTGGAGTCCAAACTTAGACTTAATGCACGTGTTAATGGTAAGTTCTCTATTTTAAAAATTAGTAAATAAATTAATTACTTGGTTTATACTCAGGTTTTTCACTCTAACATGGTACTAAATTGATTGCTCTCCTGGTAACAGGAGGTCATACGTTTATTGTCTTTATCTACAATGAGTATGCTAAGCTTGCAAAGTTAGTATGATTGTATCTATCCATAACCATAATTCATGACGTTACGTGCGACCTTAGCTATATTATTTGGAAGCTTATATTACTTGAGCACTTTGAAGTTTCTTGGATTGGGTTGTTTACAAATGAGCTCCATGAAGGGTATTTATACCATTCTACCTCCTCAATGGATGGTGGAGATCTACTTAATCCAATGGCTAAGATTTGTCCTCTAGAATCCTCCAAATATCTCTACACAAGTTGGAGGATTGCCAAATGTTTTAGAAAGTTATAAGGATCTCTACAACTACTAGTGTTATATGCATACATCTAAAATATTCTACCAATTATGGGATGCTATGTACATGTACTAGAGAAGTATGCTATGTACATGTGCTAGAGAAGTTCGGAAAGATATAGAAACTCTCGGAAATGTGTACCAATGCTGCACGGACGTTACATAATAATTACTTGTATTATCCCACTATTCAAGTAAAAACTATTTGGTATACGTTCATTATTCTTTACGAGTATTATTTAATTTTTCTATTTTTGTAGATTTTTTATAATAATCATTAAATGTTTTACTTTCATTAATTATATAATGTTTATTCGATGATATTAAATTAATTAACATAGCGTTAAATAGTTTTTATAGAAATCAATTTTCATTAATCAAATTGGTATAAAATTCCATATGAGGAGTCAATTTACAAAATTTTGGGTAAAAATGATAGGCCGTTCTTGTATTTAAAAAAAAAAAAATTATTACATTTACAATTGGTCTATTGAGACTCGAATTAATTGAGAATTTGGGCAATTTATATCGTGCATCACGGCGCACATAGCAATGTGCGTCCAGGCACAAAATGCGCGCATTTCATGCTGATGTCACTCTGTTCATCCGAACAGACCAAACCTCATTATGCATATTCAGTTAAAATTTTAGGTGTATTGTGTTATGAGTTTATGTGTACTCAGTTAAGAGTTTATGTGTATTATATTAACTAAACACATTATGTGTATTCAGTTAAAAGTTTATGTGTATTGTGTTATGAATTTATGTGTATTATGTATTATGTTAGATTATGTGTATTTTGTTATGAGTTTATGTATATTCTGTTATGAGTTTATGTGCATTCGAAACATGAATTTTTTTTTTTTTAAAAAAAAAACTTAACAAAACGACATCATTTTGGGAGGCACGGGATGCACAGTGTTATGTGCACCCTGGTGCAAAGTATAACGATTGGAGAATTTGAGATGTTTATTCAATTAATATTGGAAAATGCTAAACACCCTACGATTGCCATGCGCAAATTAAAACAACCAATACTCTAATTGATGTGGCAAAATTTGAGACATTAGTTTTACTTTTATAATTATAATTTTAACTTTATTAATGGCTAGGATTTTGTCATGTCATGAAGTGATAAATTTAGGAGTGTGTTGCATACTGAATCCCAAGGCACACCAAAAAAGAAAAAGGAGTGTGTAGTATGCTCAATAATAATGTAATAATGGATATATACTTAGTAGCAATTTATATCATGCACTAGGGCGTACATTGTAATGTGTGTTTGGGTGTAAAATGATGTCGTTTTGCACTTTTTTTTTTTTTTGAAAATTCTGTTTTTCTGTGTTTATTGTTAATTTGTTAAAAAAAATCATGTTTTGAAAATGTACATAATTATATACTAAAATGTGCATAATTGATGATGTGATAATCATATTCTCACAACACAGAAGTGAGAACCTATTTAAAGGAAGACAAGTTTTTGCTGAAGAACTCAGGTGTTGAGCATATAGCCATTAATGTGCAATCCAATTATCAGCTTAGGTTTTTAGTTGAGATGGAACACATGCTTCAATTTGGTATCAGAGCGAGACCAAAGGTCATGAGTTCGCAGCGCCATCCATACGCGACTAAGGTTCACGTGTTGCTTGAAACCCACCGCACACGTGAGGGCATCGACCATATATGCTGAAACCTTTCGCAATTAGATTATCGTCTTCAAAATTAATAGCATAAACTGAAACCGAGTTCATCTTTGCTCAATTTTCCAACAAACGATGAATCATATATGAACTAATGAAACAACAATCCAAAATTTCAATACTTTGAAGATTCAAACAATTTGTGGATAGTGCTAGAATTGACCAATCATTGATGTAATAATTCTTAGAAAATTAATTTTTCGCAATTGCCTCAAACTCAAAGATAAAGCCTTAATGCCATCATTTGTAATTGTCGGTTCATTTCGCTCCCCATGATCCTTAGATCTTAGCCAACTTATATCTAACTCTTCCAAACACGGGAAACAACAAGCAATTCTCTTCAAATGAGAATTGCCTAAAACATGTATATTCTTTCACTTTAAAACCTTCAAATTCTTCGATCCAAAATCCTTCGACTCATCAAAGGAGATTCGGGTCTGATTAGAGATATCAAGTTCTTGAAGATTTAGCAAGCACTAATGCCGGATTTCAAAGAAAATTGTAGTGATATCACCACGGAAATTGCTGAGATTAACGGAAACGATGTCAGAAAAACGGTGAAAGAGTTTAAGGAGGGTACCACTAATGATCGGATGGGTGAGGGATAATCGGCGGCGGAGATAATTCGTGAGTGCATAGAAACTCTTGCAAACGAAGGAGAGGGATTCGTCGCAGTCGCGATTGAGTTTTGTGAATATCAAATCTCAAATATCATCTGGCAAGTCTTTGCAGTCGCGATCTAGTTTTATGAATATTAGATCCCAAATATCATCTGGCGATCGAGTTTTATGAATATCAGATCCCAAATATCATATGGCAAGTCTTTGCATGGCTCTGTCATGTTTATGGAAAATGGAGTTTTTCTTGACGAACAAGAATTGCATGTACGGGTGTTATTGGCAACAGTTAATACAATTGAAGCATGTGCTCCATCTCAACTAAAAGCCAAAGCTAATGGCTCTGATACCAAATTGAAGCATGTGCTCTATCTCAACTAAAAGACTAAACTGATGGCTCTGATACCAAAAATTGAATTATGTGCTCCATCTCAACTAAAAGCTTAAGCTGATGGCTTTGATACCAAATTGAAACATGTGATTCATCTCAACTAAAAGCTTATGCTTGATGGCTCTAATACCAAATTGAAACATGTGCTACGTCTCAACTAAAAGCCTAAGTTGATGACTCTGATACCAAATTGAAGCATGTGTTCCATCTCAACTAAAAGCTTGATGGCTCTGATACAAAATTGAAGCATGTGCTCCATATCAACTAAAAGCCTAAGCTGATGGCTCTGATACCAAATTGAAGCATGTGCTCCATCTCAACTAAAAGCCTAAGTTGATGGCTCTGATACCGAATTGAAGCATGTGCACCATCTCAACTAAAAGTCGAATCTAATAGTTGAATTGTCATCTCATGTGTGCGGGCCGATTACTTTTGATAAGCTCCAAGCCCATGGAGATAAAAACTTAAGCTGGTGAGCTCCAAGCCCAGAAAGATAAAAACTTAAGCTCGTGACTCTCAATTCGGCATGACTCTGATACCAAATTGAAGCATGTGCTCTATCTCAACTAAAAGCCTAAGTTGGTAGTTAGATTGCACATTTATGTTTATATATATTACTAGCATTTTGTACGCGCGATGCGCGAAAACTTATGTCCAATATTAAAATATTTGTAAGTAACAAAATTTACAAAATTAGTTAAAATTATGTTTTGCAATTTCTTAAAGTGATGATACTTTTGAATTATCATATATTTGAATAATATAGTGATAAAAAAAATTATATTTTTATATAATAATAATTTACAAATAATACTAAGCTAACACTCACATATATGATATATTGATATGGATACACAAATAATATATATATATATATATATATATATATATATATATATATATATATATATATATGATACACATATACAATTTAGCAAAATGCACGGAAGTATTTTATAGGAAAAATAATGCACATTTTGATTAATTATATTTAATTAAATATAATTTATAATTAAATTAATTGTTATATGATAATTTTAATAAAATGATAATTAAAAATAGGAAAAAGATATGATAGATGTAGGTGTATGGTAAGATTGGTAGATATATTAAAAATTAATGGTGTTATAGCGGTGTAAGGGTGATTTTGTCCAATGTAATTGAATGTACAACAATTAAAGCAAAATGTATATATTTATTAGTATATAAAAAAAGGGACAAAAATCAAGGACATAACTTGTATTGACACTTATTATGTTTTTAGATATGCTCAACAAGTACAATATGTCTATACCGTCAAATTTGAATTTCAAATATCACATAATAAAAATAATTTTATATAATAGCCTTTTTATATTTTAATTTCTTTAAATATCAGTTTTTTTTTTAAAGCCAACATATAAGACTTGGTTTAATTTTTAGATAATATCTATATAAATTAATTGAATAATGCTACATACTCATCTTATATTTCTCTTTTAATCTTTTACTCTTGACGAGTCATGAACTTTTTAGTATTTGAGTATTAGAACAAAGCCAAGTTACAAGTTTTGCTTGGAGTTTTTGTTAGTTTTACATTGTCAAACTGGAAAGAGAAAACATAATTAATTTTTAAAAAAAAATATACCACGTTGACGCGCAAATGATGAAAATGGAGTTTATATATATAGTGGCGGAGGCATGCGTATGCCATGGGGGGCCTTGGCCCCCCTCCCTATTTTTTTTTAATATTATATACCGTGGCGGAGGATGTGTATGCCCTCCCCATTTTTTTTTTTAATATTATATATGTGTTAAATTGTTTTAAAATATATTATATAAAATTTTAAAATTTTGTTGTTCTTTCAAAATATTTGGTCCCCCTCCCACTTAAATTAATCTTACAGGTTAAGTTGTAAACTTCTTCATCTGCTCAACTCATCCAGTTCTCTCCCATTTCAAATTATGTTTTCCCTATGTTGTTGACTCACATTCAAATTAAACCCCATTAACCTACCTACTAGTTTCTCTCACCATACATATATGCGGCATATACAATATAACAAAATAATTTATCATTAATAAAATCTATGCATATTTTTCAGGGAAAACAACGCTTTTGGCCTCTCAATTGTTTTACTTTTGAAAATTTAGCCCTTGTGAATTGATTTGAACAAACCTAACCTTTAATTGTTCATAATGTGACACATTATTTGGTTTCTCGTGTTATATAATTAGAATTATTTTTAATAATTTATATAATTTATTTACTAATTAAAAATATTTTTTATTATAAATAAATACATAAATTTTTTTAAATTAAAAAAAAAAAAAAAAAACAGCCACCTGACAGCCGGTGGTTGTCTTCTTCATGGAGACGGCCATGGCCAGCGCCCTCGTTCCAGACGGAGGGGACTGGAACGAGGGCGGCGGCAAAGGTCGCAACCCTTGTTCCAGATGGCCATGGCCGTCTCCCTTAGACGGTCGTAGCCGTTCAGCAGGACGACCACAGTGTATGTATATGTATATATTCTTTTCTTCCTCAAAATTCATATTTAATAGTAATGTCTTGATTTTTCTCTCTTCCCCACTAAACTTCATACTCTAAAAAATTGAGCTAAAATCGGGAGTGCTCTTAACTAAATTCATTTTTTAAATTTGTAATGCAATCAATCAATTTATGGATACTCAATAAATGAAAGTCACATCAGAACCGAAAAGATGAGAATGAAAAAAAAAAAAAAAAAGCATATTCCAAAATAAAACATATGCATGTATCAACTCATAAATTAAGAATTCGAAATTTCAAACAATGAGTTTTAAGATGTGTATGTGATCAAATGTTGTTGCGGTTAGGGCTCTTAACGAACTGAACATAAACGAACGAAGGTTGTTCGTGTTCGTTTGTTAAGTTTTTTGAAAATCGTGTTTGTGTTCGTTTGTTAAGCGTTTGTTTGTGTTCGTTAACGTTCGCCAACACGTTCACGAACGTGTTTGTTAATGTTCGTGAACACGTTCGTAAACGTGTTCGTTAACGTTAACAAACACGTTCACAAACATGCTCATTAACAAGCACGTTCACAAACATATTTATTTACGTTCATGAACACTTAATAAACAAACACGTGCACATGTTCATGATCACAATTCATTCGTGAACAATAAATAATTTACGTTCACGAACAATAATCAAACAAACAACACAACTACATAACTAATATAATATAATATAATATATATGTTTGTGAACATGTTCACGAACATTATTAAACGAACACAAACGAGTTTGTTCACGAACATTATTAAACGAACATAAACGAGCTTGTTCACGAACATTAGTAAACAAACACAAATGAGTTTGTTCACGATCTCTTAGCAAACGAGCTTAGAACTGTTCAAACTCTGTTCTTTTATTAACCGAGCTCTAAATTTTGTTTGTTAATGTTCGTTTACCTTAACAAACGAACATAAACGAATTCTTACCGAACACAAACATTAGTAGTTTGCCGAAAGCTCTGTTCGCTAACACCCCTAATTGCAGTGTATTAACTTTTTCATATATAATAGTATGCAAATCACACAAAAAAAGTTATTTTTAATAATTAATTTTTGTAATTTTAAGTATGAGAATTATGTTATGCTCTATCAAGTCGATCACTCATCTCTCAATTATTCCTATAATTGAGGTTATAAGGTATGGCTGATCTGCCTAGGGCCTAACAAATTTGATATTGTGATTTGTGAAGGGCGTTGGACCTACCGATAAAAAAAAATAAAGATATTATCAACAACCCAATCATTCTTATCGAGTTGACAAATTAATCACATCCACTGCTTATTAAATTTCATTGAAACCCCATCTTTCTTAAAAGGGTTTTGTTACTTACTCTTTTGGGAGCCCTTTATAGTGTATTTGATAATACTAATAAGTATTAGCAATCGTTATACTGTGCATCCGTATGCACCATGCATGGTGCATACGGATGCAAAAATGACGTCGTTTTGAAGTCTAACTTAAAAATAAATAAATTCAGAATTGCATAACTACACATTCATAATTTCATAACTATACATCCAGAATTACATAACTACACATTCATAATTTCATAACTATAAATCCAGAATTGCATAACTACACATTTATAAGTTCATAACTATAGATCCAAAATTGCATAACTACACATCCATAACTTCATAACTATAAATCCAGAATTGCATAACTACACATCCATAACTTCATAACTATAAATCCAGAATTGCATAACTACACATCCAGAATTGCATAACTATACATCCAGAATTTCATACCTAAAAATCCAGAATGAATGAACTTAAAAATGAATAACATAATGTTGTTGTTGGGAATCGAAACTAATTTTTTTAAAAAATAGGACACGCGTTTTGATGCAAAACGACGTCGTTTTTGCATCCGTATGCACCATGCATGTGGATGCACAACATAATTTGCCTAAGTATTAGAGCTTCATATTTACTTGATGATCGCTACTTATAATATATTAGATTGAGATTGTAATTGTTCTATTAAACACATTTTAAAAAGAAACAAATAGATGTGACTTATGACTTTGGCTCCTTTTAATTTGATGAATCATAAGGCATCCTCAATAGTTAGATTTTTGTACAAATTTTAAAATGTCAAGTAGAAGAAAAGGAGGGAAGAGAAAAAACAAGAAAATGAGTTTTCTGGGAAAAAAAAGTTTTGGTAACGCACCCCACTGGGCGTTGTTGTTGTGCCTCACACAGTTTAATCTTCCAGTTGAATGTCAATGCAATATGGTTTTTAGAAATTCAACTAAAATCTCTTTAATGGGCTGTTTGGTTCATGGAATAGACCTGGAATGACATAGCATTCTTAGTAATAGGTCTATTCCCCTGTTTGGTAACTATTTGTATTCCCAAGAACATTGTTCCCAGGAATGACCTATTCCCCTTGCAAGGGGAATACAGATTCCTAGGGGGCCCCTGGTATTAGGCTATTCCTAAGTTCTCAAGAATAGCCTAAAATTTCTATTTCCTATTTTACCCCCAATTAAATTTATTTCCTATTTCACCGTCATCGCCACCACCACTACTACCACCGTTGCCGCCGCCACCACTAGCACTGCCACCACCACTTTCGCTGCCGCTGCCACCGCCACCACCACCATCATCACCATCGCCACCACCACAACCACCGTCGCCCCCACCAGCATATATTTTTATAAGGGTATTTATGTATTTTAAAACATATTTCATTTCTATTTCTTAAACTAACCAAATACTGTAATATAATTTCTAATGTATATTCCTTTCGCTAACCAAACAATAGAATACAATTCCTATTATATTCATTGCATATTCTATTCCTTATGTAATAACATTCCTATTACCTTAAAATTCATTCTGTGAACCAAATGTGCGGTAAGTGTGTGAGTTCTACAAATTGTGATCATTCTAGAGAATTCAAACGAAATTTAATTATTTTTGTAAATAGAAACGGTAACTTTAACTCTTTTATTTTGACAACATAATCGTTGTAGTTCATCTGTTCGGGCATGAAAACGTTTGTCTACATGATTATATTTTACTTGTAGTCTTTTTGTAAAGTATTGATAATTGCTACGGGGGTATTTGCTACTAATCATCCCCGTTAGTACATAGATCAAATATGTCATCTAAGAAAATAAAAATAAAAAATGAAATTTTCAAGACAAAAGGAGCTAAAACGGCTATATCGCACATGCCATTTTTCAATTATAAAATGTGTATGAAACAGAAAAAAAAAAAAAATTAACTATAATTTTTTTTAAGAAAAAGCAAAAACGGTATTTAATTTTTAATTAATTAATTCCTAAAATATACAGTATCTAATAAAATTCAAATTCAAAAATAAAAAATAAAAAATAAAAAATAAATCACTTTCGGTATTTGGCAATTGAGTTCATTGGATCCGCGGAGAAAAGCGGTGGAACAAGGGTAAAATCGTAATTTTATACTCGCGTCGCCTCCATTTTCTGTCGTGTCTTTTCTCCCAATATAAACACAGCAATATTCTTCTCTCTCTCTGTGACTGAATCCGCTGTTTGTGGGCATTGTACGCTTCTGCAGGTGCGTATGTACCTACGTATATTCACATTTTATGCGCTTTCGCTATCATCGATTCATCCAATTCTTTGTTTTGGGGAAAAGGGATAGCTTTTTGAATGTTGTGGTTTTTACTTCTCTTGTTTGAGCTAGGCATTGAGAAGGCAAGAACCCTATAATCGGTTCCTCTTTCTTTTTGCCGCACGTTTTCTCCCCGACGGCGAAAAAAAGGTGATCTTTTTCCGTCTGGGTCTTCGTTTTTTCCGTCCATTCTTGAAATGCCTGTATTTCTCTTTGCATCTTCAATTGGATCTCGTGTTTCTTCTTCTGCTTACCAATCAACTGAGTTCTTAACTGATAAATGGGAATGGGGGATTGTGTGCTGCATATAAGGTTTTTCCTTTTGGAAAAAGGAAAAGAATATCTTTTGAGGGTTGAATATTTGATTTTTATATCTGATAAGTGGTGTCCCATTGATGGAAAGTTCTTTTCTTCAGGGCTTAGGACTTATGCAGTTTTGGTTACCTTTCAGTAGGATCTTGAGTTTAACAATTAAGATATTCCTTGTGGTTACTTTTTAGTGGAAAAGATACTTCCCAATAGAAGCTGTGGCAAGATCTTTGCTTCCACCTTATTTTTTGTGATTTTGGTTTGCTTTTGAAGAGTATGAGTGTTTTGATTGTTATAGCAACTTTAAAGTTAATAGTTTGATTTATTGACCAAGTGTGTTTATCTGGTTCAATCTTTAGTAATGTGTTTATCTGGTTCAATCTTTAGTAATGTGTTTATCTGGTTAGTTTCTTTCAAAAAAAAAAAAAAAAGTTAATTGTTTGATTTATTGACCCGCCATTTGGATGAAAAGTACTAGTTTATATCACATTCACTTAGATTTAAGATGGTAAAATTGCTACTAAGAACAAGATTACCAGAATGCATCGATAGTAGGATACGCCCGTTACACTTGTATTACTATAATCTATACCAAATATACAAAACATGTTGAAATCCAGTTTCTGGGAAAGTATCATTACAATAAATACCTAGAGGCTTTCTTTATGTGCACATGAGGGTAAATAAGTGGTGAAATGTTTTCATGTCAGGTATTCGAAACAGAATAATTCCCCAACGACCTGTGCGATGGGCATCGATTAGTTTATAAGGGGGTTACGAGTGATCTAACTTATCCGAAAACTGAAAGTCCAATGATTTAGCGTCAAAGAGAATTGAATGGATTACGATATGTTATCTTTTAACAATCTTTCTCCTTATCTTCTTTCCACGTGAGCATAAAAAGCATAATATTAGAATGTTAATTTATACAATCCATCTCAATTTTGCAATGTTGAAAAAATCGCTAGGCGCCTAGGCGGGCGCCTAGAGGCCGACCACCTAGTGCCTAGGCAGGTGCCTAGGAGGCCGACCGCCTAGCGCCTAGGCGCGATTTTTGCAACACTGCAATTTTGTATGTCATGCTCTGTAGGCACTAATTGCCATTTGGAAGTTTGTCCTGCACTGCTTTGTGTAATTGGTCGTTTTATTTTTAATATTTACTAACCAATGTTTTGGACTGTGAAAAGGACTACTGGGACTGGGTTGTTCATTTTGATTTACTGCTAGCTGAATATACTTATTAATCCTAATATGAAATAGTTTTTTTATTTTCCCTTTTCTTTTGTGCAGGGTTGTTTGTCTTTAGAGTTGATTAATTGACAGTGAGGGCGCTTGGCATTTACCTGCCTTATTGATTTGCTGCAGCAAAGTTAACATTTTCTCCTGGGAGGCGAGGATCAGTTTTTAAATTAGTTTGGCTATGGTAATTTACTAATTATTCCTGGAATCATTTTTTTCAGTATGGATTTATTGGTATTCTACAGAGCAATATATATTTATTTTGCCAAAGTATATGTTATTATATTTCCTTGAAGCGGGACTTCGAAAGATATTTGAATCTTTTTGTTAAATTGATAAAGAGTATTCAAATATCTATACCAGATATCGAGTCATGATTTAAGCATATCTTTCTCTTAATAAATTCATTATTCGTTTGACTAGTAACCCCTTGATACTTTGGGTTGTTAACTTAGGCGGCAACCAATGAAAATCTCCCACCAAATGTGATAAAGCAATTAGTTAAGGAATTGAAGAATCTTGATGAAACTCCTCCCGAAGGCATTAAAGTTGGAGTAAATGATGATGACTTTTCAACTATATTTGCTGATATTGAAGGGCCAGGTATCCTTTATCTGCTATGAATAACATCGTTCTTTGGGAAAGTTTAGTTCTTTTCTCAAATTTCGCCTTTTTTTTGCAGCTGGAACTCCATATGAGAATGGCATCTTCCGCATGAAGTTGATATTATCTAATGATTTCCCGCATTCACCCCCTAAAGGTTGTCTCTCTAATTTATTGGAGTTAAATTATAGTAATAGTATAGTTTCTAGTTTCATTGTTGGTTAATTTTTTTTGACATATCATCGTTGGAATGGCATATCAACAATTTGCCCTCTCATTCGATTTAGCTATTGCCCTTTGTCTTCTGGTTTTATATCAACAAATGTAGTCTTCTAACGTTGTTAGGTTTTCGTTCTCAACTATAGACTAGAATTTTTAGGAGTTTCCTTTAAAACAAGTTTATTAGGCGAAAAATGTTTCTCTTCTCACCAGCTTTCTGTTGGCTTTCCCTTAACTAAAAACAGAAAACAAATAGATTCTTAGTTGTTAGTTGTTTGTTGTTGCTAATCTAAACATGAAACCCTTTTTATGTTTCCTCCTTTTGGTCTCTTAGGTTTTTTCCTGACCAAAATTTTTCATCCAAATATCGCAACCAACGGTGAGATCTGTGTAAATGCTCTTAAAAGGGATTGGAGTCCAAACCTTGGCTTAAGGCACGTGTTAATGGTAAGTTCTCTCTACTTAAAAAATTAGTAAATAATATTAATTAGCTTATACTCGTATATTGTGTAAGTTGGCTTTTTCACTCTAATATGGTACTTAAATTGCTCACGAACAGGTGGTTAGATGTTTATTGATAGAACCTTTCCCGGAATCAGCTTTAAATGAACAGGCTGGCAAGATGCTTTTAGATAACTACGAGGAGTATGCTAGACTTGCAAGGTTAGTGATGATATGGTTTCATCAACATCATCTCATTTGTATCCATAAAATTAGAAATTGAAAATTTGCCATTTAGTTATCGGAGAATTCTTGTTGAAATAGTAAGAGGCGACTGAACTAGAAATGCTAGTCATTAAGTTTTACTCTGTGAACAAAATCGACAACTATAGACGAACCAAGCTAATAGATGCTCCTGTTTCCTAATTTTTCAGGCTTTATACTGGGATTCATGCTATGAAGCCGAAGCCCAAACTAAAAGGCGGGGCGATTTCTGAATCGACCACTGCACTGAATGTTGACCAATCAAAGTCCTCAGCATTTGTGGATAAGAAGAGTGTGGCGGTCTCGAGTGTTCCTCTCCCACAACCATCTCCACTCGCCCCTTCATCCAAAGCGGGGAACAGCCTGGACCAGCCGGCTTTGCCCAGTTCAACAGCGAATTGCGGTTCAGCAGCAGCCCCGCTAGCCCAAAAGAAGGAAGCTGGGTTGGCAAAGGCCCATGCAGACAGAAAGAAGATGGATGCCAGAAAGAAAAGTTTGAAGAGATTATAAGGTGTTTCCAATGAGGATGGATGCAATTTTCTATTTTCACTTCCTTGCAATGTAGTAGTAGTAAACATAAGAAAGAAGTTTGTACTATTATTATTATTATTATTATTCAGATTGATGATGTTCTTGGTACCAATATTTCCTAAGAACAATGAAATAGCCCACATTTGGGATTTGGGAAGTCACTCATATTTTCATGCTATAAATCCTAAGAATCAACCTTCCAATCTCATGTATCCTAATCATGTGAAAACCATCTTGTTAATTTAATTGCTCAAATTACATCATACAAGGAGTCTAGCTTCACTAGGAATCAAAAGTTTTTTACTAGAGAAAAAATTTGATTAAACATTGCAGCAAACTATATATATCTTGCGGTTTACTTCCTCTCACACGTTTTCAAGGCCAGAGACGTGAGGGGTTTTTAGGTTTGGGGTTCAAATTTAAACCCAAAGAAGCTTTCTATAAATGCAAGTTCACATAGATGGATGTGTTATACTTAATCCCAAAGGATAGTTGAACTACCACAAACTTAATCCCAAAGAAGCCTTCTATAATGCAAGTTCACAAAGAAGATGTGTTATACTTAACCCCAAAGGGTAGTTGAACTATTACCTATAATGAATAATTTAATACGAGCCTTTAAATTAACAAGATGGTGCAGTGTTATAAGTTATAACAAAGCTACACCGGGATCACTTTAGGTGAGATATAACAAAGCTATATTCATTATCTGCATTTCAGTGCATTATAATAATTTCAAAATTCCACCCAACAGAAATACTGAAATAGTGCATCTTCAAATAGCAAAAGTATACATATATAATAATAATAATAATGAAATAATAAATGAAGTGAAACTTTTAACAACACAATATAACGTGGGAGATAAAAGGATTCTACTACCCTTACAACAATAGAGAAAAATTACATTAATTCAACATCCGACCTTAAACCATCCAATAAACAAGGAAAATAGAAAGACTTGGGAATCCATTGTACTAACTTAACCCATCCAAATTCTAGTTCTCTTCAAATTCTAGTGGTTTTTAAAGATTTAGGTTGAGGAGGGGAAATCACTTGGCCATCATAACCTTAACGAACTCCTCATAGTTGATTTGGCCATCGCCATCAACATCAGCTTCCCTTATCATCTCATCCACTTCCTCGTCAGTGAGCTTCTCACCAAGGTTTGTCATCACATGGCGAAGCTCAGCAGCAGAGATGAAACCGTTCTGGTCCTTGTCAAAAACTCTAAAAGCCTCTTTCAGTTCCTCTTCAGAATCAGTGTCCTTCATCTTCCTGGCCATGAGATTTAGAAACTCTGGGAAGTCGATGGTTCCATTGCCATCAGCATCGACTTCATTTATCATATCCTGTAGCTCAGCTTCGGTGGGATTCTGTCCCAATGACCTCATCACAGTCCCAAGCTCTTTGGTAGTGATGCAACCTGCAGTACTAATGAGGATTAACTTATGTTCCAATCAACCCAAGACTGCAGTTCAGGAAAAAAGAGTGAAAATATACAAGCTTGAAGCTTCTGCCACTCAGAAGCAAAAGGGCAAATGAATGATGACAATTAACCAGATACAAGGCAGGTCCTTGATAGCCAATGATTCAAAGAACTCTTTAGAGCCATCCAACATGTCACATTAAATTAACTAATATGCATTTAGAAATTAAAAGATGACAATTTTGCGAAAAGAATGAAGCTTACGACAAGTAATGCAAACAACATTATCCTTCCTGAAGGATTAACCACATTTTCTACAATTATTTCAGATCTAGCACTGCAATCACCACTTCGGCCCTGTTTGGCTTCATGAATCAAGTCTAAAAGTTTTTATTTTTTCAGAACATCTTGGAAATGGAAAGAGAACTGAAGTTGAAGATAATAATCTCGCTCATAACAATGTAAATTAGGGATGTTAAGATGACGTAAGAAAATGACAATAGTAACAAATACTCCAGTTTGTATATCGATAAATCTTAAAATTTGTATTTCCGTTCCAAATTTGAAAAAAAAAATTATTCGTATTCAATAAGTCAAATTAAAATTCCAAGGAGATGACAGAAATTATAGTCATCCTCAAATCAATCAGCTCAGCCCCGCCTCATAGTCTATTCCTTAAGCAGGTAAAGGCATAGAAGGGGAACGAAAAAGGCAAATGCATCCTGCATAAATTGATAGTAACATGCAAGCATATAAAATCATGTTGATACAACTCAAATTATTCTTAGGAGAAAACAAGCCCTTAGGGGCTTTCAGTCACCAAATACACCTGGAAATCTAAATCATTTCTTCAAATTCAAAGGTTCAATGCACATCTCCGAGTCAACAACTTTCAGATTCAAAAGTCGAATAAAAATGTCACGGAGATGACAGAAATTATAGCCATCCACAAATCGATCAGCTCGGCCGCATAGTTTATTCCTTAGAACAGATAAACGCAGATAAGGAAAAGAAAAAGGCAAATGCATAATGTATAAACTGCTAGCACATGCACACATATAAAATCATGTCGAGAAAACTCTAAATCATTCCTAGAACAAAACAAGCCCCTAGGCGCTATCGGTCACCCTATACACCGTGATATCTAAACGATTTCTTCAAATTCAAAGGCTCAACGCATATTTCCGAGTCTCCAGCTCATTTCCTCTACCAAATCGGCTCCGAACTAAAGATCAAAACAAACCAGATCTGTGCGCATATAATCAGGCAAATAAACACACACACAAAAAAAAAAAAAAAAAAAAAAAAAAAAGCTAACAAATAATAAAAACGGATACATATACAAACGCAGCACAACAAAATACAGTAACGGATAAGAGAAAGGAGAGAAGCGAACCATCGCCGTCCTTGTCGAATAGGCTGAAGGCCTCCTTGAACTCGGAGATCTGATCGTCGGTCAGCTGATCCGCCATGTCTATGCAGTTAGTTTAGTTTTTTTTTCTCGTCAAAGAAGAATGAAAATGGGAAAGAAGACGAGAGGAAGATAGTTCTGGAAATGGGAGTTCGATATTTGTTTCCGCCTTAGGTTTCGGAGGACGAGAGGAGAGTGTAGCCTTTTATATAACGACCAATCACCATTTTGCTTCAATCCGGACGTCTCCTCCTCCTACGAATCTCTATCCTTTTGCTTCCGTCTTTCCCTCTTTGCCCCTCTCTCATTTCTCTTTGTTTTTCCTAATTTTTTCTGTGTCCAAACAAATGTTATTTACTTTATCATATCTTATATTTCTGATTCAATTTATATAATATTAAAAGTGTCAACTACTATATAGTATGATGATACTTTTATTTCTATTTTAAATAGATACTTTTATTTTCATTTTAAATAGATGGTCACCGGATCGAACCTTGGTGGTGGGGTCATAGATTCTTTGGGCTAAGAAGATTTGAGAAAGTGTAAAACAGATACGAAAAGTATTTACAATTTAATTTTCATAATATTAAATTTAATATTAATGTATAAAATTTATAAACTTATAAATTCTATTAAAAGTACTAATAAATATAAAAATAAATAAATTTTAAAATTATAAGAAAATAAGCAAAGAAATGATTAATTTGATTAATAAATAGTAAACGTAGGTAAAACGCGATAAATGAAATATTTAGGTTAAATTTTATATTATATATATAATTCAAGAAAAATAGCAATTTTTGTTTCTAAATATAAAAAAATATTAATTTGAATATCTCAAGTATATCTATTACTACTTCTATTTCTCAACAGTCTATAAAGTCACTTTTATTTTTTGAGTTTTATTAAGGTTAATTTTTTTTAAAAAATACTTTATAGACAATTGAAGGATGAAAAAGTTATTTTGTAAATAATTGATGAACAAAAAGTATTATTTATATGTAATTTACGAGCGAAAAAATGATATTTTTTAATATTTCATTTTGAGATGCAATGTATGTAACAACTACGTATATTTACAAGTTAATCATAAATTTGATCAAACTCACAATGAGTTAGTCAGATAAGATTTATCAAAGTGATAAAAATTTGGTAAAAAAAATTGTAATTCATATAATATTGTCATTTTTTAACCACAAGGAACAAATCATACTTAAAAAATATATATTGACATTTAAGGTATTGTTTACAAATGTTGTTAGTGTTACTCAACCTAAGTCATATAATTTGGTGTAAATTATTTTTTGTATATCCAAAAAAGAAGAAGAAGAAGTATAACTTTAAAAAAATTAAAATATATTTTAATACTTTTAAATAAATAATAATACTTTTCAAAAATGAATAAATAATAATAATAATAATAATAATAATAATAATAGTAATAATAATAATAATAATAATAATAATAATAATAATAATAAACATACAAAAAAAAAAAAAAGCATTTAAAGGTCTGACTATTCTTTAAAATAAAAGGGGTATTACGGTAAAATAGAAAAATAATTGTACGCAGCACTCTACTAGAAGTAAACACGTAGGTTGACAGCTATACATTATATCGCACACTGTTTGTAAACGTCTTAATCTGGTCGAATCAAGAGTTGCCACGTGGGTGGAACAACGGTTCGTTTGGCGAAGACTGAAGAGAGTAACTGACAGCGGAATAAAATAATAAGCAGTTGGCTTATTATTGCAGTATTAAATGATGTACAAATTACTGAATTCCGTGATAATTTCCTACTCTCTCCATCATTACCCAAACGCGGTTCCTACGCGTGAATGGCTTTCTGCTCTTGCCACGCCAAATAAGACACGGAGTGTGTATAAAAATAAAGAAAAAGAAATTTGTTATTTTATCCACATAGTTTTATCGCCTATGTTTACGTATTGATATGATAATAAATTCTTCATAGGTTGAATTTGCCTTTCTCTTTTTTTTTTTTTACCTCGTCGAATACCATGACTAGTCTCCTTGCTGAATTGTAGATATTTTTATTACATGAGACAACTATCTTGGAGATTTAAGATTGTTCTATACCCAAAGCCAATAATCAAACTTTTGATATTTGATTAATAATGAACAAGTCGCTTCCTTTCAATCACATCTAATGTTAAATGTGACTTATAGTTAATTAGGTAGTAAGAGCCCTTTCAACTTCCATAATTATTGAGATCTATACAACATTGTACATTATATTGCAACTTAATTACTTGAATAGGGATACAAATTAAACTACCTTAAGCAATCGTTATGCTGTGGAATCGTGTCCACCTTGCAAGGTGAATATGGTTCTATGTTCATAATTATAAAGTTATATATATTCATAATTTTTGAACTTCATATTCATAATTATTGAACTATATATTCACAATTACAGAACTCTATGTTCATAATTACTGAATTATATGTTCATAATTATAAAGCTATATATTCATAATTTTTGAACTTCATATTCACAATTATTGAATCATTATAATAATAATTACATAACTATATGTTCATAATTATGTTCACAACTCTATATTTATAATTTTTGAACTATATATTCATAATTATGAACAGTTTTAAAACTGTATCTACCTTGCAAAGTGGTCACGGTTCCACATCATAATTTGCCCTACCTTAAGCCATTGGGCTTAAGAACATTGATCTACCTTAGCTACATCTCTTTACACACATCTTGACGATTAGTGTTGACAATTGAATCTCATAAGTCATAATGGACATGGTAGTATAATAAAAAGATGGAGTTCGTTATTAATGTTATTTATAATAGGGCAGTTGAGTGGTCAATGTTTTCATTTATTATGTTTAGTCATATGGATTCGATGATTCGTACTACGTAGTAACATTTTTATTGTATATATATAATGCTATAATGACAACCAAGACATGGTAATGACCAAGATACAATGAAGCCCCAAAAAAAATTGTAATAATGCCACAAAAAAAAGAGGTTGTTGAGTATAATGATGCAAAAAAAAATATTGAGTGGGTAGAACATAATTATCGTATAGGATATAACTATGAGTATTGTTGTTGTAGTTTCTATTATTATTATTATTATTATTATTATTATTATTGTTGTTGTTGTTGTTGTTGTTGTTGTTATTAGTGTATAGTGCATGAATAGTTATAATACAGTAATGAGGTACCGAGTGGTTTTATAATCTTGCATATATACCTACCTGCTACCTATATAACTGCAGAAAGGCACTGTAAAATAATGACAATAACTCTTTTCTTATCTCTCTTTTTTGAAGTTAGGCTATCACTTGAAGTATAATCATTTGGAGTTGGACTGTCACTCGAAGTGCAACCATGTCTTTTTTCCTCTCACTTTCTTGAGTTTAGCTTTTGACTTGAAGAAGAGCAATTCATACAACACCAATGTTGTATAGTATTATATATATGAATTAAATGTCACATGTTCAATTTTGACTAATACATTTTTACTCGACCTAATTGCACATATTTTTTTTAATGTAATTTATTATCTGATGTGAAACATGGTTCCTTAGTTCACACTCACAACAATTGTGTTAAAAGTATACATATTATGGAATACGAGTAGCATTTAAAAGTACTTTTAGGAAGTTGAGAAAAAAGTAGGAAAATTTTAAAAGTAACGTATAGTAGTTCTAGATACAATTCTACTCCGTAAATCCGTAATAATTACATCGAAAATTTTTACAATTATTACAAATTTGAACATTGTACTTGTAAATTGCATTCTTTAATTTCCTTTATATATATCGTTGGTAAAATAGAAGACACAATTTTGCAAAGTACACATAATTATTGTAATTTGCTACTCGGTATAATGTAAAAATTTCGTGATTATATGTATGTGTGTATGGCGTTGTGTGCCATTTCTCATTAAATTAGAGGTGACCATTTTAATTATATTGTTTATAAACTTTTAAAAGTAATAAAATAATAAATTCTTTATTACTTAACTCTGAACACATGCCAGTATGCCACACCAACCTTACAATCATAAATGGAAGCCAAGTTAAAGTTAATTACTCTTAATAAATGGAAGAATAAATGGAAGCCAAGTTAATTACTCTTAATAAAAAGTTACTATATGGTAACCCATTATTATTATTATTATTATTATTATTATTATTATTATTATTATTAAATGAGACAACAACAATCATAATGGTATATTACTCCGGGTCGACAAACATAGCCACGATAACCTCTACTATGGCATTGGTATTTGCACCTCCAATTCATTAAACAACGTCCAATGCATTCGTATTCATCATCTCCATATGTAACTTGCGTTTTTGTCGTCATCACACAACCTAAAATATATTATTATGAAAAATTAATTAAAAGAGAGAGAGAGAGCTAGGGAGAGAAAGAAATTAAATAATAGAGTGTTTGAAGCCTCAAAAAGAAAAACTACTGAAATAAGAATAAGAATAAAATAGATTAAAGAGAAATAAATTAAGTAATACCTGTAACCATGAAAAGAGTCATGAATAAAAGGATGATGAAAACATGGCCATTGCGAACGCCCTTGGAAGAATTCATTTAGGAAAAATGCTATATATTTCAATTATATTATTGCTTATATGCTTCAAATCATAAATTCACAACCTATATATATAGAGTGATAGAGGAGAGATGAGAGAAGAGAGCGAATCATGCATGTATATCTCAATCTTTTTCTTACACGTCTTGTTTATTAAATAAAAAAAAATTATTTTGATTGATTTTTTTTTAACAAAAATACTTACGAAAAAAAAAAACTGTGTTTACTAATTAATGAAATTCTCAATTTTCCCCAGTCAAATTTGTCAGGTTATTACATATTGGTCTTCTTGGTAACTATTTAGAATGGCTTTCTCATATTGAGAAATTATGTCTAGTGGCATTCGATCAGTTGAGATGTGATATGATTGCATCACGATGTCTAAGGACACGATCCAGTCTCCACGTCTCGAAATGAATTCGGATTCGCTCAGTAAGCTAGTTCTGGAGTCAATCAATCCTGGAGGGAATCATTTGTTGTCAATCATATAAAGACGGTAAACGAATTTTGAATTGAACACCAAAGATAAATAATGTACGGCTTCGATAAAAACAAATATAACCAAAAGAAAAGGTTAGTGGAATTAGCGGAGAATCAGCTAGTTATTAACAACATAGGATGATTTATCTCTTTGTGATCCTTTCACAAGAAAATGTTTATTCAGTATATATCATCAGATAGTGTTGCAGGTTTCCTTTTGGAGAAACAAAATAGTGAATACATTTACTTCTACATTTTATAAATTTGAAAAATATATAATGAAGAATGAAAAACCGAATAATTAAAATAAGCATAACATAACCCAATAGTTGGTAAGCGGATTACTAATTAATACAACTATAAAGTTAAAAAGTTTGATTCTTTTTTTTTGTCCAAGGTATCCCTCCAGTTGAACCCCCAACCTAATACTTAAGGGACGAGGTACTGAACCACCACACCAACCATATTGGTTTAAAAGTTTGATTCTAGTAGAGACAGAATGCATCTTTTAATTGTGAGGATACCAATATCATATGAAAAATAAATAAAAAATACAAACCTTTATATATTTATTTATTGAGTACTTATAAATTGAACTATTTCATTTTTTTAGTTCAGTTCATGAACCATTAGTGTCTGATGTGACATTATTCATATTTAGCGTATGTTTTTAAGCATAAATTAAGGAAAGGGATTTAGGAAATTATTGTTGTAGAGATAAAAGGATATTAACAGATTACCTAAAATTAGATATATATGATCGACATGAGTTGGCGCAACATGTGGATGTCTTGTGGTTGTAATATAGGCTGCAAAAATAGCAACAATTAATAGTAGCCATAACAAACTGGATTTTTAAGTTTGATTTTTTTTTTTTTTTTTTTTTTTTTTTTTTTTTTTTTTTTTGTCGACAAAGAGAGTGGGAAGGAGATAGAAAGAAAAAAAGAAGAAGAAAAACAAAGCAATAACAATTTACGATTTTTTTTTATAGGTGCGTGCAAAGCATGTTATAAATCATAATCTATATAGATAGAGAGAAATAGAAGAAAGAAGAATCATGCATATGCATCACTAGGAACCCGCCATGCACATTTTTTTAGATAGAACAACTGATCTGGAGATTTAAGCCTGCTCTATACCTAAAACAAAGAATCAAACTCCTAACCTTTGGTTAATTAAGGATATATATGTTCATTCCACTTAACCACATTTGCAGGTTATTAAGACCTCTTAGTGCGTATAATGTATAGTATATGCATGGGTGAGAACAATATTGACCAGACCACTCCCAATTTTTTATTTAATCCGCCGATAAAAATATTCTGTTTATATAATATAGAACTGATTGATTTTTAATAATAAATCAAAATAAACTGTTGGATTCGTGTAATTCGCCCACCGCTAGAAACAACTAATGTATATTTAGAGTATTATATTTTAGGACTAATCGACAATTTGCATGCAAAAAGAACGAATACAATGCAATGTCGTGAAATGAAATCTTTTTCCAGATTGTATTAAGCAAATTAAAAAGTGAAAGTAGTATACATAGTGATCATTCCAGTCATTATATATAAATTTATTAAAATATTGAAACCAAATGAATACAAGCTTAGTTGAAAGGTATATATTGTTTGTAGTGGAAACACTTTTATTTTATTTTATTTTTTGGTGATGAGAAAAACTCATAATTATATTATAGTGCAAGAAATATGTTTCACATACTGAATTATTTTGTTGGGACACTTTTATTTTTCGTCTCATATTGATAGTTTAAGAGAAAGTATGTTACCAACTTTATATGTAATTTCCTTATTTATGGTAATTAGAAATATAAAATAATATTACTTAACCATTTTACACAATTTTTCTGTCACTATTTTATGAAACATATTTAAAAAAAAAAAAAAAAAAAAAAAAGCAAAAACTTATGTACACCGTTTCACGGGTCTCAATTCGTGAGACGGGTCATATCTTTAATTAATGAGATCAAAGATCTAACCTATTACTTAAAGATCCGATCCGTCTCACACAAGTGTTACGTTATTTATAAGAAAAAACATATATAATCAAATGTTAATAGAAAAAAAAAAGAATTAATGATGTATATGCTCTTATGTCTTAAGTAATTTTTGTTTAAATATATGTAGCATTATATATACTTTATAGTTTTGAGCGATGTACATTCACATTTTATTACATATAAAATTTTATTCTCATCAATTCTCTAACCAAGTAAAGATATAATTTTTTCTTCAAAAAAGTTAAATTCTCAATCCAAAGGCTTTTTCATATCCTGACTCGATAGAGAAGGGGAAGAATATATAGTTTACCATGCATATATTAAAAGTTAAAATATAAATATACAAAAAGAAAAAACAATCCAGCAAAATTGTACGTAGCTTCAAAGCACCAAAGAATTTTGAAAATTGAGTGGGTGGAAAAGGGGGACGCATTGTTGACCTATTGCAGCCTCCAATTGTGACCATCCTCAATTTTCAATGGGGTTAGTGGAAAGGTACTTTGACCAAAATACCCCTGCATCTATCAATCAAGTACTTTAAAAAAAAAAATCTTCCAAAGTTGACTTTTCAAATGCCACCCAAAAAATAAAAAATAAAAATTCCCCTAGATTTGGTCTATATATCCCCTCAAACAAACCAAACCCATTAGCAAAATAATAATAATAATAAATTATTTCTTTTTTTTTAAAAGAAAAAAGGTTATAACTTATCATAGAAATATTTAAGACTAGGCGAATAATATAATTGAGATCATAACTAAAAAGTTAATTGAACTTCCTTACACCATCAAAATAGTTGAACCCCAATGTTTGGGTGACGACGGAGATGTGTTAAACTAAACTAATGTGAAATAGCTTATAAATCACATATGAAAAGGTGAATCTCACAAGGAAATTAAAACAATGTCTCGACATGCTCGACCGTACATAAGAGATAAATCAAACTAAAAATACCATGTGCAACGAACTCGACCGATAAAGTGTTCACAATAATTGAACTCGTAACCTTCAAATTAAAGAATCATACTTTATCCACTCGGTCCTCCTTTTTAGGATAATTAAATATAAATGTTACTTCTTTAGTGGGTTGTGGTTTATGTGGTAACGTATTGATAGGGTAATTGGTAGGGCACTGGAACCAACTTGGTGCTATTAGTCTAACTGGAGGAGTCAAAGCAATTAATACAATCATTGTAACAACAAATCAGAGAGCATGTAGAAGTGTAGAACGGTGCATTTAAGACAGAGCACATGCACTTATGGAGGAGAGCACCTCAATTACTAGTAGGCCACAACGCTTATTGAGGAGAGTCACGATACTTATTTGGAGACAGTTGTGTCATTATGTAATTGTTACTATTATATTGTATAAACATGAGCCCATGTCTTAGCAAAAAGGAGAGGGGAGAAGGGACACACTATGATTTTTGTACTAAAAAACACATAACAATACAACTACTCTGCCTATTTACTTCTTTCTAAATATATGTCGATAACATATTTACCGTCACGTATAACTTTCTAATACTATTACGTACCTAATAGGAGTACTTAATTTTTGACATTCCATCGAATATTACATTCCTACAAGTGATAGCACTTTGTACATTTTAAATTAAATTTTGACAATTTAAAGAGTTAAAGGATTGAATTTGATCAAATAGATAAATTGCCCCTTAAATTTAATAGATAGAGTTAGTAAGAGCTAAATTCATGAGGTATAAATATAAAAATCATGTCCCACACCTATTTATGGCAACACCAACTATAATTTTAGGTTTAGAAGTTATGGCTGCATTTATTTTCCAATCAAAAAAATATATTGGTAATGTTTTTTTTTTTTTTTAATTTTCGTAAATAGAAAAGTTTCAGATAGAAAATGCCATGTTGCATCCCATTTCTAACATATGAGTGAGTATAAATTCATCAAAAAGTGGACGCTAATGCGAATCCAGTTAATAAAAATTTGTCACTAATGAATTAGATATAAATTTGACTTTTTAAATTTATTACATTCGATTTGTTCTTTTAAGTTACTATCACAATAACGGGCAAAACTCTATACAAAAGCGGTCAAAATCGACTTTGTCCGTCTCGCACCTATTTAGGTAGGGGTAAATTTCGTAAATAGAGCCTGTCAAAGAGCGAGTTTTTTTTAACCCGGCCTGTTTAGGCTCGTGGGGCTAGCTGAACCAGTCCGCCAAAATCATTTACTATATATATAATGTTTGATGAATTTCAGAACTATTGTTTAAAAAAAAAAATATTATTGACTCTATTTATATATACTTTCTCAACGAGGTACAAAGAGTCAATGTCCCTACATTAGGGTTCAAACTTGAGACCTCTCATTTGAGGGGCCACAGGCATGCCAAACTTGAGACCTTTCATTTGAGGGGTCACAGCTATGCCACTTGACCACAACGCCTTTAGCAGAACTATTGTTATTAAAATTAAAATTAGTACTTATGTAAAATAAAGTTATTTTAATTATTTTTATAGTGTACAAATGATAAAACTTAACAAAGTAACAAACTAACGACGGTAGAACAAAGGAAAAAAGGGGTCGGGTGGCCATGGCTCGCCTAGCTCGTGGGGCAAGGCCAAGGCGGCCAGCAAAACATAGGCCCACCCCATCGACCCATTTTTGACAGATCTAGTCATACAACTCAATACTTTACCATTCATTTTGGGTGGTATCAAATAGACGGATATGTAGAGTTGTCATACCGATTGGTATGGTACGATGTATATATATATATATATATATATATATATATATATATATATATATATATATATATATATATATATATATATATATACACACACAATTGTTAACCAAAATGATCCTAATTAGGGCTGCTTTGGTTTTGACGAATGACTACTTTAGGTAAAAATTGTATAGTTGATGATGAAATTGAGTAAGTTTAAAGTTGATGATCAATGTGGGGAAATCATAATAGTCTAAGGACCAAATTGGATATTAACTCCTCAAAAATCTACTCCCAACTTTTACTCCACTTGTGTTGAAATTAGATTGGAAGTAGTATATATATATATATATATATATATATATATATATATATATATACAAGTTTCAAAGAAGGCAATTCCCATTGATGCTTTCATATGCGATGACCATAAACAAAAGTCAAGGCCAAACGTTGACTCATGTAGGTTTAATACTAAAGAAACCGATTTTTGTACACGTTCAGTTGTACGTAGCTGCATCTCGGGTTAATAATCCAAACGTTCTCAAAATATTGATAGTAAAAGACTCAAGTTCAAGTACAACCTCAACCACTAATGTTGTATATCATGAAGTTTTCAATAATTTGTAGTTTTGTAATGTATTCTTTTTATATTACCATCACCTTGCAACTATTTGTAACATACCATTTTCATATGGTTTTTGTTGAGCTCCCAAATATAATTCATTTATATATTCTAAATTTTTACTGTATTAGAACACACCATTTTTAACATAACATAAAAACAATTAATAATATGTAATTTACATCCCGTGCATCGCACGGGTCAAACGTTAGTATATATATATATATATATATATATATATATATATATATATATATATATATATATATATATATATATATATATATATATATATATATATAGACACACACACTACTTTCAAAAATAAAAAATAAAAAAATTTAACCATAAGAACTGCTCTGCATAAATACAAGGAAAAGGTGAAATTGCAAAGAAGAAAGATTCTTCTTCCACCAAAAGCTTTTTTTTCCCATTCGCCATTTCCAAAATCGATTCTTCATTTTCCTTTTTCTCTCTCTATCTCTTCTGTTTTTTTTGTCGTATATCTACAGCTTCATAGCTGAATAGATCAAACTCAAAGCTCAAGATCAAAGAGCAAACCTAGAGTCAGCAGTCGGGTCGGGCCAGGCAACTGTTTGGAGAAGCTATGGCAGCAGCTACTGGTTATTTGTCAGGGTTGGTGGTTGCAGTGGTGGTAGTGGCCCTGGCGGGGAGAGTTGCCGGAAATTCGGAAGGGGACGCGCTCTACGCGCTGCGGCGGAGCTTGTCGGACCTTGATAACGTGCTCCAGAGCTGGGATCCCAATCTGGTGAACCCTTGCACCTGGTTCCACATCACCTGCAACCAAGACAACCATGTTACCCGCGTGTGAGTCCACTCTTTCTTCCTTTGCTTTATTTAAACTTTCAATTTTTTACTAGTATTTTTTATTTTTATTTTTCCTTCCAATTGTTAAGCCATTAGTACCAAATTAATTAGCTATTTAGCTTGCTAGATGGAAAATACAAGTTTTTGTTTTTATTTTTAGTGTTGTTGAATTGCTGAATTTTTTATTTTTTTATTTTTAAATACTTCTTCGTTAATTTGGTCAATGAAATACTGAGGGAGTTTAGTGAGTAAGAATCTTTTGCTTGTTTTTCTGGAAAAATTAACAGTTCATTTGATGATTGTTTGGAATTCAAATATGGCAGAGCATTTGCCTCAGATTAAGTATTGGTGAATAGATATTTGTGGGAGAAGGGTATGGTATAAATAAATAGTTCTTGTTTTTTTTTTCCCAAGTAATTTATGAATGTAAATAAGTTGGTTGATTGATGACTGTTTGGACTTAAAAGTTGGTTGAGTAGTGTGATTAGAATCAGTACTGGTAGAGTAATGAGTAAAATTATTCTATATAGTGCTTCATAGCTGAAATATGATTACCGAGGCTAAACTATGGATGTTCGTGTGGAATCTGTAAATAACATATTGAATCGTTGCTTGTGATTTAGTTGACTAATGGTATTAGTGGATTGTGTTGCTTTCCGTTACTGATATTTGCTAATTTGATCGGGAAGCAATAAAATACAGATAAAACTAGGTAGCTCCTGAAGAAGTTGCGTTTGGATTACTTAACAGCAAATCATAATTTTGAATAAAACAGTGAATAGTCTTTTATAACATGGTCAATCGGTTATTTGGTTATATATGTGATAAGGGTGCGATGATGATGAAGGAAACTTTAGAAAGGAGCAAGTATAGTGTCGGTCTTATGATGTTACCTATGCATTTCTTACAAGATTTGTAATTAAGTTGTATCTTTGAGACTTGGGAGCTTTTTGTTTACTTATTCATCAGCAAATATTTATTTTAGTACTCTTCTGCATTTAATTCTTTTTGCTCTTATTTCTCGTCTGCCAAAGTGTTGTCTTATTTTCAGCTGTTAATCCATAGCAATTATGGGCTATATAGAATCTCATGGGTGTAATATCTACTGCAGGGACCTTGGAAACTCGAACTTATCTGGCCATCTGGTGCCTGATCTTGGGAAGCTTGAGCATTTGCAGTATCTGTGAGTGTTTCTAAGATTCTTCATTGCATTTTGTGTCTGGACAGATTGTCTTTGCACTCTGTTAATATGCGATGTGGAGATTTAATGTTTGGTCATATAGAATGGTACTGTTCCTTGAAATTAAGGCATACTTCATAGCTAACAACGGGAGATCTTTATTTTCACAGGGAACTTTACAAAAATAATATTCAGGGCACAATTCCAGACGAGCTTGGTAACTTGAAGAACCTTATAAGTTTGGATTTGTACAACAATAATATCTCGGGGACTATTCCTCCTTCATTGGGAAAGTTGAAAAGTCTTGTATTCCTGTAAGTTTCAGTTTTTATGCTGAGTATAGTAATGGTTAATCCCTGTCCCTTCCCCCATGTCCTTGTAAAAGGCCTAAAAAAGGGTTGGAGATGAGGATGGGGTCTTTAGTTATTTGAATTACCCGTCTCTACTATCCTCTGGAAGCCATTTTTTTCTTTAATTTTGATTTCTATTATATTTGCTCTGGGTAATAATATTTGACATATCATTATCACTTTCCCGATGTACATCTGATGGATGAGATATCACACGAGTACCAGAATATATTGATTGGAAGTAATACAATTTACTTTTGCAGGCGTTTTAACGATAATCAGTTAACCGGGAGAATTCCAAGGGAACTTGCTAGTATTTCTACCCTTAAAGTTGTGTAAGTGGATTTTAATTTATCAATTTATCACTTGCTCATGTATTATAGTTTTCTTTTTTAAACCACACCTTCTATTTTTTCCTTTTCCAGGGATGTATCAAATAACAATCTCTGTGGAACAATTCCAACTAGTGGTCCCTTTGAGCATATTCCACTAAACAAGTAACACTCTATCTTTATTTATTTGTTTTTTCAAAATTCTTATTCGTTTGTTGTAAAACAAAAATTTCAAACTCTGCACAATGTAAGAAGATGGGTTATTTTTGTGTTTATTTTTGCTGAACCTAACTAGATGAATCACTATATCCACTACTCACAGAATCAATTTAGTAGTTGACTAGCCTGCATGGGCAGCTCAACTGGTCATAGGGGTGACGTTTGGGAAGAATGACTAGGGATCGAGTCTCACGAGCGGCGGTGTGGGAGCAACCTGTTACCATGATTTACATCCTCCCAGATGCTCTGTCTGGCCGGGGTGTGGGGGGGATTGGGGATTCAACATTTTGGGAAGAATTTAGTAGTTGACTAGCCCCAAAAGGGGTGGTTGAGTGGATTGGCCAACAGGGCAACACCCTCCAGGTCGAGTCCGTCACTCCTATTATATAGGAGCGGGGTTTACCCATGCACACTCTCGGATAGTGACTGCGGGTTTCCCTCGACTAGATTGGTTTTAACTATCTGTCTATTGTGTTTCTATGTGCATTGTGAAAGCTTAAGTCGCTTTTGTTCGATGCTTATTGATTTTTTTTTTCCTTCGATATTCAATCACAGCTTCGAGAATAATCCTCGGCTGGAAGGCCCGGAGTTGATGGGGCTTGCAAGCTACGACACAAACTGCTCATAAAGACGTCGTTCAATTGACTCGTCGAACTGCCACTGTGTTTAGAGGTTTACATATTGTTTCCTTAAGTAAATAGGTACCTCTGTACTGCCCTAAGATGATTGAAAGCTGTAACTTTAATCAGTTACCGTTGATGTAGGATTGCTATCAAGGTTGACAAAGATTGTGTAATATTGTTATATTGTACTGATACCAACAGTACCATGTTGTTAGTCAATCATGTTGTTGTATATGTTGCTTGCTTATTCATACCACTTCATAAACGTTTTAGGATCGTTTTCCGTGATTGAGAAGGGATTAAGATGTGCATTAAGATGCAAGGAAGGATTTTTCTTCCACATTCATTAAAATTTGGGAAAATAAAAGTCAAATTCCTTTTTTGTTCGGATGACGAGAAAAATTTGCATTTCTATCCAAGGGTGTGTAGGGAATAAATCTCATTCTTGTAATTCTATGTAATAGTTCGCAAACTATACATGAAAGATAAATCGTACAAAGAAAATCTTGTATGATGGGCTCAACCTTTTGTGTAATCATGTTTATAAGAGGTGCACTTGCATGAGCAGCTCAACAAGTCATAGAGATGAAAGTTTGGAAGAATGACCCGGGATTGAGTCTCACCCACCACAGTGTGGGAGCAACCTGTGACTAAATTTAACTTAGTTCTAAATTTATATTCTGAATCAACTCAAGACTAAATGGTCTACTTCTTAGAAGTTCAGAGATTTGAGTTTAAACCCTTGTCAAATTTTGAAGTTCAAGTTTTTAGAAGATTTCAAAATTAATTTTTTTATTCTTGTATTTAAAATCTAAATTAAGGGTTCATTTAGAAACCCAAAAATTATTTTCCATGAAACAAAAATTAAAGTGGATGTTTTAAAATAGTAAGAAATAACTTCATAATAACCAAAAAAAAAAAAAAACAAATATTATTTTAACCTTGAAATAGAGTTGACATACTTCATGGTGGAACCCAAACTAGGCAACATTATATTTCTTCAAGGAGTTTATGTAACTTTAACTTTATATTGGAACACATGTTACTTAGATAGGCACAAACTGAAACGCGCCTAGAGTGGTGGTCGCCACCAGTCCGAGCACTGTCTGAACCAAATTGGCCGCCACCGTGACGACGGCGCGTAGGAGTCCGGGGCGGGCGAGGAGGTCGCAGCCGACTATGGGAGTGTGAACGATGGCTTGACACGGGGTTGGCGATTGATCAAACGCGATTCCATCTAAGGCAGTAAGTATGGCATTAAACACTCCATTAACGTCCGTTAGGATCTGGGCAAGCGCCTCCGTGCGAGCGCCGTTACAAACTATCGTGACATTGACGCCGGCGAGGCCGCGGCCCGGGAGGTTGCCGGTGGTGGAGCACGCCACCACGCCGCGGACCCACAGGCCGGCCACGGTTTGGCCGTTGATTGTGACGCCGTTGGCGTCGTGGGCGAGGAGAAAGGTGAGGAGGAGTAATAGAGGAATTAACTTGGAACTCATTCTTCAGATTTCTAAAGTTGATAAATATGGTTCGTATGTGTTAGTTCGAGGCAAGCCCTTTTATAGTGAAAAACACAACAAAAAATAATGTGGAAAAAAAAAAGGAAAGTAAAAATTTTGAGAAAACATTATATTATTTTTGAAAGCTATTGACTCTATTACTCCGTATATTGCAATATCTGTTCATCTATACTTTCAACTTGTTGAAACACAAAAAGTCAACTTTGTTTCAGTAGAGGCTCAATTCCATGATCTTCCATATGTGAAATGTCACTATATGCCACTGAGCACAAGGTGCTTGGCAGTGAGAGAAAACATTATATAATTAACTATAAAGTAAATACCACTGGACATCTTCTGACTTTGGTGGCACTGTCACTTTTAGTCCTCACCTTTTAAATTAACCATTTCCAGTCCTCATACTTTTTGTTTTTAACCATTTATGGTCCTCCCGTTACATTTGGTCATCTAATGCCGTTTTCTCAAGGGCTCTATATAGTAACTTATTACTATTTATAGTAGTCTAGCTGTTACGTTGCATGCATGCATGCATGGGTATGAAGTCAAAACCAGATCGATGCTGAAGACAGGGAGAGTTCTGGGCAGCAGACCGGCAGAGATCTTGTTTGCTTTCCTCATCCAATTCATCATCATCATCTACTACCAACTTTTTCTTTTAAAAAAAGAATTGTGATTTTCTATATTATAACAAATTTAGGTTCCAAAATATGAATATATGAAAATTAAATTTTGTCTTTTATTTCAAACGCAACTGTGAATTACAAAGGACGACAAACAAATTAAATTTTAATGCATGTCATTACAAATTATATTTGATAATTAAGGACTTACTTTTCTGTTTTGTTTGAAGGTATATTGAGCTGAGCTGGTGTTTACTAAATTCTGTTTGATTTTAATTTGTTGGCTCTAAATGCTAATTTCAATCCTAGTCAGATCAGAATATAAGAATAAAGTCAGATTACAAATCCCAATCAATATAGGAAATTACATTCTCATTATTACCATACACTTTAAAAATAAAGGACCTCTTCTCTTGCAAGGTTATAAAAAGATCCACAGCCAACAAGGAAGGGCGTGTGCTTTCCATTCCCTACCTTACCATTTGTGCTGATCCTAAGACAAATTTTATTGTCTAAAAGTGTTCCTGAACTTATACTTTAAATTGTGCTCATAGTGGATTAGGCTTTTCTTGCATTAGAATTCTTTTTGTCACAATTGGGATTTTAAACAATCCCGCGATCATCACAAATTTTCCAATTTGATCCAATTGAGAGAGAGGAGTGAGAAGCCGCCATGGGAGAGAGAAAGGTTTTGAACAAGTACTATGCGCCGGATTTTGATCCGGCGAAGATAGCGCGGCGGAGGCAGCCAAAGAACCACTAGGTGAAGGTTCGAATGATGCTTCCAATGAGTGTTAGATGCAATACCTGCGATAGTTATATGTACAAGGGCACCAAATTCAACACTCGCAAAGAAAACGTCGTAGGCGACAACTATTTGTACTTAGATGGCATGTAGTGACGTCTTCCATATGGGAGGTCATGAGATTCTTTGTGTTTAGGTTTAGAAAGTATGTTTGAACTACAGATACTATAATGTAGGAGAATGTAATAGTCTTTTTACTTGAGTAAAAAAGAAATTGAAAGACTATCAATAGGCACTTCAAAGGTTTTTTTTTTTTTTTTTTTGAATAACACTTCAAAGGGTTTTTAATGAGCATATTTTTAGACTTGTGATACCACAATGTGTTGATAACTTAAAAATAAAATTAAAAAAAAAAAAAAAACATGGACCTACTTAGAAATAGATTTTTCTCTAAAGTTAAAATACTTATTTTAATTGTTTGGTCCAATTCCAAATACTCTATAATGAGGTAGTTTGTGTTGTTTCACTTTCCTAATTTATTTTCTATGAATCCTATTGCTGCATGGTTTCCTAGTTTCCTATGTGTCCTATACGCCACGTGCATAGAGTCCAGCGCAGCACACAACGCCTGTGGTGTCTCGGGGCACCTTATACCTCGCGGACCAACTTTACCCACGTACGTATCAATCTGGTTTTGCCCTACCATGAGCAGTTGTGCCCTTCGAATCGCATCGGTCCCTTTCATAGTCAAGTCCAAGACTAGCGACAGACTCCCAACACTTAATCGGGTCAGTGTGCCTAACTCAGCCAGACCTTAGCATCTAAGGCAAAACAACCCTTAACGCTATTGACGTCCCCTTCATCCATTTGACACCAGTTGACCGCTTCAATATTTGGGTCTTAACACGGTCACGAATTAAGAGTGGGAGGATGTAATGCGCAAGACACTTTGCTATATATTTCTGAGGTATCCCACATTCTCCTAGACTTATCTTGAACTTCCCATATCTTCCCATAGTTTATAAAATTTTCTAGAAGCATGTATATAATATAGTAGTTGTAGAGATCCTTAGAATATTCTAGAACCCTATAGAATACTCTTAGTTGTGTAGAGATTTAGTAAATGTTCTAGAACTAGATTATTAGCCATTAGATCAAGTAAATCTCCACTATCCATTTAGGAGGTGGAATGACTATAAATACCTCTCATGAGGGCTCATTTGTAACAATCCAAGCAAATCCATGAGTTCAAGTAATCCAAGTTCCTTACAAAGCTTTTGAGTTTTTTCTTTTCTTCCTTTCTTACAATGACGAAAATTAAAGGAAAATAAAAACATTTTAACTTCACAAGAGGGAAAAAATTAATCCGACATGATAAAAATAAGAAACAAAAACCGCCATTAGTAATGAGCAATCAGCATGTTTAGAGAGGTTAAGTTAGTATGGATTGTAATTACTACATTAGTTGAAGAATTGAAGGATTTGAAGAAAAGGTTTTAGAGGAAAGCCCCTCGAAGGGATTAAACTTGGTGTCGCTGATGAGGCTGCTGGGGCTGCTGATGAGGCTTGTCAGGCAAATATTGAAGGGCCAGGTAATATTAAAGCCCGTCTGAAAAGGATCGGTGAACCAACCTGAAAATCTATCTTCCATCATTTTAAAGACCTGAAAACCTATCTTCTATCATTTTAAAGAGGAAAGAGCTAGGGCACTTCCACTATGTTAAAAAGGAAAAAATTAGGGCTGATAATACAGAAGAAAGAGCAAGAATATGAAAGCAAACAGGTTTAGAACTATTAAGTCAACACTATGCATCTTATTAGTAAAGTGTAATACATACATTGTACTTACTAAATTTGTAATAGAATGTTGTTGTTCTGCTGCGTGAGCATCTGTAAACAAACTTAGCATTGTCCAAGCATCTAGCATAGATTGGTTTCAAAATTTCAATTTCACTTACCTCAGATGAATGAATTGCTTGGTCTCCAACATATGATTTTTTGAAGTTTTGAAAGAAGATGAGAATAGCAACGTCAAGCTTCTGTTTGTTTGTTTCAAGCATATCTCTGCCAATTGCAAGATAGAGAAGAAGACTAAGTAAGAGCATTTCAATGCAAAAACTACCCTAGGCTTCAATCAGAGGAAGAAGCATGCGAGTAAAAAACTTAAACACTATTTTGCCACCAGAGCAGTAAATCATGCCAAACACAAACTTTAATGCATTTGTCTCCATAAGAACAAAAATGTTGGGAGAAATGACTTCACCTCTGAGTATGCAAACCACTATCAGTGATATTTATCAACAGAAGAACACATGCTGAAAGTTCTGCATCATGGATTTCTTGTGATTCCCCACTAATGTTGAAAAAAAACACAAGTTATGAGTAAATGGATTGAAAAACACATATATATCCCACATTTATAAGTAAATATATACCTGTAACCACTGAGTTGTTTTGTCTTAACAATAGCTGCAACTATATGCACTATCCAAGCAAGTTTAGTTTCAACCACAGAAATGACTTGGAGATCAACCGCTTCCTGTTTTAAATACATTTAAAGATGTAAATTCAGCAACTACACGTATCCAATCACCATAGCATTCAACATTTACAAGCTCTTGCAGCTGTAATATAATTTACAAAACCACCTCTGTAAGAAGCTTTAGCCAGGAATAATATAAAACACGAAAGCATGGTAGCTCAAAGATATATAATGGCCTCTGAGTTTTTCAAAGATCACTAGTTTCATACTCATCCATTACTTCTCATTATTGAATAAATCAACCCGTAAATACATTTTTCAGTTTAGAGATGATAGACTGGCCAGATGGAAGTAAGCATAAACTCATTTCACTACACTGAAGCAAATTATACAGTGAACATGTCAGTATATAAAATTAGATTGGTAAGACAGAAATAAACTTCATAACTTCATACAGGGTTCTTTTCTTTTCTGTGATCATTTAGTTATTAATAATTGATTTTTTTTTTCTAACTTCTGAACAGGAAAGATATGCAATAATATACCAGCTTTGATCTATTTAAAAGCATCCACTTTGAATTCAAGCATATAGTTATTTTCTGTTGATCTTTAGGTCATGTGTTTACACCCCAGAAAAAAATCCTCTGAAAAGAGATGCAATAATGTTGTGCATTTTTCCTTCACTATGATGCAGGAGCCTTGAATTTTAAATAAATCCTCTTTTTAGTGTATTGATCTCATCTCATTATGTAGACATCCAAATTATACTAGTGAAGAAACAATGCCTTAGGAGAAATTTCACATACATTTGCCCTGTTTGGTAAAAAAATTGGCCTATAGGCCAATTTTGGCTTATTTGACCACTATTAATTGTTTGATTTAGTTAAAATATCAATATGAATGTTTGATTAATTAGCTTTTTGCAATTCCAAAAGGCTAAAATTCAAAAAGCTACTCCAAGTAACTTTTTCAATTAGCTTTTTGAGAAAAGAAATTATATCAAACAGCTATCAGCTAACTGCTAATTTACCAAACACTTTTATACAATCAGCTAATGTTATCAACTATTTATACCCTCTAATTAACACAATCAGCTATCAGCTAACAGCCATTTTACCAAACAGAGCCAATTGGACAACTCAAGATAGAATTCATGAGATGATGGACTGGTGAGTGGCAAAGAGCCAGCATCTGACATTCAGGCAGGCAGAAGCTACAAAAGACTAAAAGAACAAGAAAAAGATTATATTCAACACATTCCAATAAAATACTTATACTGAACAAGGAGACAATTAAGATTCAAAAATACTCAAACTAATCATAATCATCCTCACTTTCATATTGTTGACATAATGATAGTAATCCATTGCTTTTCAGGCTTGTTGGCTCTTCTTCTTCTTCTATGTCCAGCTTTTCTTCCTCTACAATCTCCTTGCTACTAGAAGGAGAAGATTTCTTCTTGACTACCGCAACTTTAACTTTCCTTACTGCTTTATCTCTGTCACTTGATTTTGTCAAAACATTTGTAGGATTCCTACCTAGTAGCTTTCTCCTCTTTGATGATTCTCTACTCTTTTGTGGTATATCCAAATCTTCTTCTTCATCATCGTCATCATCTTCAATTTCATCATCACGGATTCTTTTTACAAACTTCTCTCGCTTTTCTTTGAATAAAGATTTAATAAGAGCATTCCTTTCTTCCTGCATTTTCCTTTCCTTTTCCTCAGCAGTGTGTCTAAGAGCCTCAAGCATTGCTTCTACACTAACCGTTGCTTGTCTTGACTTCATTGATTTCAGTTCATCCAAAGTAGCAACAATATCCATTTCTCTTTTCGAATCAATCGTCCTATTTTCTAATGACTTCATAGCATCACCCATTTCTTCAGCATCTCTTCTCTGTTTCTGTTTCTCCATTTTCTCATCTTGTTCACGCCAAGGTTCAAAATTCCTTGTTACACCCGATTCAACAGCATAATCGGAATTTTTTGGATCCGTTTTGTAGGTGAACTCTGCGGAGCACTTTGTGCACTTGGAGTAGAATCTGTATATTTTAATACCCAAATAGTTGTCGGCGTGTTCTATGCGGGTGTTGAATTTGGTGCCCTTGTACATATAATTCCCGCAGGTATTGCATCTAACACTCATTGGAAGCATCATTCGAACCTTCTCCTGGTGGTTCTTTGGCTGCCTCCGGCGAGGTATCTTCGCCGGATCGAAATCCGGCGAATAGTACTTGTTCAAAACCTTTCTCTCTCCCATGGTGGGATGGTTTAGAACACTAATTGTGAGAAAAAGAATTTTAATGCTAGAAATCCCTACTTGAGTCCTTGAGGGCGTGAGATTTGGATGGAGGGCGTCGGAGATTGGAGTCGGTTGTAGTCTCCTGATGAAATATATAATCAGATGCAAGCAATGGGATACATAATCACAATACAATTGATGAACTGAATGCAATTTGATGATAATCGATTGCAGTGAGAGTAGAGCTTAGCGGAAGCCAATGGCTACGAAAAGGGTTCAGAGCGTTTTATAGTAGATCCAAAATAAGGATTTGGAAATTGAATTCCTATTCTCCTCAAAAAAGGAAATTGGATTCCTATTAGGATAAACTTATTAAGGCTATCTTTGGTGGTTATTTACGAGCTTATAGTTTATTTTATATTATTAATAAGCTATAAGCTTGTTTGGTAACGTTTTAAAATAAATTATTAATTTCTTAATTTTTTCATTTTTATTTTTATTATTTTAAAAAATAATGACATAATTTACCATTCTCAATTAAAACTTTCTCTTCTCTTTTATCTGCAACTTTCACAATAAATATTATTATTATTATTATAAAATCAAATGTCTACCCACACGGCCACACCCACCTCCCGTTTTTTATATTTATTATTATTATTATTATTATTATTAAATTGAATACCCAATCCAGTGACCCAGTTATCCACAAATCCCTAGTTCTCAATCTCTACTCGAAGAAGACATTGCGTCGAAGGCAGCCAATGAACCACTGGGTTGGGAATTAGGGATTTGTGGGTAAGTGGGTCACTGGGTTGGGTATTTAATTTAATAATAATAATAATAATATAAAAAGGAAGGTGGGTGTGGCCGTGTGGGTAGACATTTGATTATATGATAATAATAATAATAATAATAATAAATCATTTTGAATTTTATTAAAATTAAAAATAATTTAATAATATCTTTTAAATATAATTTAATTATAGTTAAATAAACTAAAATAATTAACTTATTCCCTAGAAAAAGTATAGATGTTGGTTTAAATTTTATAATCATGTATCAATAAGAATTTATATATTTTGTTATATTTAAAAGTTAAAATAATACAATACACTCATACCTTTAAGGGTCCGTTTGGAAAGCAGGAAAATGACTTCTGGAAAATGAGTCATTTTCTGGAAAACATTTTCCTTTCCAGTGTTTGGTTGCATTATGGAAAACTGTTTTTCTGTGTTTGGTTCATTTTCTGGAAAATGAGTAGAATTGTATAATTAAACATTTTAATTATTTTATTTAGAATATTACAACATGTATAATAATATATAATAATATAATATTAATTTTAAATATAATAAAAAATAGCTAAGTTTTTCAAAAAAAAAAAAAAACTAATAATATATCAAAAATATTATGGTGGTGGTGTAGTGGTAGTGGTGTTATTCGTTATATAATAATAATAATAATAATAATAATAATAATAATAGTAATAATAATAATAATAATAATAATAATAATAATAATTGGTGGTGGTATGACGGTGGTGGTGTGGTGGCGGTGGTATGGTGGTGGTAGCGACAGTGGTGGTTGCGGTGGTATGGTCGTGGAGGTGGCGGCGGCGGCGGTGTGATGGTGGTGGTGGTGGTTGCGGTGGTATGGTGGTGGCAGCGGCGACGGTGGTTGCGGTAGTATGCTGGTGGTGGCGGCGATGGCGGTAGTGGTGTTTGTGTGATGGTGGTGGTAGTATGACGGTGGTGACAGTGGTCGTGTGGTTGCGGTGGTGGTGGCGGCGACGGTGGTTGCGGTGGTATGGTGGTGGTGGTGGCGGCGGTGGTTGCGGTGGTATGGTGGTGGTGGTGGCGGCGGTGGTTGCGGTGGTATGGTGGTGGTGGCGGCGGCGGCGGTGGCGGTGTGATGGCGGTGGTGTGGTGGTGGTGGCGGTGGTATGGTGGTGATGGCGGTGGCGGTGGTATGGTGGTAGTGGTGGCGGTGATGGTGGTTGTGGTGGTATGGTGGTGGTGGCGGTGGTAGCGGCGACAGTGGTTGTGGTGGTATGGTGGTGGTGGCGGTGGTAGCGGCGACAGTGGTTGTAGTGGTATGGTGGTGGTGGTGGCGGCGACGGTGGTTGCGGTGGTATGGTGGTGGCGGTGGTATGGTGGTAGTGGTGGCGGCGACGGTGGTTGCGGTGGTATGGTGGTGGTGGTGGCGGCGGCGGTGGTTGCGGTGGTATGGTGGTGGCGGTGGTATGGTGGTAGTGGTGGCGGCGACGGTGGTTGCGGTGGTATGGTGGTGGTGGTGGCGGCGGCGATGGTGGCGGTGGTATGGTGGTGGTGGTGGTGGTGGTGGTAGTGGTTACGGTGTTGGTGGTGGTTGTGATGGTGGCGGGGGTATAGTGGTGGTGGCGACGGCAATAGTGGTGGTGATGGTGGTATGGTGTTGATGATGTTGGTGGTGGTGTGATGTTGGTGTAAAAGTTGGAAAATGACTTCCCCCCAAAAAAAAGGGGAAGTCATTTTCCTCCAAAACAAGCCTATTTTCCAAAGTCAACGGAAAATGATTTCCGTTGACTTGATTTTCCAGGCACATCCAAACACTAGAAACTTGGAAAATGATTTCCAGAACTCATTTTCCAGGTTTCCAAACACACCCTAAATGTCATTTTACATACAATAAGCTAGTAGTAAACAACTAATTTACCAAACACTTTTTTTATAACTCACTAATACAATTAGTTGGTCAAACCAACTAACACAATCAGCTATTAACTATCATATAATTCGATCAGTTATCAACCATTTGTCAAACACTCCCTTAATGTGTTATTGTACACTCCATTGCTCATGAGTTATGAGAATTGAAGCTACTCAAATTAGAGTTTAATTTGAGATAAGTTAACTTTTAATAATTTTTCAGTTTTACCCTCATCCTTTTGTACAATAACAAATTAAGGGCATCCTCAATAGTTGGGGATTTTTTCCCAGATTTTTGTGGGCCTCAACATTCACCCCATCATCAACTATCTCACTCAACAATCGTTATACCCTGCACCACGGTGCACATAGCACTATGCGCCCCGCGCCTCACAAAATAACGTCGTTTTGGTAAGTTATGTAGGGAGTTAACGTGATTATGTGTATTTGTTTATACAATTATGTGTATCTTTTATACAATTATGTACATCCGAATAAAGAAATTAAACAAAAATATGTGTATTTTGTTATACAATTATGTACATTCACGTATACAATTATGTGTATTTTAATATAAAATTATGTACATTTTTTAACATGAGATTTTTTTAAAAGAAAATGAACCTTCAACACAATGCAGCAAAATTTCAAAAAAAAAAACAAAAACAAAAACAAAAACAAAAACGACGTCGTTTTACATCAGGGCGCACAATGCAATGCGCGCCCTAGTGCACGATATAAATTGCCCTCACTCAATCACAAAATCTCTTCTTCCCATTAATTTCAAGTTTTTTTCACAACTTTTTGTGAACCCACCATTTTATCTCCATATTTTAATTATTTCATTATTTATTTGATTTATAAATTTATAATTTTATAATAACGCAAATGAATGAACATACGTAAATATGGAGATAGTGTTATGAATGAACCTTATGAACATACGTATAACATATCTACAAATTTAAATTTAATTTAATTAATAAATATAAATTTAATAACAATAATAACTTAAAAAATCAAATAAAATTATATTAATAATTTAAAAATAAAAACAAGAATTAAAAAAAAAAAAAAAAAAAAAAAAAAAAAAAAAACTAGCCGTTGCAAAAGCATAATGTTAAAAGAAAAAATTAAAAAAAAAAATCTTTAATTGGGCCAATCTCAAATTTTACAATCTCCCATGCGGCTGTCCACTACAAAGAAGTTTTTCTATTTTTTTTAATTTTTTTTTAAAATCTGACACAATTTTTTTTTTTCTTACAGAAAGAAGAAATGTCCAACACTTTTCTTTCTCATTTGTTAAAAGTTCAGCTCCAAGAATTTTACTGTTTCAAAAATTTTAGATGAATCCCTTATTGGAGATGTCCTAATAATTTTTTTACCCTCATGTAAAAAAGAGCAATGTTTGCACAGAGGAGCTTAATGATTTCCAACCTCTACTCAATTTTGACCATTAGTTTGGTATCGTACGGTGCAGCACCAACTTCACACCTTTTCTAGTCTGTGAAAATTTTCACTTATCAAATAAAAATATAAAAAATATATGTTAAAATGTCATCTCCCAACCAAAAAAAGACTTCCACAGTGGCATTATAATCTGAGGGGTATCACTCGGAGCCCTTGTTCCACCATGAATTATATATATGTGGCCATCTTATCGGACAGCCACGGCTGTCTGTGAAGAGACAGCCACCAGTTGTTCATAGTTTTTTTTTTTTTTTTTTTTTTTTTAAACCGTGTTATGTGTTTTCGAGAATAGTTAACACAGTTTTACGAAAGTCGCTATTCTCTCTTTTGTTTAATTTTAAAATCGGTCTCATTTTATAAATGAATTTAAAAAATCGTCTCTGACCTGGTTATGATTCAACTGGATTTGATGGTCAATTTATAAAATTATCACTGTATTTTTTCTTACTTTTGAGTTGTTGATCATCACAGATCAACAATTAACATTAATCTACATTTTTTACAATAAGCATTGTTATCACTTGAACCCTTCCTCTCCCCATACATATAAGCCAAGTCGCACCTACACTCTGAGCAAAAAGCCAAAAAAAAAAAAAAAATACGTTTGATCCAAGTAAAGGAAGAATCAATGTCATATAAGTCTAATTTAGAGACACGTGAATATTGTAAGTTGTCATCTAATATATCTGAGTTTATCTTTTTATGAATATAGAGTGGCGGAGCTAGGATTTTTCTTCAGTGGGGGCGAAGAAGCAAAGGGAAAATAAATTCAAAAATGTTTAAATACAAAGTTCAAATACAATAAGATTGTTAAAATATAAAATACATTATAAATTACAATACAAGATTTATGATCAACTACGGGATAATACTCCTATACGCTCTCTCATATTTTGAAATCGTTGTAGAACTGCTTCATTTGAAACTTGATCAAAAATATATTTTTCAACATACAACACTAAGCAATTATTTCAACATACGGCAAATTGGTAATTAACTAGGGATAATTAACATATTAGTAATTCACATAACTCAGCAATTAGAGCAATTGTTAACAGTAATTAATTTGATAAAATAATTCAAATAGAAAATACGTTATAAATTACACATCCCATTATATATATATATATATATATATATATATATATATATATATATATAAATAAGAAAACCATATATATGAAAGTCGAAAACAGCAATAGGGATTATAAAACCATAAAAAGTTAGAAATTCAAAAACACAACAACAGTGATTGTAAAAACATAAAGAAGCAGTTGAAATTTCAAAAACAACAATGGGAATCAAACCTTCAACTTTTCACAAGGCCAAACACGCATCCAACTCATCTAACACTTTTATTGTTATTTTTAGCTGTTTTCTTATATTTATATCTAATACATGTAATATATATATATATATATATATATATATATATATATATATATATAAGGGCTAGGGGTTGGGTGGGGTGAGTGGGGGCAGCTGCCCCCACCCTAGCTCCTCCCCCGTTAATATACGTAATGAAATGAGTCCAAGAGCTCTCATATTGCTTCCATAAAATTGCAGGAGTCATAGCAACATAATCAAATAATCACTTTGTAGTTTAACTCTTCAAAATCTTCTATTTTAACACAATAACAAATCATAATAGATAACAGCTCAAAACACTGCCGTGAAGCTTGACATAATCTCCACCCTTTGCTTTTTTACTTTTTCAATATAGAAAAATGAAAGATTTTTCTTTTCAACAATTTTTTTTTTCCTAAAAGAAAGAATGAAATAAAATTAAATAATGACTAATTGATTGAAATTTGATGGTTTGTTTTATTAGCTGATTTGTCGGCAATCAAATGTACTCCCCCAAACATATATTATTGGGGCATTATAATTTTTTGGGCGAAAATTAAAATCAAAATCAAAATCAATATTTAAATGTGCACATTTATAAATCATTTTAAAGATCAAAGACAAATTGTACTAAAAAAAAAAAAATCTATAATAAAGAATTTGATTGAAAGAATGACATCCAAAAAATGGTGTAATAATAAATTTTGTCAAAAAAATATTAATAAAAATTAAACTCATAACTTTTTTGGATCATAATTTAATATATGATGAGAAGATGGAATATATACCCACCTACGTACCTACTGCATCCCTAAATCATTAAGTTGTTACTCCATGTCATACATAACTTTATTGTCGGCCAAATTTTTCAATCTTTCTTTTGAAAATAGTAAACAGTTTGTATAACGTGAATCAATTTCAAACATGTTTCAATCCCATGCAAAATGATTGAATCCGACATATTTGAGTTATGTTATATTCCCCTTTCAATTTATCACTTACGAGTCGTTTAGTTCACAGAATGTTAGATTATTCAATTAAAAAATGTTATATTGTTGGGACTGTTAAATTTATGTGTTTAATTAAAATTGAGGTATGTAATATAAATCTATTTAGTTTAGGGTTATGTTTTATGTGATATACATGCTAGTATTCAAGTACATGCATCCAGACATGTTCGCGTAAGTATTGTGACTCTTTGTAAATACACATAATCTACTATATAAGGGCAATGCGAGGCTAAATAGTCAAATATTCAAGTGCATCCACACATGTTCTCGTGTGTACCATGAGCCCCTTCATAAATGCACACAATTTACTACACGAGGACATACATATATAGTAGCTTGTGTACATTAATGTGGCGTGAATTGCACACAATCTAATTCGTGAGCATTCGTGTAAGTAATTTTCGATATATATGAAAGGTCTCAGAGACTCACGGGAAGATGTGATCTCATTTGATTATTACTATATATATATATATATATATATATATATATATATATATATATATATATATATATATATATATATATTACTTTAAAGCCCTTAACATACTTTCATATATTTTAACTAATTTTAAATAAATAAGAATTATAAGATAATGGTATCATATATAATTACATGATTTAAAAATAGTTAACTAAAACTTTAAATTTGAGAAACTATTTTATAAGTTAATATGACATAATAAAAATAAAATAAAATATATAATTACAAAAATAATTAAATATAATCTATATTATATATAAAAACAAAATCCTGCAATTTTAACTTCCCGCCCAATTCCTAAAAAATCTCCCTTCATAATAAAATATATTGATTTCTACTTTCCTATTCGTACAAAAATTTTGCGTTAAAATTTTATTCTAATATTATTAAATACTGTGATTTAATTTCTATTGTAATCTATATATCTATCTATACATCTATACTATATATAAAAACAAAATCCTGCAATTTTTACTTCCCGCCCAATTCCTAAAAAATCTCTCTTCCTTATAAAATATATTGATTTCTACTTTTCTATTCGTACAAAAATTCTGGGTTAAAAACAAAAACAACACATATACATTTTGGGTTAATATTTTTCAAACCCCCCTAATAATAAATAATAATTTTTTTTATCGCGCCGCTGGCCGCGGCTAGGAAGTCCGGAATCGGCCTCCTCCGCGGCTGCTTCGCTGGCTGAACCGGCGATTAATTTTTTTTTTATATAGGTTGTAAAGTGTCAAATGTTCGGCAAGGCATAACTTTTGACTCGGTTGTCCGCTTTGGACAAATGTGTTTTTGAAATCGCGTATTTTTTTGAGATCTATCCACCGTAGGCGGTTTGACCCACTAATTTCTAAAAAAAATTCTTTATTAAATATTTTCTAAGAAAAAACTATCAGAACCTTATGTTTTATTAATGAATTTTTAAATTTTTTAATTAAAAAATGTCCTGTGTATTATTTAATAATCTCTCTTTATAATGGGTTAAATTATTTAATTATGAAAAATTAGGGAATAATTAATGATGGTAATAGAAATCCTAGAAGAATATAGAATTGAAGAATATTTAATTATTGTTACATTATTATTGTGACTCACGGAATACAATACAAGAATATTTAATTATTGTTATATTATTATTGTGCCTCACGGCCATTATATACTAACAGAACTTGAAAAGAAACTAATAATAATAATATAAGTGGTAATAATAATATCTAAAAGTAATTAAGTGTTAATAATAATAGTAAGAATATTAACGTAAGAATTATGATATAGAATAAATCGTAATAATTAATAACTATTGTCTAGGATTAAATTTGGGATTTTCAAGAGATAAGCGATCTCTGGTGAAATTAACTCTTAAATAATTATATATCGATTTAAATATTCTTAATATATTACAACAATTCCATTACGTGCATCGCACGGGTGAAAATACTAGTACATATAATAAGCTAACATAAAATATATATATATTACTATAATTAGAATTAAAGTGAAAAAATTTGTAAATTAGTAAATATTCATAGTAATCTTAGATAACTTCAGAATTATTAGGGAATCACATTCTCTTCAAAATCTTATGTGGATGTATGTTGTATTCTTTGAAAAATGTTATATTTTCATATATAAAAAAAAAAAAAAAAAAAAAAAAAAAAAAAAAAGATGAACCGACATAGGATCAATAAAATGGACCTATTTGGTACATGTCAATTTGATAAAGATTAAAAAGTTGAAAGAAAAGTGAGTAAATAGAAAGCAAGGGAATTAAGCAATGAATGGAGTGATGGAGAAACATTTCACAATGTGTCAAATTGCCAAACCGATATTCCTTTTAGGATAAAGACAAGTCAAATAAAGTTAAATGTTGGGGAAAATTTTTGTGTTTTGGTGTCCTCATCCGTTCTCTCCCTTGTCAACAAAGGCTGCTTTTTGTGTCCTTTTGCCTCTAAAACCGACGACTTGAATTATAGGTACTTTGTTTGATTTTTGTAACTCCTACTAATTCTATTACAATATATTAGTGTTACAATATAGTATCAGTTGATACATATTTTTCTAATCTATTGAAACACAAAGAATTAATACACTTTAAAAAAAAATTAATACACCTTATTTGATTTACATGCTAAATTTTAGATAATACTCCATATGTCTCATTTCATCAACCAACTTTTTCTGTTAATTTTCTTTAGTGTTTTTTACTCATTTTCAAATTTGATTTTTTTTTTTGGTATTTAATAGTACTTCTAGTGTAGTTTCTAAATATATGAATTTTGTATACTAATACTAAACTTAATATTATGAAAAATTGAATTAAAACTAATTTCAATCAAGCCTCGTTAACTGAACTAGACACATAAAATGGAACAGAAACTATATAATGCTTTAAATTAAAGACATCATCAATAATTTGTAGTTTTTCGCAGTTTTTTGTACGCCCCAACATCCACCCTGTCATCTAAAATCATACTCAATTATAAAAATCTTTCTCCATATTAATTTGATGTTTTTTTCTTAATTTTTGTGAACTCACCATTTTACTATCCTATATTTTAATTAATTATTTATTTAATTGAATTATAAATTTATAATTGTAATAAAAATTAATTAAATAAACATATTTACATTTAATTAAAATTAAAATTATAAAATTAAAATTATAAAATTAAAATTAAATGACTAATAATTGCTTAAAAATTAAAATTGATTACTTAAAAATAATAATTAATAATATTTTTTAAAAAATAAAATTTGCCGTTGCCAATATTTTTCTTTTCATTTTAGAGTGACACCAGCTGGCAGTCACCTTGAAACGTCCCAATAAATGCGTGTAAATTTATTTTAAAATTAACTTTTAAAATTTATTTTAATAAATTTAAATAAATACCCAACCCCCTCCCCCACATTCATCTCTAGGCAAGAGATCATGAACCTTTCTTAGGAATAGTTTAGTACAAGTTCCGTAATAATAATAAATAAATAAATTATTCTTGAAAACTTAAGAATAGTTTAATACTTCCTTTGAAATAATTATTCCCTTAACAAAAAGAATAACTCAATTCCGGAATAATATTTTCAAGAATATAAATGTCGTGGGCAATCCCAATCTTGTTGGTACGACAATTGATTCGGTACCCACAAGAATTTAAGTTTAGTCTCTATAAGAGATATATATTGACCTTCTTTGTTTGAGTTGGTTAAATATAGACAACATATATTAGTACAACACACGTTAGCCGTCTCTACATGATATTGATTTCCTAAAGGAGTGTCAAAACATGTGAAATTCAAAAGTGAGACATGTTGTGGTTTGTCACCACTCACAATGCAATTAATTTGCATAAAATTTCACTTTCTTTTAGACATGTGTAAGAGCATCCTTATCAGTTAGGGATATTAGGGGGAGAATGTAAGAGTGAGTAGGAAAGAGAATAATGTAAGAGGGGAGGGAAAAAAAATAGTGAATTCTCCCCCATTTCTCCTCTAATGTAGATGCTCCAAGGGCATCATCACTGGTGGAGTTTTTGGTGTGGTTTGTAAGGAGTTTTTGTAGGTATGAATAGGAAAGAGAAATTTGAAAAAAAAAAAAAAAACAAAAAAAATGAAAAAAAAAAAAGAACTTTTTTAAAAGATAAACATGCTATTTACTACGCGCCAGTTGGGCGCTTGTTTTGTAGCGCACGCGAAGCAAGAAGAGAGAAGTTTAATTTCAGTGGGTCCCACATTTTTAAAAAAATCTCAAGATTTACAGGACGATCTCATTCTTTCTCTTTCCCTCCCTTATCTCCTCCACCTAAGCAAATTCATTCTTAAAACCCGTGAAAAACCAACTAATGGGATGCAGAGTACAAATCCAACAACAATAATCGAGGTCCTAGTATAATGAGGGTGGAGGGCATTCTTAACCACCACTAAAGAACCATTTTCAAGTTTATCTTTTTTTAAGGACTCTCTCCCAACATAGTAAAAACCTATAATATATGAACCACAATTCACCATTGAATTGAAAATAATCTCCATCTTGTGAGTAAGCTAAGGCCTCCTTGTCGCTCCCTTTATTCATCCTCAAAAATACTCTTTGTCGTTTCTTGTAAGTAAAACCTTCAAACCGGGACCGCTTCCACTATTCATCCTCAAAGTCACTCTTTGTCACTACTATTCTTAATTCTCGTCTCCTACTGACATCAACATTGAACTTGATAGAGCTGATGAGGCCTTTGCCCTTTGGTTTGCTCCATCCCATTAGAGTTTCATGCTTCCATCAATAGCTAGAGAAGCAATATCATTCCTGCCTTATTTTTGCAATTTTTTTTTTTCTGTTTCTTTTCCTTTTTTTGAACATTTATTTTGGGTTTCAAAAGGCATTTAATTAAATATACACATCATATCCTATTCTATTCTACCAAGATGGAAAGAACAGTCCAATTTTGACTGCAGTATGATGTTCAAGTTTCTGTCTCTTCTTAATTTTCAACCAACAACTAGACTTGTGTGGCATATGACTCTCAATCAAGTGGCTCCCATTCCCAGAAAATCATAGAAAGCAATTTTTTTCAACTGATTGCTCTGATCTGTTGTCTGATTGGTGCTCTTGAGGTTGGCCACTGACTCAGATGCACCACTCACCTCTGAGTTTGATGACTCTGATTGACCACCCCTCCTAACTTTTGACGAGGACGACGACCCTACAAGAGATTATATTTCAAGATGTTATGTTAATTTTTATCAATTTTTTCATTGAAATCTATGATTGAACACTGACGAAGTGTATTTCGTTCAGTAATTATAATTATCTGAAGTAATGTGATGCACCTTTAGTAGTGATACTTAATCCTATCTTGGTTGCAAAGGGTGTGGTTAAAATGGGAAGTGGAGAGTAGCATTGCCTACCCTTTCCCTCTTCCGTCCTAGATGACGATGACCCTGTAAGAAATTATATTATGAGATGTTATGACAATATTTTCATGTTCCCTTATTGAAAGTGGATAAAATGTATTTGGTTCAATAATTATAATTATATATACAATAATGAGATATACCTGTGATACTTAATCCTATATCGGTAATGGGTGTGCTTAAAATTGGACGTGGAGAGTTGCATTGCCTATCCTTTCCTTCTTCCACCCCGGATGATGATAATGATCCTACAAGAAAGTATATCTCTAGATGTTATGTGTGATTGATCTTAGCGTTTCTGTAATTGCTCTAAGTCAAGTACGCTTTAATTATAGAATTCTTTCAGTGCCATCTACTTAAAACTAATTGGTAGTAAGTAGGTGGATAACCATTTAATTACACCCCTTACTGATAACCCACATCGCCACGTTTTGAATCAAGCAGAGACTGAACTCGATCAATCCGACCAACGTCCAACATTGTGGTATTTATGGATTTTTTATTTATTGAAATATATGATTGAAAATTGATAAAAACGTATATTGTTTAATAATTTGAATTATATAGAGTGAGGTTAAAATGGGAAGTGGAGAGTGGCATTGTTTCGTCGGAATACCTGTAACGGCGCCGGGGGTTTGAAAGTCCGGCGGCATTGGATTACGGCCAAATGAAGCGGCGGAAAGGGAGAGGTGACTGCAAGTGGACTTAGAATCGACGGTGGATTCTGTGGCGGCGGCGGCATTGAAACTGCTTGTACTAGGATTATTAATGACGTTCGTTAGCTTCATTCTCTTGTAACCGCCGCAGGTACTAGTAAAACTAGCGGCGGAAACCGGGCCGATTTGCTGCTGCCGCCACCACCGCTCATTTCTGGCGAGGAGGACGTGCCAGTGGTTCTTCACGGCGTTATCCGTCCGGCAGGGGAAGTACAGGCGGGCGATCGTCGCCCATTTGTTGCCGTACATTTTCTGCGCCTCCACCAGCCGCTCCTCCTCCTCCGCCGTGAACGTGCTCCGGTTTAGCTTCGGATCCAGCTGGTTATACCACCTCAATCTACAACTCTTCCCTGTTCAATTGTTCATCGCCATTATTATCAGCGAAATCCCCAAAAAAATAAAAACAAATTCAAAAATTATTAAAACCTGATCTTCCTGGAAGATTGTGAGCGATGAAATTCCAGTTATGTGCGCCGTGGAGAGCTACGAGCTCTTTGAGCTTGGCGTCTTCATCGGGTTTCCAGTGTCCTCTTGGGATGAACCTTGAACAGTTGCCGCCGCCGTCGATTTCCGGCACCCCATTGCCATTATTAGTTCCGGTAATCATTTCCGGTAAAGGAAAATGATGATAGTAACGACGATGACGGCAAAGGTTAATATACATAATTCACCCAACCAAGAACAAAAACAATTATTTTAGATGTACAAGGAGAGAGTGGGTGGTGAGTGGTGACTTGTTAAGAAGATGAACATACTACTTAGTATGCAATGCTCACACATTATATATATGGGGAAATTTTAGAATACCAATCTATCTCGGTGTACTAATATATTTTTGTGCACAAGAAATTTTTACTATTATACTTCAAAGTTTTTAAAACTTTCATTGGTCCCGACTGAACATCTGGATGTATTTTGCATTACATATAATTATGTATATTTTTGAATTGTACTTGATAACGAGAAGATAAACAACTTAGTAATACTCGGTATAAACCAAAATTAAGCATAGTTTAGTGCAAAAAAGTATCGATGCCTATTTGGTAATAATGTAGACCTTTTTTTCTTCTTTTTTTTTGCTATTTTTAGTATCTTATGTGAACGATTTTTATAAATTATTTAACAATCGTCTTATGTGAGGTCATCTCATATGAGATTGATTTTAAGTATAAATAGCACATCTTTATAAAGTCTGAGAATCATCTTTTACTCGTTATTAGTCCGTACGGGTCAAACTGCTCTGATCTGCTCTAGACCTATATATCCCCGTTTATACAAAAATCATTTCATTATCATCTCTTATTACTTTATTATTGATTATTGATTTATCTCATAGCGTAATTCCAAATCTACCCTTACAACAATCTCATTTACACTATTAATTACAATTATGAGAAATAAAAAGAGAAATATCTCAAAAAAAAAAAAAAGAATAAAATTATATCAATTTAAATCTTTATTTTACCTTATAATTTATGTTACGTGCACCAATTTCGATAGCCGCTCGTGTGGGTGGGTGGGTGGGTCCCCAACAGTTTCGGAGTTGGGGACTCCAGTAGTGAAAACAGAATCTGCTCTTCTTTTTGTGTAACTCCAACTTTATCACAACAACTTTTCTGCTTTTTTCAAAATTTTGTTATTAATTGATTATTACCATATTATTTTCACTTTTCGTTTTCAATTTTATTTTTCATTTTACCTCCAGCTTTTAAAAACAACAGCAATGATAAAGCCTAAAATTAATTTTTAACAGATTTGTAAGAGTAAAAGTGTAAAACACAACTTATATTAAAATGTTATAATGGTGATGCTCTAAATTTAAATGTATCCAAGTAAAACTAAAAACGAAAAAAAAAAAAAAGAAATTAACTGCAAAATTTGAAATGAAAATATCATTGTAGTAAAGAGGCCGGAATTGAATAAGTTAATAATTTTTATAGGAATAGCTTTTGAAAATTTTCATAATCATGTCCCTAATGTTATTATATTGTGAGGTAGCACAATAACTTTGATGGGAATATATGACCAACATATATGACAATTGACGGGTATTTTCGACCTTAATAGTGTGTTTCACAACTTTTCAGGTTGAGAAATAGACCCCAATTGAACAAATAGGCAGCACGTGAAGCGTCATTCCAACCGTCACACCTGTTCAAGTTTTTTCAACATCAACATATGGTACAACCGATCTAACTGACCTATAGGTGAGCGTCAATTGGTATTTATGCATGTGCTCCATGCCCATCATTATAAAAGTCAGCTTGCTCTATAGAAAGGAAATATTTCGCTTGAAGAATATCCTTTAGTACTTCGTGACCTATTGAGAGCATTTTGCTGTTTCTAACTCTAACACAATTTTGTGTACTAAGAATTACATATATAAATTATTATATTTTATTCATAACCATATACTCATACTTTAACATAATAATACAATCAAGGTTGCAAAGATTGCCAGGAATTCCTCGGGCGCTCAATTTTTATTTTTTTTAAGATTGACTTGATAATTATAAACTATTTAATACTTTAATAGTTGATACTAAAATATTATTCAGGTAAATATTAACCTAAAAACATATAAAATTGTAAATTGTATAAAGATTTAAAGAATCAAAACACAATTACACAAAAGTCACAACTCACAAAGTATTAATATTATAGTAGTTGATTTCAATTTTATTTATTTATTTATTTATTTGCATTTTTTGAGTTTGCGATCAATTTGAACGATTTAGCGTTATTTTGCACAAAATAAAATCGTTTTGAGTAAAATAACCCATTAAAAAAACATAACAATAGCTAATCAGTCGCTCAGACGGCCGACCACCTAGAACACTGATTAAGGTAAAATTCTAAGCAATCAGACTGTGCGATTTTTACAACCGTGAATATAATAAAAGATAATTGACATTATCAAACTTTGTTTTTATCCGTGTTGAAAATTGATGACAACTGTAATTTTTTAAAATAGAAATTAAAATTAAGGTTGAATTCAATCAGTCTCATATCCCTTCACGTACATTTTGTCATGTGTTAAAAAAGACAATAATTAATTGATTCAAAACCCATTCCATTACGCTTTAGGATTAATAAGCTTGCTTTTATTTACAGCATAGGATCTTGACGTTATTTGGCCTGTCACATAATTTCCGAGTAAGACGCGTTTGTGACAAAAGAAAAAGTTTTTGTTAACGACTTAATATACAATCTCTAGATTTAAAGATTCACACGCAAACTAAAATTTTGTCAAGTCAGATAAAATCATATTACTTTTATTGCTCTCATTTTTTTTAAAAAAGTATTATTGACTCTGTTACAACGTAGTATAAAGAGTCAATGCCCCCATTAGAGTTTAAACTAATGATTTCTTATTTTTCTTCTCAAAATGTTGAATCTCCAACTTCAAGAGCTTCTTACATCGCAATTCGACAAAGCATCTGAAAAGATGTAAATTATGATAACTCAGCTGAATCAAAGAGGTTAATTATACCGCTTGACCACAAAGTCTTTGACGCACCTGAACATGTAACTACTATTGATACAAAAATATAAAAATTATATTTATATTATATCGCCGCACGCCCGCACCTCAAATCACTTTACATTGTAATATTATAGTAATAAAAAATAAAATAAAAAAGTCCACCTTATGCGCTCATTACAGCTTTAATTTGTGCTTTTAAACAACTTCTGGCTGTTTGTCTTTTAATTATTTTCTTGAAAAATGGTCTCTGCAGCCCCTTGCCATAATTAAATGTTAAGTTTCATTTTGTGTGGGTAGTTTAACTAATTAGAGTTAATTAAAGTTGGAACAAGTAACAAAAAGTTAGTGTCACCTTTTAATAATTATAAATATCTTTAAAATATATATATATATATATATATATATATATATATATATATATATATATATATATAAATGATAAGTGTACTATCAAATATTATTATTAGAAAAAAATTATAATTTATTCCCTCTATAATATGTCAATTATCATTGTCATTTTTGAATTATTAGTGGTGCAAATGTTGTCCCTCAATTTTCAAAACAGTACATATATTGCCCCTCCTATACCGTATGCAAGAGAAATTGAGGGACAACATTTACACTACAGAAGGAGCTATATATATATAGAATTTTGAAAATTGAGAGGCATACACCACTAATAATTGACATATTATGGAGGGACATAAGTTACAATTTTCTCATATTATTACTTATGAATTCTATCACATTGATTAGACAAAAGGGGAAAAAAAAAAGAAATAGTAAATCACCATCTAGTAGAATTGCCAAAAGAGTTAATTCCAGCAATGGTCCTCCAACTATATTGATTTTTCAAAATTAGACCCCGACTTTTAATTTGTACACTTTAGGTCCCTTGACTTTCCATTTCTTTCCAATTGAGGTCCTTTCGTCAGAATACAATTAATTGAACTTTAAATGAAGGGGTAAACTCGTCCTTTCACCTGCCTATGTATTATTCTTCATATTTCTCCTTGTATAAGCAATATATATGAAGATAATCTCAGTCGAAGTCCTAGAATGTTCCTCGTTGTTCCCCATTTATTGACTACTCATGTGTGCGTTTCTCCATTATTGAGATGTTTACAAGGTATAACAGCGAAATACGAAGGGAGAAATACGAAAAATAATACATAGGCATGTGAAAGAAAGGACGAGTTTACCCCTTCATTTAAAGTCTAATTAATCGTATTCTGACGAAAAGATCTCAATTGGAAAGAAATTGAAAGTCAAGGGACCTAAAGTGTCCAAATTAAAAGTCGAGGACTAATTTTGGAAAGTCAATATAGTCAAGGACCATTGCTGGAATTAACTCATTGCCAAAATAAGCCTAACCCGCTAAGAAACAATTGTTATACTATGGACCAGAGTTTATATTGTATTGTGAATCATGATACAAAATTTTTATACCTTCAGTTAACATATTCTGTACATACATTTAACAATTTCTGTACATGTAAACAAATAATTTGATAATTGCTGACACATAATATAATAACTACATGTACAGAAACTATCAATTGCATGTACAAAATAAGTCAACTATAGATACAGAATCTGACTTGATAATTGCTGACACATAATATGATAGTTACAAATACAAAAATTATAAACTGCAGTCTGCAGGTACTAAATGTGTCAACTATAAATATAAAATTTAAATATTATTTTTTAATTAAGATTTGCAATGCAAGGTGGACCCCTAGTCCATGCCTCCGAGGTATAATTTGCCGCTAAGCAAACGCATGCAACCATCTAATGACTTGGGAGCGGGCAGCCGGGCAGGGGATTTATAGGCTTGCCAAGAAGTGGGACGGATAGGTTTATATTTCTTTTAATATTAATAAAAATATAACAAAATAATTTTTTATTTGATATTTAGCATTTTGAATTTTAAAACTTTGTACTAATTTTATTTTGGATTATTTAAGAGTGACAAAGCACACATGAAGTTGTAAGAGATTTACGCCAATTTATCCATACCCCATAGATATTAATAAGCTTTAATTAATTTCTGCATTATTTATTTACAAAATTGGATATTTTATAATATGACTTTCATAATAGCCAATTGCGCTCATTGTTTACAAGGACTTTGTGGTCCAATGACACCAAATTCCTCCATCAGGAAAGATTTTGGACCCGAGTCCATGGCATGACACAATTGTACTCAGACTAATCCACATTCACATCGGGCCAGTCCAATTAAGGGGCAAAGTGCTGACCAGTTTATTTTTTTCATACGAGAGTGTGGTTTCGAACTCCCGACTTTTCTTAAGGAATGAGAATACACGGTCACTCACCCCATAGATATTAATAAGCTTTAATTGATTTCCGCATTATTTATTTAATTAAAGATGTTAAAAAAACAACAACAATAACAACAACAACAACAATAATAATAATAATAATAATAATAATAATAAATGACCATTTTATCCACACTCCATAGTAGATATTAATAAGCTTTAATTAATTTCCGCATTATTTATTTAATTAAAGATGTTGTTCAAAAAAAATTATAATTATATATAATTGCACTCAACAACAACAACAAATAACAATAACAATAACAACAACAACAACAACAACAACAACAACAATAATAATAATAATAATAATAATAATAATAATAATAATAATAATAATAATAATAATAATAATAATAATAATAATAATAATAATAATCATAATCATAATCATAATAATAATCATAATAATAATAATTTATTAGTTGAATTTGATGGTACAATACGTTAATAAGCATTAATGGTATTTGGTGAATGGTGGATGCATGCATGCAATTTTACCATATTAGTTGAATTTGATGGTACAATACGTTATTACACTTAATCATGATTCATAAAATCTTTGAGAAATATTATTATTAAATACCTTAAACGACATAACTTCAATCAAGTAAGAAGAATGATGAGTCGTCCTGTGAAAATGGCACATCATTTCCTCTTGTGTTTCATTGTCTTTGTTGCTGCAGCTTTCCTAGTCGCCTCTTCTCAAGGTTATAAACTTCCATGGAAGTTACTATTGTTTGAGTTTTGTTGGTTCAATTCCTCGATTGATGAGTATTTGAGTGATAATTTACGATATTCGTGATTCATTTTTTTTTTTTTTTTTTTTAAATTTTAACTTGTATAGCTATTCTTGTTCTTATTTCGTTTTTTGTCGGTGTCTCACTTAACCTTATTTGTTCTAATCACTTTTTAGTTTTACTAATAGTTCGTGGGTTGTGTATTTGAGTAATAAGTTATGATATTTGTTACCCATTTTTATATTCTAACTTGTATAAGTATAGCTACTTTTTTTCTCCTTTCGTTTTTGTCCTTGTCTCACCTCTCACCGCTTTCATTTTTCTCCGTCTCACCTTTGAGTGGAACAAATTTGTCCCTCTAAATATGCATTTCCATATTACTCTTTTAGTGGTAACGTGTGTGAATGCAATCGATTTCTATACAAGGTTGTGATTAAAGTAAAAACGCTCAAATTTCATAAATTTATAGTATTCGATTTCTCTAATTATTTAAATTTTGTGCATATTTTTGTATCTATTGTTTTACTTTTCGAATTATTAAGTAAACACTATCCTATATTTACTTCTTTTTTTTTTTTTTGGTATTTTTGAAATGTGAGCAGATTTCCCAATGTATGATTATTCGGCTCCCACAGAGGTAATAACAAAAGATTAAATAATGCAGATTTCTCAGAGCATGATTTTCGAGTTTGATTCTTGTTTAACACCTTGTCAGTCGCGTATGTCGCATAAGGTCTTTTTAATGTGATTTATCTCTTTTGTGTCCTAGTTTGTCAGCTATTACACAGAAACAAAGACTTCTTATATTTAGAATTGCGTATTTTTATAATCACATAATTTTCCTAATTTATGAGGATTATGGTTTTTTTGTTTTTTTTTTGCTCAATAGTGCAAGCAGCTGCCTGATAAGCCACTGTATGGTGGAGGGATTCTGAAGGGTCAAGAGATTGACTACATATGGGTCAGAAGTATATGGGGATACAGAACTTATGTACCTTCAGTGATCTTGCCAGATCTCATACCAGGCTTCTATTATAGTTTTTCCAGTTAAGACAAATCTATATTTTTAATTTTTATTTGAAGGGGTATATTTCGGGAAAATTTGACAACTTAGATGGCTGCAAACCATTGTTGTAAAAATTGACCTAGGGGCCTCTAGGCCAAGACAATTAGTCTTAGATGGCTTTTAGTCGATCGGCCGATTAGGTGACTTAGGCGCCTAACTAGGTCGAGTTGAGCACATAACTCGATCGAGTCAGTGCCCAACTCAGCCGAGTAGGCGCTAATTCGGCCGAGTTTTTTTTTGTCTGCTCGGCCAAGTGTTTTTTTTTGTCTGCTCGGCCAAGTGTTTTTTTTTGTCTGCTCGGCCAAGTGTTTTTTTTTGTCTGCTCGGCTACTCTTCTTCTATATTTCTTCAACCATGTACTCAAGTAACTATCTAACACATGCATTTGACTAGTTTGAGGGATTATAACAGTCTAACAACTCATAGCCCTGAATGGAAAAAGTGGAGACAATATACTTGAATTACTCAACCGCATAGGCAATCTAGGCACCCCCGAGCGTCCGACTAGCGCCTAACGCCTTATGCAACATTATGGGAAAGTGATATAAAATTTAAAATAGAATAAAGAGTCAACAACACCTCCACTAAGGCTTGATCTCATGACCTCTCACATGGAAGATGTCACTACATGTCACCTGAGCACAATGTGTTTGGCTGGTAAATAAGGTTATATATAGAATATTATGGATGATTTTAGTGTAATTGTAACTTGTTTAACTTGCACACAGGTTGGGTAAAGATTACCGATATTGAATCTACTGTTTTATGGGTTGTTGTGGGGACAAAGGAAACCTGTGGAGCCACCGTTATTGCTCGGGAAGGATGTTGGTCTTTTGTTAAGGGAGGATTTTACTTAGAGGCACCTCTAAACACATCGGTCCTACATTTTGAGGTAATTAATTGGGGTCCAAATTAACATTGTTTAAAACAAAAGGAAATAATTTTTCGAAACGCTTTAATTTATCTTTTTACCATTTTCAGGATTATAACGGCAGGAATGTCCACATAGAAGTTGCGAGTATGTCATTGCAACAATTCTCCGAGGAGCAATGGCGGGCACACCAAGACAAGGCGATCCAACAGGTAACAACGTTGTCATGTCACGTACTTCTCTATCCATTGATACAATTGTCATGAACCATATATCATATATTTATAAAATATTTAAAGTGTGTTCAGAAACTCGAAAACTGATTTTCTTGGTTTTTATGGCAGGTAAGAAAACGTAATAGTATAATCACGGTTACGGATCGACATGGAGCTAAACTACAAGGTGCAAAAATAAAAGTGGAGCAAATCTCCAGAGATTTCCCCTTTGGAGTCGCAATTTCAAGCGCCATTTTGGATAACCCATCCTATCAGGTTCATCTCTCGAGTTGTAAGCATGCAAGTTACACATTTGCAATGTAAATATAATCTTTGTTTCATTAATGTTTATGTTTTTTTTTTTATCTGTAACTTTTAGAAATGGTTCAAGAAAAGATTTACAGTGACGGTGTTTGAAAACGAACTGAAATGGCCGTCGAACGAGCCGAGGCCGGGAACGTCAAACTTCAAGACGGCGGACAAAATGGTGGAGTACGTGACGAGGAACAAAATCCCGACTCGCGGCCACAACATTATATGGCAGGACCCGGTGTTCGCGCCGTCGTGGGCGCGCAACCTGACGGGGGAGCGGCTCCGGCAGTTCGCCACCAACCGGCTGCGCACCGTGATGGAGCGGTACAAGAACAAGTTCATCCACTGGGACGTCAACAACGAGATGCTCCACTACGACTTCTACGAGACGAAGTTGGATGACCGGAACGCGTCGCTGAAGTTCTACCAGATGGCGCAGGCGGTCGACCCCAACATCCCGCTCTTCTTGAATGATTTCAAGCTGGTAATTGAAGCATATGCTCCGCCTTAACTAAAATACTACATTAATAGTTGTAGTGCATTTATATATTATAACGAAAATGGTCAAATAAGTTCATAAATTTTATCACTTAAGAAGTCACTTAGACCCTTACATTTTTTAGAAGTTATAATTAAATTCTGTTATTTTGGAGCAACGAAACACACTAACATGTTGGTGACCTGTAATTGCAGGCCAATTCAACTAGGGTTCTAGCCAACTCAAATAAACAGCCGACCAAATTCCAAATTCCAGCAAGCTAGGTCAAATACCAACAACCAGCTATTGTTGATGAACGTTGGTATTTGACATAGCTTGTCAGAATTTGGTTGGATGTTTGACGGAGGTTCGTCGGAGTTGACTGGAACCCTAATTGACTTGCAATTACGGGTCACCAACAGGTTAATGGGTTTCATTGCTCCAAAATAACATGTTTGTGAGTTTTAATTGCAACTTCTCTTTCGCTTGTGTGCGAACCAATTACTTCTTTATGGACTCCATGCAACATGTGACTATAAAAATTCATGATCTCTGATATCAAATTGGATGGTGTATTCCGTCTGAATTAAAAATCTAAACTTGTCTAAAAAAGACGAAACTCTTTGATTGGGGAACACAATCCAACCCAATCCAATTTTATATTGATGCTGTCCGGATAAATCTGTGTCATTGTCCACAATCTGATACCTAAAAATTAATTGACTATCTTGAATCTTGGTTACATATTTATATATTATATATGCTGAAACAGGTGGAGTCATGCGGCAATGGCAGCAACGTGGACGGGTACATCGCCAAGATTCGGGAGTTTCAGCGGAACGGGATCAAGCTTCTGGGAATGGGACTGGAAGGGCACTTCTTCAATGGGGTAAACCCGGTTTTCAGTCGGGCGGTGATGGACAAATTCGCCACCGTCGGCGTCCCCGTCTGGCTCACGGAAGTCGACGTGAGCCTCAAGTACGGGCTGGAGAAACAGGCGCGGTATCTGGAGAAAGTCTTGCGGGAAGGGTTCGCCCATCCCGGCATCGGCGGCATCGTCATCTGGGCCGCCATTAACCACCAAGGCTCCTGCTGGCAGATGTGCCTCACCGACAAGAACTTCAACAACACGCTCGCCGGCGACGTCGTCGATAAGCTCCTCAAAGAATGGCACACCGGCAAGCTCACCGGAAAGACTGATAGCAATGGGTCGTTTAGCTTCTCTGGGTTCTTGGGGAATTACAGAGTCACTGTTAAGCATCCTTTGCGGCGGCGTTTTAAAACTACCGTTTCGCTCTCCAAAGGCGTCGGTCCACAGCACTTCCAAATCCGTATGTAATTGTCATTTGCAATGAAATGAAGAAACTTATCTTTCTCCAGATATATAAAATGTATAATGTAATTATATGAATATATAATATCCATAAAGAAAGGAACATATATTTAATTGTAACATGTTATACATGCACATATAATCGAAGTATCGAACGTAAACTTAGTGACATGCATGTATGAAACAAATAACGAAAATAATGACACATTATTTTTACAATCATGTTGTTTGAAGAATTTTAATTTTTATCTACAAATTAAAACATTCAAGCAACTGTTTGGTAATGATAGTTAATAGTTTGTAAAAGAGCGTTCTATAAACTCTTTTCAAAATACTCTTAATCAATAACATTTTTAAAAAATGTACTATCATATTTTAAATTGTTTCGACTCAATTGATTTGTAGAGCATTAAGGCTCATTTTTCTTTGCACATTCGATGTTCTTGTAGGAACATCGCACAAGAACATCGAATGGGGAATGAATTGTAGAGTGGTGGCCTTCTCCGGCGAGAAGGTGACCACAGTGGTCACCGGCGACAGTTGAACGGTCGCTTTTTTAGCCTGAAAATACACCGAAAAATTATCGGATCTTCAATAACCGATGATAGTAGGTCATTTATCTATATTTGGGCTTCATTGCATAAAAATGCATTGTTTATGAGTGTAATTGTACATTTAAAAAGTTAGAGGGGCTAATTGACTATTTAACAAATGTTTGAGTGCTTATTTTACTCTTTTCCCTTCTTTATATATATTAGGAATAAGGGTCAAATAGGCCATCAAACTGCACACAATAATTCAACTAGGCCACTGAACCAAAAAAAATCAACAATTGGGTTCCTAAACTAGCCAATTTCAAACAATTCTTCCAATTTGAAAGTTTCCAACAGGTCATCCTTCCAAATTAATTAATTTTTAAAAATAAATTCTTAAAATTAATTATTTAAATTTTAAAAAAATAAATAAATAAACAAAAAAAAAACAAAAAAAAAAACAAAAAAACAGGACTGGTTGTCTCCGGCCGGAGTCTTTTTTTTTTTTTTTTTTTTAACAAAATTTAAAATTATTTATTTTTTAAAATTTATTTTTTAAAAAAATAATTAATTTGAGAGGATGACCTGTTGACCTGTTGGAAACCTTGAAATTGGAAGAATTGTTTGAAATTGGTTAGTTTAGGGACCTAATTGTTGGTTTTTTAGGTTCAGTGGCATAATTGCATTATCATGTGCAGTTCGATGGCCTATTTGACCCTTATTCCTATATATAATGTTGTAAATAGGGGTGTTAGCGAACAGAGCTTTCACCAAACTACTCGTGTTCGTGTTCGGTAAGCGTTTGTTTATGTTCGTTTGTTAAGGTAAACGAACCATTAACAAACAAAAATCAGAGCTCGGTTAATAAACGAACGGAGCTTGAACAGTTATATGCTCGTTTGCTAAGAGATCGTGAACAAGCTCAGCTCGTTGTGTTCGTTTAATAATGTTCGTGAACAAGCTCATTTAGTGTTCGCTTAATAATGTTCGCGAACATGAACATAGATTATTTCTTGTTCACGAATGAATTGTGATCATGAACATGTGTAAGTGTTTGGTTATTAAAGGTTCACGAACGTGCTCATGAACGTAAACCAACATGCATGTTCGTGAACATGTTTGTTAACGTTAACGAACACATTCGCGAACGTTGACAAACATGTTCGCGAACGTGTTCGTTAACAAACACTAATAAACGCTTAACAAACGAACACAAATAAGAATTTGAAAAACCTTAACAAACAAACACGAACACGAACACCCCAAAATTCTTGACAAACGAACACAAACAACATTCGTTCGTTTATGTTTGGTTCATTAACCGTCGTAGTTGTAAACAGTTTCGGAATATCCATTTAAATTAATGTTGTCCCCCAAAATGTTATAAATATTACCCCAAGATAGAAGGGTGAAGCCGGAAATTATTTACCCGCCCTTCCGCCTTTATTTCACTTTCTCATTCTCATTTCCAAACAATTCAGCTGAGCTCTCCATCAATTTCCGACGAGTAAGCTGTTCTTCATCCTTCTTTTAATATCATTCAGTCGCTATTTTTTTTTTTTTTTTTTCTGTAAATTTTTTCTCGTAGTTCGATTTACTTACAGTAATGTATTTCACCTGCGGTTTTCGAATGTTCTATTGTAGATGATTTCGATTTCTGCTCGTAATGGTACAGTTTTTGTTCATAGTCATGTCGTCGCGTACTTTTTGATTCGTAAAGGTTGATGCTGTTTTAGTCACAATCAGTTGCTTTTAAAGCTGCATTAGCAGGGATATGGCTACTCGACGAAATCTCGGTTGAAATTATATACATTTTATGTTTATACCTTTAAGCCTTTATCGAGTCCATCCATCGCAGAGGAGGCTCGGAATCCATCGGAGCTCCGGTACCAGAGCCTCCGGGGGACAGTTTGGCGCCAGATGTATCCGGCGGCGGAAGGAGTTGACTCCGAGACTACGTCGATCGAATCGCGTCATTTTCTCTCTTCCCGTACGATGTCGTTTCGAGGCTCCGGGAGATTCTTCACCGATAGCGGTCGCCGGAGCGACACCGTCGTCCCGATAGACGACGATTTGGAATCCGGCCGGATCGGCGAGGAAATCAGCGAATTATTTCGGTGGCTTTCAGGGGTATGACGTATGAGAATGTATATTCAAACTCTTTAGGGGCAAATTAGATATTTCACAAACTCCAAAATTTTTGCTATTTCCTCCCTCGTTCTCCCTCATTTTGCTATATGCATCCTGCAAATACTTTTTTTTTTGAAAAACATCCTGCAAATACTTGAGTGTAGATAGATTGATTGATTTCAGGTTGGCCTATCATGGGCCGGGTCACGTTAGTCTAGCCCAAATTGTATCTCTCTGTTGGTTCCCAAAAATCAATTTAGGGCGCGGGAAGCCGGGAATTCTTTACCCTCCCTTCCGCCTTTATTTCTCTTCTTCTTTCTCTTTCTCATTTCCAAACAATTCAGCTCTTCATCAAATTCCGACGAGTAAGCTGTTCTTCATCCTTTTAATATCATTCAGTCGCTATTTATTTATTTTTTTTTTCTGTAACTTTGTTCTCGTAGTTCGATTTACTGACAGTAGTGTATTTCACCTGCGGTTTTCGAATTTTCTGCTGTAGATGATTTCGATTTCTCCTCGTAATCTTACAGTTTTTTTTCATAGTCATGTCGTCTTTGATTGCATACTTTTTGATTCGTAAAGGTTGATGCTGTTTTAGTCACAACCAGCTGCTTTCAAAGCTGCATTCGCAGTGATATGGCTACTAGACGAATGTTTATACCTTTAAGCCTTTATCGAATATATTGTGGAGATGAGAGTTGAAATGATCTATATATCCTTTCTGCTTTAGACCTAGTTGTGGTTGTAATGTAGTATGGAGTATTTGATTTTCTGTAAATTTTAGTCCACAACTCATACACTGTGGTAACTGGTAATAGATTGCAGTATATCAACTATGCTGGGGTATGCAATTGGTGATAAAGTTTTTATGCTTATCATTTCGTTATACCAATGTAACATCTTGATAAATGTCTCTGCTTCTGTTATGCATGTGGTCTTGTAACTCGTTCTCAGAAATACACAAAAGGGAAATTAGTAGGGAAATTTTAAAACTTGTGTCTAACAACTATATCTATGGGACCAAGGTTTAAAAGTATCTGTTATGGGAGTATGGACTACGGAGTATAGTGGATTATCTCTTCTAGACACCTTTCAGAAATGTGAGAATATGGTTAGTTAGTCGAGAGTTTGGGACTTGAAGAAATGATGGGAAATTTTTTTATTTAGATTGCACCAGTTGTAATGAAATGCTTTTCTTGTGTAATTATGTTAAACAGTGCCACTGGAAATAGGGTTATTTGGGAACTGCAGTATCATTTAATTTGCCTTTTCTTTGTTTGAAGAATGGATTTGTCAAACCCTGCTGTGTTTGTCAATGCTGAGCTGCTGCGCATGTATGTGGGACGGAGGGTTCGGGCAGTTATTCAGGTTATTCGCTCTGATGGTGGCACAGTGACTGGAAAATCAACAGATGATCAGCAGATATTCATCAAAGGTCAACCACCTGGTCCTCTCTCCACATTTGTTGAGGTTATTGGTGTTGCTGACAGTAACCAATCAATCCGTGCTGAAATATGGACCAACTTTGGGGATAACCTTGGTATTGCTTCTGATCTTTTTATTAAGCCTTTAAGAATGCTTCTAATTCAATAATAAAATGTTAATCATTTAAGAATGCTTCTAATTCAACTTTGGGGATAACCTTTGTTTGTTAATCATTTCTTATTGTAACTGGCCTAATCTCTAGTCTATGCTATTGCCTTTATTGGTCATAAAAATTTGCTTGATATTAGTGAATGGTGAAAATGTTTAAGCCAATTACTTATGGATAAGTAAGCTGCTACTAGTAAATTTTTCTTCTGTTCTATACCTTTGGTGGTTGAAAACTTGCCCTAACGACTAAATTTTAAGAATAAACTTTGCAGGAATTGTTACTACTTGTAAGAACTTTGATATTGTTGCATTATATATATGAAGCTCCATTTGACCTCAATATTACTAGTCATGATCACTCTATTCTTTTTATATGGTGTAATTTATAATAAATACGTGCATGCATTTTAGGCCTTGTTGGAATGTTAGATCGAACCAAGAAAATCTCTTTAATTTGGTATGCCTATAATCCCTCCAACAACATGAACATCAAGAGCAACGTAGAAGACTCTTTCTTTGTACCTTTTTATAATGATTTTATATTATCATGTGTCCATATTCAAAATGATGGCTTTGTGTGGGTTATTAACTAATTAGGAAATGTTTGATAAAAAAGGAGCACGACAATGTGTCACTTCATAAAAATAGAACTATAAAAGTCAAACTTCACTAGGTTCTTCTATGCAAATTATATCAGCATTCTAGTGCATATAACATTGATGGTACACCAGATTTTTTCTCATAACTAATAAGGTTTCTATAAACTGTATTCATCAAACATTTTCATTTGTGCTTCTTTTGCTCATTGTATTGAAATGGTATCCGAATTCCAAAGCAGAAAATCTTTCATCAGGTTTAGTTGCATTAGAAGCACCCAGATTAACCTGGTTTAATTGCAGATTTCTGATACTGAAAGGCAAGCTCATGAAATTTGAAATGCTTCTTCTGTCTCTCTTTTGCCAGATACAGTTAGCTACAACCGCATTTGCCAACTAGCCAACGGGGACTATAAACAGTTGTTCATTTGAGGATGGAATCAGTATGCTCGCTTTTTATGATGCTGTCGTGCTGAAGCTTCAACTACCTTTCAGTTCTTCCTCTCTATGGTGATGCATACCAATTGCCAAATGTTGGTTTTAAATATATTATGTTTTCTGATCTTGATTAGTAGCATCTTTTCATAAATTAGTACCAGAAAACTGTCAAATCTCCTATGCTGTGATTCAGGTTGATATTATTAGAGGTTCTTTTGTTGACTGATCATTGGTAAATTTGTAAAATACAGTAACTATTAGAAGAATTAAAGAATGCTATCCCGTGTTCGTACTTTTTATTTGTATTGGTTATTACTCATAAACAGATCAATCTGCATGCATATAGGGGTGTTAGCGAACAGAGTTTTCGGCAAACTACTCGTGTTCGTGTTCGGTAAGCGTTCGTTTATGTTCGTTTGTTAAGGTAAATGAACCATTAACAAACAAAATTTAGAGCTCGGTTAATAAACGAACAGAGCTTGAACAATTGTATGCTCGTTTGCTAAGAGATTGTGAACAAGCTCGTTTGTGTTCGTTTAATAATATTTGTGAACAAGCTCGTTTGTGTTCGTTTAATAATGTTCGTGAAGAAGCTCGTTTAGTTTTCGTTTAATAATGTTCACTGGCATGTTCACAAACATATATATACATGGATTATATTGTGATCATGAACGTTTATTATTTCTTGAACGTAGATTATTTGTTGTTCACGAACAAATAGTGATCATGAACATGTGCAGGTATTTGATTATTAAAGGTTCATGAACGTAAACCAACATTTTCGTGAACGTGTTTGTTAACATTAGCAAACACGTCCATGAACGTGTTAGCGAACATTAACAAACACGTTCATGAACATGTTCGTTAATGTAAACGAACACGTTCGTGAACGTGTTCGCGAACGTTAACGAACACTAATGAACACTTAACAAACGAACACGAACAGGATTTTAAAAAACCTTAACAAACGAACACGAACACTCTAAAATTCTTAGCAAACGAACACGAACAACCTCCGTTCGTTTATGTTCGATTCATTAACAGCCCTATCTGCATATAAGTGAATAAAGAACACAGTAAAACAATATTTTTTAACAATTATAGTTTAGAATTCATGATATGACATTAAACTTTTACTTATGATAGAATGCGTGAATGTTGTGGGTCTTGTTACGTAGCTTAGTTTGCTATCTCTTTATATTTATTTATTTTTTTTATATAATTTTAATATAATTATATATCTAAAGTGAGTATTTTAGGAATTTTGGTAGGTGAATATAATGTAGTATATGTAAAAAGAAAAGGATTTATTTATTATTGGTCAAAAAAATTAAATTTTTATTTCTTCTAATAATCATATCTAAAATTTTAAAATTTGACAATTTAATATAATACTATTTTTTTAGTGCTATCGATTTTATTACAGTGTAGTATCTGTTCAATATACTTTCTCTATTATGACCCGTTTGGTTCACGGAATAGGCCGGAAATGGCATAGCATTCCCAGTAATAAGCTTATTCCTTTGTTTGGTAACCATTTCTATTACCAGGAATAGTATTCCTGGTAATAGCCTATTACCTCAAATAAGGTAATAGCTATTACTAGGGGCTCCCCTGGTATTAGCCTATTACTGAACGCTCAGGAATAGATTTTAGAATCTATTTTCTTTTTTACCCCTTTCTTTAACCTAATTTTTTTTTATCCTATATATAAATTTATCTTATTTCACCACCGTCGTCGCCACCACCATCACCGCCGCCGCCGCCACCACCACCACCATCGCCACAACCGTCGCCGCCCCCACCACCACCGTCGCCCCCACCACCACCATCGTCGCCGCCGCCGCCACCAGAACCACCACCCAGGAGCACCACCGCCACAACCGTCGCCACCCCCACCACCACTGCCACCACAGCACCATCACCGCCACCACCACCACCATCGCCACCGCCACCATTGCCACAACCGTCGCGACACCCACCACCACCGCCGCCCCCACCACTGCCACCGCCACCACCACCACTACCACCCCAACACCACCACCACCGCCACCACCATCGCCACCACTACCACCCCAGCACCACCACCACCACCGCCGCCGCCACCACCATCACCACCACCGCCACCACCATCGCCACCACCACATATTTTTATAAGGGTATTTATGTCTTTTAAAACATATTTCATTTCTATTCCTTAAATCAACCAAACACTGTAATATAATTCCTAAAGTCTATTTCTTATGCGAACCAAACAATATAATACAATTCTTATTCTATTCCTTGCATATTCCAATCATTATGGAATAGCATTCATATTACCTCAAAATTCATTCCGTGAACCAAACGTGCCGTTAGAGTGTAGTCAATACTCCACCGAGATCTCATCTTGTCTCCTTCAAAAGAGTCACAGAGGTGTCAATTAACTTTAATCCAATAAAATCTATAACTTAATCTGATTTTTATAAATTGGCACCTAAATTATTTTTAAAATTATAATATAGCATCATTAAAGAAAAACATTATGCACCAACATTTCTATTTTATTAAGCTAACAAAAGTAAATTAAATTCTTATAAAAAAAACATTCTATATATATAAAAGAATGTTCAAGTATTATGCTCACTAATTAATACATAAATTAAGATAATTGAATTATTATTTTAGTTAAATCAAAATTTTGGTATTAAATTGTCAAAATTTGAAGTTTATATAAATGTTTAAGAATTAATTTCACTTTTGGTCCCACGACTTTTGAGTTCTTATCACTTTTGGTGCACAACTTTAAATTTTTTCAAATTTGGTGCATAACTTTGTTATTTTTATCAGTTTAGGTCCTTCTAGCCAAATTGACAGTAAAATATTTTCAGATTTTATATTTTAGGGGCAAAATCGTCATCCCATAGAAAGATCTTCAATATTTAAACAAAAGAAAAATCATATTAAGAGGAAAAGAAGAGTTTGCCAATGGTCGAAACTATAAATCCCATAGATCTGTCTGGTTTCTGCCCATCTTCCCCATTATTCTCATCATCAAACACCTATAGATATGATTTTACGGTGATTTTGTTTAGATATTGAAGATGTTTCCTTGGGATGACGATTTTACCCCTAACAATATAAAATCCAACAACATTTCACTAGTAGGTAAATACAATAAGCTTGACCAAGAGGATATAAATAAGAATTGAATTTCACAACATTTTAATAGGAGAATTATAGTTCATCCGCTCTATTAAACTAGTGACTAGTGATGTAGTTGTCATACTACAACGCCCCGATTACATTTTAGTAACTTGATTTCATTCTAGTACGTGAACTTGGTTAATCCGCACACTTGTGCTTATAGTTTTGTTTACTCATTCGTAGCAAGTAAATTTCATTCTCTTTGTAATTAGTTTAGTTTACGTGAATATACTCTTAATTTTAATTGACGATTTATTAGCAAAATTTGGGGTATTGAAGGCGCGCGGCTGTGGTAGCGCCACGGGTGCCGCAAAATTCGGAACCACCGTGTCTCCGCCGGCGTCCGCTTTATTGTCCACACAGATCAGAAGCTAACAACAACGCTCCGCTCTGTTACTCTCTCCACCGACGGAAACGAGAGAGAAACACAAGAAGAGGACAGGACAGGACGCATAGTACGACAAAGCGATGGATCATTACAAGGTATTAGGGGTGAGCCGTCAGGCGAGCAAGGAAGCGATCAAGCAAGCGTTCCGGAAATTGGCGGTGGAATTCCACCCGGACAAGCACGTCAACTCCCCGCCGCACGTGAGAGAACGCGCCACCTCCAATTTCAAGCAGCTCTCCGACGCCTACGACACCCTAATGGACGACCGCAAGCGCGCCGATTACAACATCCGCTCCTCTACCTCTTCTTCCTACGGAAATAATAATTATAGTCGCAGTTCTGGCAGTTATTATCAATATCAGAGTAGTAGTTATGGAAATTCCCGCGGGAATGGCAGTAATTATGGTTATACCTACAGCCGCCATGCTTCGGACGGCATGGTTACCAAAATGGAGATGCTTCTCCGCTTCATGACCACTCGGACTTTTCTTCTCAACGTTGCCTTAGCTGGGTAATATTCTTACTTCAAGAGTGATGCATTTTTTTTTTTTTTTTTTATGATCAGGATAAAATTATTGTATAGATTATTAGTATGTGAAACATATTGATTCATTCAAGGAGTCTGTGATTGCGTGATTGCCTTTTTGACATAATACTGTTCTCTCTGTGTGTGAGAAACATATTGATTCATTTATGGAGTCCGTGATTGCCTTTTTGACATAAAACTGTCTCTGTGTGTGGAACATATTGATTCATTGTCTGTGATTGCCTTCCTGACATAAAACTGTATTGTGTGTGTGTGTGCAAAATATGTTACTCTTATCTTTCTTCTTCTTATACTATTATCTTTCTTGTCTTTACTTGAGTTTTTCTGTATTCTATTTTGTCTGTCATAACATGAAATTGATCATTTGTTTCCCTTAAAAACTTCTTTATCACCACCCTTTAGGCAATATTTGTTAAACAGGTCTGTGGTTAGTATCAGATTGTGGTAACAATTAATCCTTGCACATAAATGAGTGGTTTGATTTTCTATAAGTTCTTATTTACAAGCTGCTCCATCCAAAACTTAGTGAAACTGGCTTGCAGCTTGCTAGTTGCTATGTTGGTGGTGTTACACAAGGATTCGAACATGGGTTTATGTATCACTAAGACACTAGAAAATGAAGCAATTACCTTAAATATGTAATGAATTCAAGTTAATTTATCAAAAGAAAGGAACACTATAATGTTAGATCATGGCTAATTGGCTATTCCATGTATGTTGGATTGTTGGCTTTGCTATTCCTTGTGACCACAATAGTAGCCAGAGCACAGAACCTTGTTGGTCCAGGCATACATGGTGCAAAACCAATTTTGCTAGAGAAGGAACAAGATCAGCTCAAAGTCTAAGTGCCTGAAAATAATTTGATATCGGGTTTGTATATATTAGAGGAAGTTTGGAAAGAACATTTACTATTTACTATTCTGAGTTACTGCTACTTTTTCTGGAGACATGGTGATTGCATTATTCAAGTGAATGGTGTAATACTTACACTGCATGATGTTGCATTTGTTGATTTTTGAAATTACCAAATGTTGTCTTTCTATGGAAGCAAGCTACTACTGATTCATATCTGGCTGAAGTTTTTTGTTAGGTGCCTCGGTTGCAATTGATGCTGGAGGGGAGGCTCTGTGGAAGGTGCAGAACTCTGGAGTATGTTATTGATAACTCTTTATTTCTTTGTTTTACCGCCTCATACATGAAACTGATTCTAAATAATTGTTCAGAATTAACAAGTGAATTAAAAAATGAGGAAGCAATAAAATTTACTGCAGGCTTGTGTTGCCTTTTGTTGTTTGACTCATTTCTTTTTCCTGTCATGATTGCATAATAATACAAGTATACAACTTAATGTACAAAATGAAATGAGTATACAGTGGACTTGCGCAGGACTGTTTAGTTAATGGTTTGTTAGTTTGTAAGGAAATTATAAAACCTTAATTTTGGGTGGACAACTTTCTGTTGCGAATGGCAATCCGAAACCTGATCTCTAATCTCTCTTTTCTTATTCTCATTTATCTAAAGTTCCCAAATTTCTTTTTTTATTATTTTTTTTATGGTTGGATATATATAATCTTTACAATGTCAATGCAAGTACAACAATCTTGGTTTGTGAGCAATATGTTTGAAACTGTGATTGGCAAATGGAAGTATAACTGATGGTCAGTAATTTATCCATCAGTAAGTGCATTTGTCAAGGGTGTAATTTTAGTTGTTATTCTGATCAAGTTCAGCTTTGTGGAAAACAAGAAACTCAACTCCACAACGGTATTCACCCCGTAATCTCATTTTACTACCTTAAGCGATTTATGCAGTATATCTCATCTCTTATTTGGACTTCTAGTATGTAGAGCATTTTTTTTGTTAATTCCTTCCATTTCTGTATGTGGAATTCTTATTTTCGTGTGCCAAAATATTCTCGGAACTCAAACATGAATACATTTCTATACAATTTTCTTCCTGTCTTTACCCTCACTCTCTTACAAATGCAGAAATCATTTGAAGAAGCTATGGAGTCTATAGAAAAGGCCAAAGGGTTTGACGATAAACAATGAAGGTTTCTTCCCTTGTTTGTATGCTTGTCTCATTGCATTGGATATTGCACGGAGAGCTACATCAAAGGCTCTGGAATTGTACTGACAGGAACTGGAACCAAAAAGCACGTAAAAGATGGCTGGTGGTGTTATTGCTTGTTCCATTTGTCAGGGTGCAACACAGGAGAGAGTTCGCTTGTGTACAGGAACCTAAAAAATGAGCTCATGTTGATTGGGCCATTTGGGCGCACGGATGTGTACAAACTTAAAGATAAGGCAAGTTCATGTATTTTTATAGAAAAATGTTATTTTTCCATATTAAAACCAGTTGGATAATATATATTACTTGTCACAAATGTTATGTAGACTTTTTGTTGGGAATTATTGTGTAGTGATTTTTGTAGGGTATAGGATTGTTGGGAAATCATTCAATAAAGAAGATTTCTATCCACAATAAATTCCTGGTTATGAGTTAAAGGGAGCTTGTTAAACTTCCTTACTCTTTTTTCTCTTTTTCTTGTGGCTATCTTCTAATTATTATCTTATTTGTGGCTTCCTCTTAATTAGCTTAGCTTAGTTTGTGGCTAAAATGAAGAGGTTACTTGAAGCCCTCTAGTATATAAACCCCCATCTCATTTTGTATGGCAAAAAATCTTCTTCCTCACCTCTATCTGCTTCCCTAAGTCTGAGCAATAGTCAGGTTCGTATACGTTTAAGTTGGTGCAAGTGTGTTGCTTGTCGAAAACCTACCGGTTTATCTTGACTGCACCGTCACCGGGCAAATAACGCTTTTAAGGGTGTACGAGAGTCTATGCCGTGTTATATAATATTGTCTTAAAAGTGTTATTTGCCCGATGACGGTGCAGTTAAGACAAACCGGTACGCTTTTTACAGGCAACACAATAACCACGCTAAGCTTGCACTAGCTTAAACGTAGACGAACCTGACTATTGCTCAGACTTAAGAAGTAGACAAAGGTTAGGAAGAAGGTTTTTTGTTAAGTGTCCTCATACAAAATGAGATGGGGTTTTATATACTTAGAGGGCTTCAACTAATCTCTCCATTTTGGCCACAAACTAAGCTAATTAAGAGGAAGTCACAAATAAGATAATAATTAGAAGATAGCCACAAGAAAGAGGAAGGAAGTTTAACAAACTCATGACCAAGAATTTATTGTGGATATAAATCTTCTTTATTTAATGATTTCCCACTCGTTTTTATATATTATGTAAACAAAATTGAGTAATTCACAACAAGATTTATTGAGTCACTTAAGATAACAATTTCAATCGTTTACCTAAATTCACTCTGCATGGGTCCTTTTTTTTTTTTTTTTTTTTTTTTTTGGAGTGAGTATTAGTATATTTATTAATTTTAGTAATATATTCATTTTTAAATAATTTAATTATTTTATTACTTTATGTTTTAGTATATCTAATGAATTTTATTATGTGTAATATTTTTATTATTTAAAAATAATAATAAATACCCGCATCCAGTGGAATAATATGATTTTTAAAACATCCATCTGAGTCATGGTTAATCCACCCAACCACCCATTCCTATCCCTAGTCAATGGATAATAGAAAATGTTGTGTAAGTATATCAGCTTGTTCTTAAAATAAAGAGGAAAAAATTGAAAAACACATAAGTTTGAAAAGGAACCAAAGGCATTTGGATAAGTGTTGTACAACACAGTATCTCAATTCTTGATAAAACAGTACAAGAATGCAACACAGATATATGAGATAAAATATCTAGACAGCGTCTTATTTCACAAAAATAATACAAACTGAAAATCCCATACTTGAGAAATAGAAACCTATCCCCAATTCTGATAGTACAAAATAAAAATCTAACGGTGGCAGAGAAAATCTTCATGCGAAAGGATTTCCACCAACTGGAGCAACAGGCCCTTGTGTTGGAACTTTCCTGCATCATCCAATGAACAAATTGGAAAGCTGATCAATTAATGTAAGTGTGTTCATTGAAAATGCAATGATACTTCCACCGCTTTATTAGTAACCGGAGAAATTCTTTATATTTATGAACAAATGGAAAACAATTTACTTGTACATTTAGAATGAATAGAATATGGAGAATTAAAGAATGTGTTCCGTCTCAACTAAAAGGACCAATTACTTTTTGATGGGCTAAGCTACACGTAGACACAATCTTGGAAATTCAAAGCCATGACCTTGGCATAAGGTTGGCTTTGATACCAAATTGAAGGATGTATTCCGTTTCAACTAAAAGCTTTAGCTAATAGTTGGATTGCACATTTTTTACTTATATCCTATGATGTTCCACAGATATATCATATTTGTTTTTTGATACATCTGAGGGAAATATAGATTGAACATTTGAACATAATAACTCATACCTAGGCTCGGCTCACAAACCTTGAGATAGCATATACTTCTTCAAGCAAAATAATACACTAAACAAGCTAAGAGAAGTATCCTAACTCATCACAGGTCATTAACATGCATACATGATGTAAGAGCCCAAAAGGAGGAATAGACAGCCTTTCTAGTTCCTTAATGCAGCTTTGCTTAGCAATTTGTCAATTGTAATGTTGAAACTAACAGCACTCTTGGTTGGGTTTCTAGCCATTCTAGATTCCCCCGGTATTAGTTACTAAAACATATTCAAGAACGCAAAGGATCAGATAACTAAATTTCCTACTTTATGCTCGAGGCAAATCCATACTTACAAAGATAAAGTATAGACGAAGAAAATATGTTCTTGATAATGAAGTCCACAGATATTTATGCAATCACATTTTATAAGGGTGAACTTACGATATAGGGTTGCCTGTAGGTTGTGCTGAAATGAATCCCAAGGTGGCTGCAGTAAGAAGTCATAGGGAAGGTGAAAAAGGAGTTGAAAGCTTAATGAGTAATGTAGAGTGTGTAGTATTACTCAATACCTTCTGATCCAGCAGGAACATAAGATGCAACTGAATCCTGTGAAAACCAAGGCCCGCTCACATCACCAACAAAGGAAGTTGGCAACTCTCCATTTGGCAATGCAGCTTGTAACGAGCTCATGTCCCAGAAATGAGGCTAAGTGCGAAAGAAAATGCATTTTCAATTACACAAAAATGCTATGTTACCCAGACTCATTCATTTTACACAAATTTGGGCACTGATTTATTGGGAATGGGTGACACAAACAATCCCCAAAATACACTCGAAATCAGGAATACCTTCCATAGAACTGTCACCTTGTTTGAATATTGACATAGATAGTTGAGTCCAAGTAATATATAGACAATATGCAACTCATAATATGATGTGCCATGTACCAAAATATACGCTGGTAGAACAAGACCCAGATGGAAATCTAAGCATAAGGCAATTCAAAATACTAGTTTCTTTTCTCTTCTTTTTCCCCTAAAAACATAGAGCTTTGGTATAGGACATCTCTGGTCTTCTCAACAACAATTATCAGGTGACTACTAAGGACTTAACTCATGCAAGTGTGAGCCCAGGTTGCAAACTAATCCAGATCAACACTCTCGGCGCTTAGCTTAGCTCAATATCAACTGAACTCAAGCAGTCAAGCTAAGGTCAAGTTTATAGGTGCTGAGTTCAGAAGACAACAGCCTGCCCATTTGGCCAATCTATCTTTTAAAAATATTTTTTAAAAAAATTTTACTTTAATATTTTTTTTCAATTTTTTAAAAATATATTGATAAAAACATTTCATATTTTCATTCAAGTTCAAGATGAGCTTGCATACTTCAAGGCATTTCGAAATTTGACCACACTTCAACCTGCCTAATAAATTCAAATTTTCAAAATAGAACTCAGAAGTGCTATTAGCTTTAAGAAATGTAATTTCAAAATTCTAAACATGCTTAAATAAGTGGTCAATTTGGTTAATCCTTGGAAACTAAATTGTGACGAAGATAAGTAAATTACTAGCATAAACTGGATTCATAGCTCACCTGTGGACCACACGAATGAGATTCATCTGCTTCACTATCTATTAACTGTTAAAAGACTACCTTTTAAATTAACAGCCTTATAAATAGTGATAGCCCACATGTGGGGCCATAAATTTGATCAACCCAATTATTTCCCAATAAGAATGGGATGGGGGAGAATATGTTCTTCAGAATATATTATCAATGTTTGTAATACAATATAGAAACTTAATAGTTTGCCTCAACTAATAAAGACTCGTTACTTAAGATATCAGAAACGCCATCTGGTAAAGTTGAAAACCTAAAAAACATTGAATGTAAAAACTGCATAGTTTTTTTTTTTTTTTTTACCGTAACTGCTGATCACTTGTAGAAACTAGAAAGTCTAGCTCATGTTTCTATCATACAGGTTGGAACTTTAATAACTTTTAACGTATTCATTTTATGACTTGGTATATAGAATGTCAAGCAAAACGGTCCAGTAAAGTGCAACTGTGGCTTATGTTCTCCATTGAACGAAGAATTTTTGGAACAAATAAAATGTTTAAATTAAAAGACATGAAATCAAGTAATCAACTCGGTTTTCCTGATTTCAGCTTGTTGCCCGATATAGATGTCATTGTCAACGGTCCACATAAGATGCAACAGAACAGGGAAAGAAAACATACCATATTGTTGGTTTCCATATCAGATTCATACGGGAGGTCAAATGGATTGGTAGATTTGTTATTTTCAAGTTCATGTTCTCCCACCTATAAGTGAGCAACTTAATGTCAAAATAGAAGATGAAAAAACAAGTAATGGAACTCCTTGAGAAAAATGAGTGCCCAAATTAAACTAGCAAAACATTTAAAAAGCAAAAAAGTAACCTACATATGATGATATGCTAGAAATTTGATGGCCACCTCCCACTGCAGCTGTTTGAATTTCATCATTAGCAAAATTCTGCAAAATACAAGTTCATTAGAAATACAATAACCAAAAAATATGTTAGCAGTAGTAGAAGAAGATTTAACTACCTCTAATCCTCTTAATCCCGTATATTGATCAGTAACAGGATGATGGTCTGTAAAAACTTGTTGGTCGCTACTTTGAGCAGTCAGTGATGCTAAGCAATCACTGGAATTTTCAAATGCTTTCCATTGCTGCACAAAAGGGTTATCAAGCTCATGTTTCACTAACACACAAAAATCATGTCTGCTACAGAAAAGAAGATATCAGTTTTAAGCAGAAATGCCACTCAATTTTCATCATTCTGTTTGAATTAAAACCACTTGCCTCAGAGCTGCCACTTGGGGTTGCTTCAGCATTTTGGTTGCCTTCATGCAATGGAGCAGGCATCGATGAATATGCTCCTTGAGCGTCAGAGTAAGGAAAGGATAGCCCATTAAGGGTAGAACCTTGGACAGATGGGCCTTGCAGGAGAGACAAAAGCGGGCTATAATTTCCTAAAGAAGTATCAGCGCCAATTGTTGTTGTGTGCTGTGGCATGTCAAATGCTGCCCATCCATCATTCTTGTGGATAACAGCATCTGATGAACTTTTGTTGGATAATGCATCTGACTGCTGTTGCGGCATCCCGGAGAAAAGGTTTAATGAGTTAGCATCAGGAAAAAGAGTTGTCAATTGTGTAAACTCCTCACTTCCCGCTGGAGCTGTGTGCTGAGGCATGTCAAATGTTGCCCACCCCTCATTTTTCAAGGTGCTGTCACCAGATGGCGCAGCTGATTGCTGGGTAGGCACCTCCGGGAATAAATCCAAACCTGAAGCAGGAGCTTGTGGCATTTGATGTGAACCAGGAGTTTGATTGGTAGATATAGGAGAATGCTGAAACAAATCAAGTGAGGAAGTCACCGATGTCTCTGTCAAATGAGCTATATTTGAGACTGAAGGAATAGTTTGTGAAGTTGCAGGAGCACTGGATAAGTCTACTGATGAGCGAGGCAAAGAAGGCAAAGGTGACAATTTGTTGTGGTGGGTCTTGACTGATTGTTCAGGCTCTGAACCAGCATCAATTAAATCAAAAGAACTTGATGAATTGATAGACAAGGAGTTCTCTAATGATCCAAAGCTTCCTAATGACGCAGTTCTCTGAAATAAGCATATTAATGCATCAGTTTTAAGGGACATTAAAATGAAGAAACATCATTCGTCTTACAAATAGCAGTATTTCCAACAAAGAAATGCCAGTTTATAAAACCTAGTAACTTTGTATCAGTTCAGTCTACTTTCCCTTATTAGGAACTTTGTTGTTTATAATAAGGTGTGTTCACTGACTAGAGAAATTCTTCTTTTTTATGGAGAAAGAAAAACAGAGTCTCTTACCTGTACATTTGGAAAACAGAAAATGGAGAATGGAAAATAAAGAATTGAAGTAAACACAACAACTGTATTTCAACCAAAACCCATAATCCAAACTAGATGTTCAGCGGTTCAGCCTAGTCCTTTTGTCTCAATTCAAACATCTGCTTTCCTATATTAGTAACTTCAATGTTTATTTATTTAATTTCAACCAAAACCTAGAATGCATGTTAGTTGTTAACCCTTGTCCCCTCATCAACAAACTTCCAAAAGGACCAAAACCCAACATGCACAGATGGAAGCCACATCAATATAGAACACTAAGCAAAAGTTAAATCAATATTTGTCTAAAAATGCATGTAAGCAAAATATGTCCATTTAAATTGGGAGAAACAGAATATTACTTTTATATGAAAGGGTTTCTTTTGATTGCATAAGTCAGTTGCAAAAATCTTCATTGTTATAGGATCATTATCATTCCTTTTCCATCAAATATTAATCTATCTGACCACCAATAAGATGCCATTACAACAAGCAATTGAAGGAAAACAATTTAAATGATGGTTGCTAAGAGATTCAATTTTAAATCACAAATATAAAGAATATTAACCTGTGGACGGCCAGGAAAACCAGTGTCTCTTTGGTAGTTTGGTGACTGCCCCTCAGATCTGAATGGATCACCTCCACTAGACACAGAAAAATCAGAAGCTCTGGGATTAGAACCTTCATTTGCAAACCTGTCCTCATACGCTTGGTCACTCAAATGACTAGGACTTGAGAAGCTAGAGAATTTTCCTTCATAAAGACCTCTATCTGAACCAGGCTTTCTTGTAAGAACAGGACCATGTTTTCCATAAAGCCGCTCTTCATACTGGAAATCATATGGTGGACTTTGAGAATAAGAATGATACGAACTTGCCCGTCTCGTCTCATCTACATGGCCTCTAAAGTTCTGGCAAGTAAAGCCATATTCAGCCCTTTAGTTGGGAAAGAGCGTGAAAAAGCTAGAATAGAAGTCACAGAAACAAATATAAAAGCTTGAGTAGTCTGCACTCAAGATACAGGTTCAGGAATGTTACTTGTGTACCCCTTGGAGGTCTATCCGTCGACTGTGCTCCAGCATATCGTTTATCCACATAAACATTCTTTATAAATTCTCGGACTTTATCAACATTACTGCAAGATAAATACAGTCAAATAACATGTTTTGAATCTGAAATTTCTTTGACACGTCAGAGCAGAGAGATTTAGATACCTGTTATCAGGTAACCTTTGCCTTTGTGGGTCCCAGTTTTTCAGATATGTCTCCCTTGCACGCTGAAAAAGTAAAACATTAGATTGATTCTGTGGCCTAATGATGGGGAACACATTCAGATCCGTGTACCTGATTACCACCATTTTGAAGAGATTCAACTTCTTGGGAAGTAAATTTAGCCATGGACACAGACTTCACACGATGAGTAAACTCACGGCTGCAACAAAATACAAATTAAGATAAATAATAAGGAAAAACTGGATATCCTGAAGGATTGTTATGGTGCAACTGAATACAATTTAAGTACCAATGGAAAAACAATTTTTAAAAAATGAAGCTTAAAACTTGAGGAATAACAGTGTCACACCATCATTTTTCAAGTCTCACTGACACATGATAACCTAACCAAGCTATTGTTGTTCACACTTCAGGATAAATGAAGGATTTCTATGTCATGTGCCTCTGTCCACTTTATACTTTAGGATGAGACTGCAGTGAGTAGTAAATTTGCAAGTTCAAATCTTTCCATCAATAAAACTGATGAAAAAGTCTTTATTGGGATTTGCAAATAATGAGTATCTTTGAAAATCCAAAGTTTATTAGTTATTCAATGATGCAATGAATGATACTCCAACAGAAAGTTTGTGTCAAAACCAGAAAATTTACGCAGAAGTGAATGGTGAGGAAAGACAACCAAATTAAACATAAAAGATTTTAAAAGGCTTGAGAAAATCTCAATTTCAAATTTTCTTTATATAAGTTTAAATTGTTCAACAATAGCCTGCCATGCACTGACAATGGATGTAGCAATACACAGAAGTACAGAATCTACAATTAACCCCCAAAAAATGGCATTATAAATGCAGGTATGCTACTCCGTATAAATTAATTTTCTTTCTTTAAATGCAGGACCAAACAAATTAAGCATCAAACTTAAAAACACAACAAATAATGCAGCTGGCCTGGCACCCAAGTACCTAACTACCTAAGGTAATAAATTAGGAGCCATATCATCATAACCTATAAATCACTTATGGGGAACTCATAATCACTTACTGTATTCCACTGCAAGTCATACAAACAAAAGTCCAGAAGTTTGTACAGACATACTGGGGTCCCTACAAGTACCAAACACCAGCAGTTAGAGAATAACGGTGGTACTAAAGCAATCAATACAACTAAGGGAAGTAGAAACACATAATAGCCAGACCAATAATTTTCTATATTTTTCACCCTCGCCATTGAATCTGAAACATTTACATATTACATCGAGAAGAGCAGAAATCACACACTAGTAACTGAAAAAGTGAACTCGTAAAGTAGAATTCGAACAGGAGTACAATAGAAGTACAAAATTACGAGAATTTCTAAGCTCTACTCGGATGAAATCGAGATCACGGTGCTTAGAAATGAATGAAACTGAATACTCAGTGCAAACGAGTGAAAGAAGATGAACAAAGTAATGGCGGCGTACCAAGCTGTCGCAGTTAATGCATCGGCGATTGGGAGGGAGTTTCATGAGCCCCCGGATTATCTTCTCGTTCCGCTCTTCTTCCCTTCTGCTGCTCATCTTCGCTCCTCGCCCTCACTAAGTCAATTCTGACGCTTATCGTCCCGGAAGAAGCGAATGAATTTGCTCCAGAAACAGTAAACCGAAACTCAAATCTGATAAACGGAATACTAATACAAACACGTAAATATAACATACACGGAGAAAGAGATTGACTGTGAACTTGTGATTTTAGGTTTTTGAAATTGAAAGAGTAAGAGAAGCTCACTTCTCTCTCTCTCTCTCTCTCTCTCTCTCTCTCTCTCTCCGTATATATATATATATAAAATAAATATATATCTATTTCTCTGTATGCAAATCCGCCTTTTGATTTCAATTTCGAGTTGCTTTTTGGATTATCGGCATTTACAGTGTGAAGCTGCTGGGCTCTTTACGCTGTGTTGTTATACGGACTGTAATCATTGATCGAAGAACGACGAGACGTGGTTCAATCCTATTCTCTTCGTTAAATTCGCAAGTTGAAATTTTGTGAATATCAAAATACTCAATTTCTATCCAAAGCCTTTTTCAACAGTAATTTGACTAATTTCGTTCATAGATATACTGCCGCACTTTGGTGTTTCAGAAAAAATCGAGATCAATTCTATAATTATTATAATATTTATAAAATATAAATAATTTATTTACTATTATTAACTTAAATAATTGTCTTAAGTTTAGTTCAAATTATTTGTAGTATTGCATTATCGCACACTAACAGGACGTTTGGTTGGAGGGGGGAAATTATGTGGGAAATGAATTGTAATTTCATGGGAGTTGAATTACTGGGAATAAAGTGGGAATTTAAATTCCAGTGTTTGGTGGATAGGAATAAAATTACTGGAAATTTCAATTCCAATGTTTGGTATACATAGGAATTAAAAGGGAATAAGTAGTATAAAGTCAAAAATGTCCATTATTGTTGTTAGACAGTAATTTTAGGTTAAAAAAGAAAGGGGTAATTTTGACTCATCACTATCTTTTTTTCCCAGGAATTAAAATACCAGAGGGGGACATGAGATTTTAATTCCATGAAAATGGAGGAATTGCAATTCCCTCCAACCAAACTATGGAATTTAATGGCATTTGGAATTATGTGAGAATTAAGTGGGAATGGAATTTAAAATCCATCCAACCAAATGCCCTGTAAACCAACATCCAAATCATATACATAAAATAAGACCTGTGAATATTAGTTGAGATTTTGTAATCAAAATTAAAATGTCAATCGTAATTGTTGTTATCTAAGAAAAAGAATTGTTGTATATAAGTGACTTTAGTCAATTTCCAATTGAACCTGGTGACTTTTTTTTTTTTTTTAATTTAAATTAAATCTAGCTCTCTTTTATTAATGAAAAGGATACCATTTCACTACAAACTGCATGCATCGTGTTGCATACAATTTTTTATATATTTGTATTAATTAGAACTCCGTAGTAGTTTTTAGATTATAATATGTGAAAATTTAGACTGCTTTAATCAATAGTCAATACCGATATTTTGTATACTAAATCCAATTATATATGATTTGTCTGTTGATATCAAGTATCACATCGATAAGTATTAATAATATTCTCTATAATTCAAATAATATATATAGTTGTACTTATAAAATAATCGATGTATACTAATCATTATTGTATAAGTTTCTTATGAAATGAGCTCATACGCGGTCATTAGTTGTCATGTAATCGCGTGACCTAATCTGCATCGTCCAAATATTTGCATCCAATTGCGCTCAATAGAGTTTTGATATTTGGAAATTATACTTTACGTTTATTAAGTTGGGGTGTTTTGGTAATTTTATTTCTGTTCACGTGCATGTATTCTTAAGTTCGTTGATTTTGGTAATTGACAATTGTGCATTTTTGAACACTACTAGTGTTTTTTAGTTAAATAATGGTGCAAAAATTAACTATCTGTTGTGCTTTTAATACTGGGTGAAAATGTGCATTATTCATACTCTAGGGCATATGAGTGTATATATAGTTGTGCATTTATTGTAATCCTATTATGCTTTTACACAATGAGAGATAAATCTTAAAATGAGTTTGACAGTTGTGCATTTCTAAAAACTAATGGTGTTTTTTTAGTTAAAAAATGGTGCATAATTTGACTATCGGTTGTGCTTTAAATACTGGGTGAAAATGTGTATTATTATTCAAACTCTAGGGCATATGTGTATACATAGTTGTGCATTTATTGTAGTTCTATTGTGCTTTTACACAATGAGATCTAAATCTTAAAATGAGTTTAACAGTTGCGCACTAATATTTTTTTTTTGTTTGTTAAATAATGGTGCATATTTTGACTATCTATTGTGCTTTAAAAACTGGGTGAAAATATGCATTATTAGTTTTGCAATTGTGCGTTGGGTTGGGGTTGTGTTCGTCGTCGTTTCGCCTAGAGTTGCGATTGTGAATGGAGATTTTGAAATTGCATTCGATTGTGCGTTGGGTTGGGGTTCGTAATGGAGAAGTCTTTGAAGTCTACTGAGATGACGAATTTACCTTTGCAGTTCGCGTGGTTGGAGATCATGCGCACCAATCTTGGAGAAGGAGTCTTGAGGAATGTGATTCCCTGGATGATCTAATCTAAGGCCTATAATTGACTGTACTGTCACATGGGGCAGTCAGGCCTCACTCGATCAAAACTCTTACTGCCAATGACTAATTTTGAACAATTTTAGAAGTTGATGACTAAATTTCAAATTTTTTTTTTTAAAAAAAAAAAGAATATATTACATAATTAGTAAAATTAACCAATATTAATACTATATAGTAATATATTAATATTCATGTAATTTTATCACATTATACAGATTGACATTATTGTTATGGTACATGTAACGACAAATACATAAGAAGTTACAAAAAAAAAAAAAAGGAATAAGGTTCAAATTGGCCACTGAACGTAACCTGAAAATGTAATTACGCCACTGAACGAAAAAAAATGTAATTAGGCCATTGAACACTCCAAAAACGTGCAATTAGGTCATTGAACACTCCAAATGTATGCAATTTCACCGGATAACAGGTTACCATCAATTTTAGCAGGTTACTTGCTTACGTGGCAGTTGAAGTGGCATTTTAAATAATTTTTAAATAATTTTAATAATAGATTTTAAAAAAATTATACAAAAAATTAACCCCGTCATTTTCTTTAAAAAAATTACATTTTTTAAAAATTTATTATTAAAGTTTATTAAAAAGTATTTAAAAATTATTAAAAATGCCAACTCATCTGCCACGTAAGCAAGTAACCTGCTAAAATTGATGGTAATCTGCAATTAGGTAAAATTGCATACATTTGGAGTGTTCAGTGGCCTAATTGCACTTTTTTTCGTTCAGTGGCCTAATTGCATTTTTAGATGACGTTCAGTGGTCAATTTGAACTTAAAAAAAAAAAAAAAGTTGTATTTACCTATATATGAAAATTTGTGCATATATAATTGATGTCAGCTCAAATGCGATCATGCTTTAACATGCGATTGTACTATTAGGTATGTAAAAAACGCATCAATCGTGTTAGAAAATGCACATCAATAAAATGCACAAATGCATCACAAAACGCACTACACACTTAAAAAAAATGCATTATACCTTCCTACACCTAAATGTGTGTTTCTAAACACTGTGTGGTGCATTTATGCATACCTAATGGTGTGTTTTGTAGTCATATATGCCTGGCGGTACTTTTTAGTGCATTGGTGCATTTTTTATTATACATTTCCTAACACTATTTGTGCGAATTTGTATGCCTAATGGTACAACCGCACAAACAGCATCTTAAGATATGTCCGCACTGGATTTGGGCCCATATATAATTCTCTAAATGTTGCACCTAGTGCAATATATTTATTTCACTAGTATTTGTCCCATGCGATGCACGGAAAATATGTTATAAAAATATACCATATATGAGGTTTATTAATATATAAAAATTTTGTTATTTAATAATTATGTGCGAATTGCTATGATAAAATTATGAACATAAATATATTTACAATTAAAATAAGAATTGGTATTTAAGGTGGGTGATTACTACAAATCTTAAATTATATTAAAAATTTAGTACATAGTATTTAATATTACAGATTTTTAAGAATTGAACTTAGTAAACTACAATAGTAATTGAATTACAATTTTCAGAGTCACCACGGATCAAAATTTTTAGACTTTTGAGATTTCTAGAAATTTTTAGGTCTAAAAATTTTGATCCGTGGTGACTCTGAAAATTGTTAAAAATCTCAAATGTCTAAAAATTTTGATCCGTGGTGATTCTGAAAATTGTAATTCAATTACTATTGTAGTTTACTAAGTTCTTGAAAATTTGTAATATTAAATACTATGTACTAAATTTTTAAGATTGACCTCATTAGAATAATCTCAATTGAAGTTTATTTGTGAGTTTTTAAATGAATTGGATGAGGCAAGAGAGATGAAAATAACTTAAGGTTAATTTAAATTTTTATGCACCATGTAATACATATAAATAAATAAAACTTAACTATAATATAACCATATGGTTTGGTGAGCAATTATTGGTACAATAATTGCTCACCAAACCATATGGCTATATTATAGTTAAGATGTTAAAAATAGGAAGATTAGTAGATTTGTCAAATTTGTTCAAATCCAATTTACATTTATTAATAGTGAATTTGATGCATATTTGACTTTCTTAAATATAGTATCTCTTTTGAGTTAATACCCAATTTGGTCCCTTAACTATTAGAATTTCACCAATTTGGTCCTCGACTATCAAAGTTGTTCAATTTAGTCTCTAATTATGTAATTTTTTTATTATCTAAAATGGTCCTTTGACTATTATGATTTCACCACTTTTGTCATCGACTACCAAAATTGCTCAATTTAGTCCCTACTTATGCAATTTTTACCTAAAATGGTCCCTCAATTATTAGGATTTCACCACTTTGATCCTCGACTCTCTAAAAAGGTCCCCAAATCCACACTAAACTTACATTTCAGGTTAACATTTACATAGTTGGGGACTAAATTGAACAACTTTGATAGTCGAGGACCAAAGTGGTGAAATCTTAATAGCTGAGGGACCATTTTAAGTAAAAATTACATAGTTAAGGACTAAATTGAGCAACTTTGGTAGTTAATGACCAAATCTGTGAAATCCTAATAGTCAAGGGACCAAATTAGGTATTAACTCATCTATTTTTTTCACTGGAGACATGATAATTAGACAAAGTACTAGATTTGACCCGAAGTATACATAAATTGACATGCAGTAGTCAAAGCAATCAACACGGTCAGTTGGAAACGGTGAAGAATGAAGTAGGAAGAGGTGGAACGATTCTTAGAGTTCAATACCGCCTCATCATTCATCAATGAGCAATTACGAAAAAGAGCGCACAACAATTACTGAGAAGACCCGACACTTATAGAGGAGAGCGATTGCACTTATTAGAATGTGCACATTATTGTAGTCGTTACGATTATACAATATAAAGTAGAGCCTATGTAACAAGTAGGGAGACATTATGATTTTTGTACTCAAAACACATAACATTATTATTTTATTCATTACCGTTTTCCTAATATATTATCAGGTAACATATTTTCCTCAATCAGATATGTTATTGTAGTCATTTACAAGCTAAAATTATACGATAAAATTTATATTGTATATATCTTTGCGAATTTGTATTTAATGATTGTTGTTGTTGTTTTGTTTTTTTTGTTTCTTTTAATACTTTTATTGTCCGAAAGATTTTCAATTCAATAAATACGTTCCATATTTGCTTCCCCCTTACCCGCTCGCTTCGCATCCGCCCCTGTTTTATCCATTACGAAGTATTTCCGTCTTCGTTAAATGGCGACCGCTGTTCTAAAGACGGCCGCCGTCTTGAGGGCGCCACCGTCCGCTTCCCTTAGCGCGACGGTGAGCTCATCCGCTTTATCGCATAAAGTATCTTCTCCTGTATCCATCTCGCGCAATGGCAGACGAATGCGAACTTCCTCATGCCTCCCGATACAGTGTCGGATCAATCATCGCCCTCCAAACCTCGCAATTCGACCGCCTCGCAGTCGCTCAGTTGGGCAGTTCGTGCTCTCTGCTTCAGATGGAGAAGCCACGGAGACAGCTCAAACCGAGACCGAAGAATATGTGCGAGACTCTGAGCTAGAGGTACTTTATAGTAAATATGGTCTATACAGCTTTACATTGTGTATAAACGCACTTAGTTCATGGTAATTTTACCGTTTATGCAATGTGGAACAGCATTGACGCTGTATTGATTTTTCTATGTTCGTCTGTGTTTTGTCCTGAATTGATATGATACTGGTAGTACTAAGTTCTAAGTTGCTTTAACTTTGCAACTGGACTAGTGAAATGCATTTTGTGTTGTGTGCACAGAGAGAAGCTGATTTGAAATTTCGATAATTAAAAATTGAATAAGATGGCAATGAAATTGTAACAGTAGAAAATAATGAGACAACGATTTAAGATGACTAAGTGTGGGATTTGCCATTCCTAAATGTGCTTAGCTGAGATTATTAATTGTACTTGATATTCTCTCTTCAATGTCCCTCTACGCTTATTTTAGAGCATGTTCTACATATATCATACTGAAATGGCTTGTGTGGTTGCTTTAGTGTAAACATTGCTATAATTGAGGGAATTACTTTTTAATTCAAACAGTGATGTGATTACTTCAAATTTTCAATTTTCATTTTCTCTGTTGTTGCATTCGAGAAATGTTAAATAAATGCATTATCTGTTTTCAGTAATTAAGAATTTCTTCCGTTAGTAAATGGATTATTATGAACCCAAATCACTCAATGGTGGAACTTTAAATGGAGAGTGATGAAAATAGTAGTTTGATCTATTCGATGAAGCCGATATATTTACCTCTATTTTCTATTTTGTTCTGACATGTTGAAAGGGGGTAGGGCTACTCTAGCATTCTTTATTACTGATCTTTTTTCATCAATAGCTTCCTTTTTCAGGTTTTCCATTTGCTAGTGCTACTTCAGCTTGATATATACCTTTCATCAATAATTTCCTTATTCAGGTTTTCCTTTTGCTACTGCTACTTCAGCTTGATATATATACCTTTCATCAATAGTTTCCTTATTCGGTTTTCCTCTTGCTACTTTTACTTCAGAATGATTTATACCTTTCATCAATAGTGTCCTTATTCAGCTTGATATATGATGTGCCCACTGAATGCTACAGATCAATTACAGTGTTTTGTTTTTGTTTTTTTTTGGGGGGTCCTTAAAGATGTTTTTGGAAAGGCCTGTAATATGCATATCTATGGGAGGACACATGTATGCACTATGCAGTGATTTATGGGATGTCTTTTTCTTTTAAAATAATTATTATTATTTTCCATTTTACTGTGAATGCCTGCTTTGTCTGAGTTGTTTTAAAATCTTTTGGTTCAAGTGTTCAGTTTTATATTGTGCAGGCAAAGGAATATTTTATGATTAATATTTATTACCAAATTTGAACAGGAAAATATAGGGGGTGCTCATGATGATGCTGATACTTCAAATGAGGTTGAGAATGCATCTGTAGAGGAAACTGCTTCAACTCTTATGAATATGTTGCGATTATATAGAGAGGCTCTGGCTAATAATGATGGGTCAAAAGTTGCAGAGGTAGAGGCTTATCTGAAATCCTTAGAGGATGAGAAAATCAATCTTGAGAGAGAGATACGGACATTAACTCAACTGATCTCATCTGAGAAGGCATGCGTACTTAGAATCAGCGCTGACTTTGCCAGTTTCCGCAAGAGGACAGAGAGAGAGTGGCTTTCTTTGGTAACAACTGCGCAAGGGGAAGTCATTGAGAAACTTTTACCTATGTTGGATAGCTTTGAGAGAGCAAAAGCCCAAATTGAAGTTGGGAGTGAGGGAGAGGAGAAAATCAGTAACAGCTATCAGAGCATCTATAAACAGTTTGTGGAAATTCTAGGATCTCTTGGTGTTACCCCTGTGGAGACAACTGCAAATCCTGCGAATCCATTGGTAAGTTTTTCCTGAATCTGCACTTTTAAGATGAGCATATTCAATGAGTTCATAGTAGCTTATATAAATTTAGCATTTTAGTTTTTAACTGGTCTTTGAAAAGTTGTTCCGAGCTTATTTCTATATATAAGCTGTAGCCGGTATCCTTAAGCTTATCCAAATACAATAAAATATCAGCACAAGTGCTTAAGCTACCATCTTATATAGAATTAATTCTACTATCATAATGACATTTTCACTTTTAATCTTTGTAAAAAAAACGCCGTACTTTGGTCATCACTTATCATGGATGTGCCACTATTGTCCTCCGTCAATCATTTGTTTGTTGTTCGGGTAGTTTATGACTTGATGGTTTACTTTGATAGTAAACAAATGATTTCTTTGACTGAGGACCAAAAGATTGGCTTGATGACTTGATGGTTTACTTTGACAGTAAACAAAAAAATTCTTCGACGAAAGACCAAAAGTTGCAATGGCACAAATGCACAATTAAGTGAGGTTCAAACCCAAACGGTTATTTTTGTCTTTTGAGGATGACTTAAAGTAGATATATGCCCCTACCATAGTGAGACCAAAAGTGGAATTGATTCATTGATATATGTAGTTATTCTCTTATTTTTCATAATTGGCTCAATGCAGGCAAGATTCCAAGTTGGCTCAAAGTTCCGTCAAATGATTGAAAAATCTTTTGAGAAGCTACAAAAAGTTTGTTCAGGTTTTATGAAGACCTGAACATCATTTCATGTGCTGTTTATATCTCCACTGATCTGAGGCTCTGAACCAACTCGGTGAGTTATTATGCATACATTCATCTAGTCTAGTACTATAACAAAAGTTTACCTCTTATCCTGCCTCAAAGTTCAATTACAGTATGGTTTGTCACCATTAATGCAAAACATTAAAGAAATTTCCAATCTTCTTCGCTCTCAGCATCTTTCTGATATACTATTCCTTTTGAATTGTCAGCTGCATGAAGCTATAATGCATGAGGATTCAGTAGAATTTGAAGGTGTCATAATAGCAGAACTTCACAAGGTTTTCAAGCTTGGAGACAGATTCTGCGCCTGTAAATGGTTAAGACGTCCGCTGGTCCTGGACCTGCAAAACCTGAGATATTGCAGCCCAGAGAATATCCAGATGGTAGTAATGAGGAAGACGGCACTAAGCAAGATGATGCTAATTGAACCGGTGAGGATCCTAACTCTATATAAATGCAATTTTATTTTTTATTTTTGGAGAAAATTAAACCATGCCAGATTATCATGCTACTAAAATGCTAATTGATAGATTGTGCAAATTTGCAAATATTTTGAGTATCCATTTGTTCAACCTACAGCTTTGATAGGCATGGTCAGGGTTCAATTCTAATCGAAACATGCACGGTATAAATCAAATGTTAATTGAAAGTGTACAAAACTACAAACGGTTATGAGGTTCAGAATGGAAACCGAAACCTATTAGGATCAAGTTTAAGTGCATGATTTATTGGATCTAGTATAGAACAGTTTGACGGTTCTAGTTTTGAACCTAAAATTATTTTTTTTTAAAATTTTATACACACAGTATTTGAAACTTTGAATATATTTGAAATAAGATTATAAAGAAATTTGAAATTTAAGAAGTAATTAAAAAAATTGATTGTTTGACCAATTGAACCTTAATAGTGTAAATAATTTAGAGGCTATATGCTATATAAATGCATAGATTTGATATTATGGAAATGGATAGGAAAAAAAAATGATCTTATTAATAGCAAGACTTTAGTATACCATATGATAATAAATAATGAGGTTGGAAACTTCTATTTAGGCCTAAAAATATAGTTGAGTCTTGAAAGAGGAGACACATGCTGAAATTCCGTTGACACAACAGATGTGCTGTTCAAGTGTTCGCTTTTATGTGATTTGGATTTAGGTGACTATTGTTCAAGTGTTGGCTTTAGAGCACCCTTATCAGTGAAGGGATTTTGGAACAGTAACATCTGACAAATTGGAGAAAGAAGATAAGAGAGATAAGAAATTCGTTCATTTGCGAATGAGGATTTTGGAATAGTGCATGCGTAAGAGGAAAAGGTTTTAAGCCTTGAGGTTGTGCGCGTTGCGCGCACAGCAATTGACCACACTGCATGCGCTGCGCTGACGCGCCTGACAGTGTTTTATTATTATTATTATTTAAAAAAAAAAATCAATTTTGCTTGTTTTTTTTCCCCCTTTTTCCTCTCCTTTCTCATATTCTTTTTCCTAATCACACTTACAAAAACCACTATTATGGATGCTCTTAGGGCAATCTCAATAGCGAGGTTTTTGGGTTAGTTTTTGAGGTGCCAACTAGGAAAGAGAAGAGAGAAAGAGAAGAGGAAAAAAAAAATTAAAAAGAACAAATCTGATGCAACTAAAAAAAAAGAGTTTTGAGTGGGCGCGTGCTGTTGCACGCACACACAATCGCCTTTCCCTTCCCTTTTCTCTCTCCTGAGAGTCTCACAAAAAAACACCCCATTGCAGGAAGATCTCAAAAATTCTCTCTCATGCACCTAAGTCTTATTTGCCTAAAAAAGTGTGAAAAAAATCACTAATGTGGTTAGCCTTAGAGCATCATTATCAGTTGGGAATAATATGGGACTATTGTAAGAGTGATTAGGAAAGAAAATGTGAGAGGGGAGAGAAAAAAAGAAAAAAAAAAAACAAAACAAAACTGTTTTTTTTTTATAAAAAAATATATATATATATATAAAATGTAGGGTCAGACGCTCCTGACGCGCCCGTGTGGCATTTGGATGTGCGCGAACGCGGACAACATGTGGTCTTTTTTTTTTTTTTTGACATTCTCCCAGCCCCTTTGGAGGCCAATTCTTCTCCACATTAATTCTTCCCCACACTTTTTATTAACCCCACCCAAGTGAAAGCATATGACATTATCCCCCAATTCTTCCCTTGATGTGGATGCTCTTAATGTGATTTGGGTTAAGGTGGCCATTGAATAGACATCGCGGAGGTGGGAGATGAATCTAGCCGCATGTTGACTTCTTGACCTCTAGGATTGAAAACGCTCAAAAGGTTAGACAATGAAGGACCTGTAGGAGGTAAACTAGTTTAGGTTATCAATAATTGACTGACTCAGATTAAGAAGCTTAATAAGCCGCTCTCAAATAGAATCAAACTTGAAACATTGTGATTACTAAGCCAATTACTCATTAACTCATTTGGGTTGATCCCATCTCTTAATTTGTAGACTATTTCTAACTCAAAACACTAAATTTTATATTCGTATACCAAAAATTTTTCATCTTAAATAAATTTACACTAAATTCTATTCATGTACTAAAATAATTTGTATTCTTATATTTTAAAATTTTATTTTTAACTTTAATTATTGTAGTATAAAATATATTTTTGATATAAATAATAAAGAGTAATATTTTTAAAATGAAATTTATGTTTTTATGTATTTTAATTTTTTAATTATTTTATAATTGATATTAATTCTGTTTTAAATGTTTCAATGAGATCTTTAAATTTTTATAATTTATTTGTAATAATATAAATTTTTAAAAGAAAACAATTTGAAAAACAATTTTAAAAGTTCTACAGCATTAAGAAATATGGTGTAATATTCTTCATTTACATTATTTTAGTGTAATATTTAATGTCTTTTTTGTAAGGAGATTGCTCCAAGTTTTTATACTAAAATAGTATTTTGATGGCTCTGATAAAACAAAGGGTGTGTTTGGTTGGTGGGTTTTGTCTATAAAAATGAGTATGAAAGTGATTGTTGTTGTTTGTTTGATAGATTTTTAGAACACTACTATGAATTTTCGATACCCAAAAAATCAATACCCAAATAAAATAAGAGTTTCATTCTCAAGCATTATTATTAATAACCATTCTCATTTCACCCTATTACCAAACATGTTAAATATGTTTATTAAAACTCATTATCATTACCCAGTATTTGATACACATTTCAATTCTAATTACTATGTGCGAAACAAGCACACCCAAAATTTTTCCCATAAAGTTTCAATTCTAGTAAACTCATGGATGTTGACCCCTGCCTTGAAACCGAGACATCAACACTACTGTGCAGCCTTCTGCAGGTTTCCCATCTCGATAAAATCAATGCTGTAGCACATCACCCCTCAGGGGTCCACTCGTCCTCTCTGTTGGATTCTCGCATTGCGGCAACACTCCATTTTTCTCCTCTTTCACCCTTTGTACCATTCTTGATAAAAACTTTTGGCAATTTATATCCTACACCATGGCGCACGTTGCACTATGTGCTTAGATGCAAAACGACGTCGTTTTAATTTATTTTTTTTTGAAATTTTTCGCCCCAGTGAATGGTAATAGTTTTTTCTTTAAAAAAAACCCGCTGTTCAAGAATGTACATAATATTATACTAGAATACACATAATTATATACATGAATGTACGTAATTATATAACAAAATATACATACTCTTTTTAAAAGATAATACACATAATCTAACATAATACATAATAAACATAAACTTTTAACATAATACACATCAACTATTAACATAATACACACAAATTTTCTGATTCGGATGTACATAATTGTATAAAAAATGTACATAACTGTATGAACCAATACACATAACTGTATGAACAAATACACATAATCCCAGCAACTTCCTACCGCGTCTCCCAAAACAATCCCAAAACAACATCGTTTTGGGAGGCGCGCGGCGTACAGTGCTATGTGCGCCATGGTGTAGGGTATAACGATTGAAAACTTTACTGTATTTCTTTTTTATCCTAGCAAGATGATGGGTTCTAGATCCATTACAAAATAACCCGTGTGGCCCAGTGCGCCAAAATGAACAGTACTTTAACCGACTATGAAGTCCATTAACATGAAAATATCAACCATCAGAGTGGCGCAGTGGAAGCGTGGTGGGCCCATAACCCACAGGTCCCAGGATTGAAACCTGGCTCTGATATTTAATTTTTACAACTTTTAGTCCAAAAAATTACGGAATCACTACTCATTATCATTAGATTAAGGAATAAGGTCAAATTGGCCACTAAACGTAACCTGATAGCAGGAAATTACGGAATCACTACTCATTATCATTAGACTAAGGAATAAGGTTTAAATTGGCCACTAAACGTAACCTGATAGCAGGTTACTTGCTTGCGGAATCACTACTCATTATCATTAGACTAAGGAATAAGGTTTAAATTGGTCACTAAACGTAACCTGATAGCAGGTTACTTGCTTGCTGTCATCCATCAATTTTAACAGGTTACCTGCTTACATGACAGTTGAGTTGGCATTTTTAATAATTTTTAATAAATTTTAATAATAATTAAAAAAAACGACGGGGTGGCCGCCGTCATTTTGTTTTTATTTTATTTCAACTTTATTAATAAAATTATTTAAAAATTATTAAAAATGCAAACTCAGCTACCACATAAGCAGGTAACTTGCTAAAATTGATGGTAACCTGCTATCCGGTGAAATTGCATACATTTGGAGTGTTCAGTGGCCTAATTGCACTTTTTTAGAACGTTCAGTGATCTAATTGCAATTTTTTTTTTGTTCAGTGACCTAATTGCATTTTCAGGTTACGTTCGGTGGCCAATTTGAACCTTATTCCTTATACTAATTTTTATGATTCTATGCATCACAATATCATTAAAAAAAAAACTTTTACTTTTTAATATCATAATATATTATTTAATTTTCTTTTAAAAGTGATTCTTTTGATCCTTCATGTCACGGAATAGTTACTTTGAATGATAATGAGTTAATATTTAAAATAGTCCTCGACTATAGTGGTTTTATCCGATTTCGTCCTAAACGACTTTGATGACCTAATATAGTCTCAGACTTTTATATTTTTACTCACTATAATCCTCTGTTTGTTAATCCATTAAGTTGGTGTTAACCAGAAGGTCAATTTTGTAATTTCATATGTATTCCACACAATTCATACATATTCCACAATGTTTATACATTCGTATCTCAATTCCTTTATGCATATATTTCTACAGTAGGCTTGCAAATGTACCCAAAAAAATACAATAGGCTTGCAATGTTGGAGTCCAGTGGTGCAGCTCAACTGGGCGAGGGAGGAGTCCCGCGGCCGGCGGTCGTCGATTGTCCCGCGACAATATAGTCCTCCGTCGGTACGCTGAGAATTGATGAGCAGATTGGAGGGCTTGATATCACGATGAACAATCTTTCGATGGTGGAGATAATAGAGGCATGGGAGAATCTGGCGGGTGAGATCATATCAGCTAAGGAGGATGACGGTCATCATATCAGATTGGCGAATGTAATACTTTTGATTGAAAAATATAATAATTTTATATCAAAATGTAAATGTATTACGAAATATATGTTTTCATTCAAAAATATTTCATTTTTTTTATATAAATAATAAATATTTTAATATTCTATTTACTAATATAGGAATTACATTTCATTCTCAATGCGCACAAGGAACCCCTCATTTTGAAAGGTTGCTCTCACACTGCTGCTGGTGCGACTTGATCCCTGATCATTCTTCTACAGGTTCACCTCTATGATCAGTTGAGCTACGATAAGAATTACATTTCATCTTTCTACTATTCGTACAACGAACAAGGAGTAGGGGCTGGGTCCCACCCCGGATCCGACCAACGTGGTCAACTCTTGAATCTCGAACTTCACCAACCAAGGCCAAACGGCTTTTCTCAGTTTCCCACCTAACAAACTCTTTTCTATTTACACATTTTTTTAATCTCATTTTTCACCACTAACTTTAAATATTCAAAACTGATATCCTCAGTCCAAAATTATTTGCATCTTTGAACTCAAAAATAGTTACTACCGGAGTAATTATTTAATTCGATCAGGACCACGTTTTTGGCCTTATGGTTGTCGTTAAAAACTTTTTATGTTCTGACTCGTGACACTAATAATTTATTTTAATTATATAATACTAAAAAGAATTTCGATGTTAATTTCTTATTTATATCCATTTTACATTAAACTGTTGTTAAGCGAATTTTCTAGCAGAATGAGGTATATAATTATATTTAGAAAATAAATATTAATTTTAAATATGTTGCAATGTCTTATGACATTATATTAACTTCCAATATTGTTATACTATTATATTATAATATAATATATTATATATGTGCATTGATTCCTTTATAGTTTATATTAAAAATTATCGAGGGATTTTGTTATTGTTTTGAAATAAATATTGTTTGTAGCAAATATTGATATCTATTAACGTGACATATAATAAGTGTCATAAATCTTTAGACCAATATTTTATGAGTTAATACCCAAAATCGTCCTCGACTATAGTGGTTTTTCTCAATTTCGTCCTAAACGACTTTGGTGACCTAATATCGTCCCAGACTTTTGTGTTTCGCTCAATTTAGTCCTCCATTTGTTATTCCGTCAAATTGGTGTTAAATAAATGGACAATTCAGTAATGTCAATATTGATCTCTCTTTACTTTCAACTTGTGAAGTGCGAAATTCCTCTTTCTTGTACGAATTACACCCAGAATTACTCCCGGACCTGCAAATCAAATTTTATATTCGCAGTTTTAGGAGTAATTCTGGGGGTAATTCGTAAAAAAAAAAAAGGATTTTGCAGTTCACATGTCTATGAGTAAAGAGATGCCAATATTAAAATTACTGAATTGTCTATTTATTTAACACCAAATGGACAGAATAACAAATGAGGGACTAAATTGAGAAAAACACAAAAGTCTGGGACTAAATTGAGCGAAACACAAAAGTCTGGGACGATATTAGGTCACCAAAGTCGTTTAGGACGAAATTGAGAAAAACCACTATAGTCGAGGACGATTTTGGGTATTAACTCAATATTTTATTTTGCACTAGACTATGTGGGTGACCAAGTTTGGCATGCCAAGTTGTGGGTGTTGCCCGGGAACTAACGAACGCAAATTGACTCTGAAACACAGGAAGCTTGTATAGACCTCCAGAAGTCGGGCCTTTAAGAAGCGCCGCCTTGGTTTTGGAATCCTTCACAATAAAACAGCTGTCATGAAATTCAAAAAATACACTATTTTCTTTAGCGAATTTTTGAACAGACAATAAAGGAACAGTTAATTTCGGGACATGTAATACATCAGATAGGAATAATTGTTTGGAAACAGTGGGGATTGATGCATGACCAATGTGTGAGATAACTAAACCTGTACTGTTTCACACTCGGAGCGTATCCGGTCCATTATACTCTTCCGCGGCTGTTATCATGCCGGCATCAGGAGTGGCATGAGCCGTGGCACCCGTGTCAGGATACCATGTTTCGGCCGGTACGGATGTGCCCGGAGACTCGCCGGACACTGCAACATTGGCCTGCGTGGGTGGTTGAGTCGTGTACCGTTTATAACAGTAAACCGCAGTATGACCCTGTGCCCTGCAAATTTGGCACCGCGGTACCCCGCGTTGATTCCGGCATCCCCTCTGATTTCTGCCGCCTCGCCACTGGGACTGCCGACTACCGCCACCATCTGCACTGCTCGGAACGAAGCCGCTGGCCTGGTGGCGTCCTCTGCGACCTCGACCAGAATAAAAAGCAGCCGGCGCTGCACTGCCGGCCTTCGGGAAATCGTCCGCCAATATGAAGTCGGCGGCCTGGAGATGATCAACAAGGTGCGGGAGCGACACTGGCGCATGAGCGGTGAGGGATGCCGCATACGCACGATACTCCGGCCTCAGACCACGCAGAACATATAGATTTTGTTCGGCCATGGAGAGAGGCTGTCCGGCTTGCGTGAGCGCTTCTACCAGAAGCTCGGCTCGTCCGAGATAATCGCCCGGGGTGGAGTTACCTTGCCGGAGTGCTTGAAACTGCCCCAGCAAACTCAGGCAACGAGCTTGCGTGTTGGAGTCGAGGGCGGTGCAGATTGATCGCCAAACATCGGCGGCGGTATCCCGGCCAACCACGAGATGTAAAACCTCGTCCGACATCGAGGATATCAACAATGAAAGGATCGATTGATCCTGTAGCGTCCACGACTTGTGCGCCTGATTGGGAACCGTAGTCGTGGTCGTGGTGCCGGTGCCGGAATTGCTAGACACGGTGGTGAGGGTGGCGGGCGGGCATGGATTGGTTCCATCCACAAAACCAATCAAATCTTGACCTCTAAGGAATGGTAATAACTAAGTTCTCCAAAATAAGAAATTCCTAGAGGTTAGTTTCATAGATATAAAATGGTGAGCTCTGGCGAGGGGGTTTGAACTCGCCGGAGATAGCCCGCCGGCGGCAGAGGGAGTACGGTCGGATGAATTAGACGACATGGGTAGGAAGGGGGAAGCGTTTGGGTGGTGAAGGATCGTGTTTAGGCTGATACCAGATGAGAACTCAGAGATTCAATTCAATTAACCAACAGATAGAATTACACGAGAGTATATCTCAGTCTACTTCTAACTACTCCTATCTAATAGGATACAGACAGTAGACTTATTCTAACCATAGAAAACTAACATAGGTTATATAAATTAAATACAATTAATAATCATAATACTCACACATTAGTGATACATAAATTGGCCGATCATATCATTAAAGCATGTCAATTGATACACTAATACACATAATTTATTATATATTTGCAAGTAAAAAGTGCAAGTAAAATCACTTACAAGTGCACCTATTTTCACTTACAAGTGCAATCAATTTTACCTTATTAACATTCGTGCACCTAGATATAAAGTCAGGTGCACTTAGTATTGATGCTCAGTGTAAATTTTTCTTGCACCTATAATACATTTTACATGCACTTGTAATACATTTTACTTGCATGTAATTTTGTCTTGTTAACATTTATTGATCAGGTGCACCTACTTTCACCTACAAGTGGATGTAATTTTGCCTCTACTTTCACCTACAAGTACATGTAATTTTGCCTTGTTAACATTCATTAATCGAGTGTACCTACTTTCACATAGGTACACCTAGTTATAACTTTAGGTGCACCTAGATCTGGCCACGTGACACACGCTGAATTATTCGTATTTCGCTCCTGGATGCGCCATTCGCACCTGAACGCAACTCTCTCTCTATATATATAATAGAAAAAAAGAAATTCAAAATAAATATTTAAAAGAAAAAAAGTACATTATTGCCAAGTAAATGAATCTTTTGGTTGAGGGATTCATGCCACTTTCACGTGACTATTTTTTAATTGCATTTTCAAATCATAGGGATTGAGTATTCGAGTGAGAGGTAAAAGGATAATCTATGCCCAATTGGATGTTGTAAAAATCACGCCTAGGCGTTAATTGATCGGTTACTTAGGCGCTCTAGACGTCTGCCTAAGTTTTTTAGGCGCCCTAGACAATCCCCAAGCACCTAGCGATTTTTTCAACCTTGATATATATATATATATATATATATATATAGCTACATTTTGGCCATGTCCAATTATCATTTGTAACATTTCCCCTTTTGGAAAAGGGAATTCCCACACTTTATCATTGTTTGTACATTTTTTAACCTTATAAAGTATACATGCTTTTTGACTGTTAATTTTTTATAAACAAATTTGAATACCACATGTCAATTTAGTGCATCGTGTAAGTATGCAACTAAACTTATAATTTTTTTGTGAAATAGTTTCAATCGTCACAATAAATAAACAAATAAACGAATGTGCACTTATGCACACAATTTATAGGTGTTGGTATAAGTGTAAGCTATATATTTTCTAAATAATGATACAATTCTTTTTTTAGTAAATCTATTTCATTAAGGTTTTTAAAATTTGCTTAAATTTATAATATTTGCAACATTTTCATCAATATTTTTACACACTTTGTAGGTTATTTTAAAGTAATATACTGAAAATAAATCTATCGTACACTAAAAATAAATCTTAAAAAAAAAAAAGGACTTATAGTATATTAAAAATAAACTTTCATTATAATAAAAACAAATATGTATATTAGTGATCTATCTTGGAATTTGAATCATGGTCACACTGTAATGATTGTCATAATAACTCGCTTAGCTTTATCCCCAATAGTGCATTTTTGGGAAGATTTTTTTTTCTTCCTCATGTTGGGAATAGATTGGATGAGAAGCGGGTGCGCGTTACGCTCACATCATCGCCAACGGACATGTGATTTAGGTGGCAGCCACTATAATTTTTTTTTTTTTTTTTGTTGATTTTCTTTTATTCATACGACGGATCCACAAAAAACTCATCTTAAATTATTATGTAGTGGATGCTCTTAAATGCCCTCCCATAGTTAGCTTGAAAAGTGATATTCAATCACAAGATCCTCTCGAGTAGGTAAAGAAGTTAAAAGCAAGTGTTTGATGTGAAATTCAATAGGCAATAAACCAAAAGTATTAATTACTATCACACATTTTGTTGTGATAAGAAGGAACTACCTTACATATTGATATTATTGATTTATTGAATAGGTCATAGGACTTAAAATTTAACACTTTATAATTTAACGGGATTAGTTTATCTTTTTTTTTTTTTTTTTTTTTTTGTCGGAAAAATTGTTTTGAATTCACTTTTCATTATCTTCAAAGTAAAAATAATAATAACAGTAAATAAGGTTATAAATACAGAAATCTTTCTTCTTCTTCTCCTCGACTTTTTTTTTTTTTTTTTTTTTTTTTGTTCCCTCATTTTGTTTGTGAATTAATCCAATAAAATTTGCTTAAAACTAGATTATCAACTAAATCTGCTATGTAATTTATTGTTTTACAAGGTTGTTATAATGTAAACATCTTTTTTTTTTTTTTTTCTAGAAAGGAAGGAATTGACAAATGATGGTGTCACTTTCCTAGATTGAGATAATTGAAATGATATGATGGCAGCCAACCAGTCATACTCAATTCACTTACAGCTCGTTTGGTTCGCTGGAAAATATTTGAAGGGAGTTCCATAGAAAATAAATTCCAAGAAAACAGATTCCATTGTTTGGTTGGTGGAAAAGAAATTACTGGGAATATGAATTCCATTGTTTGGTTGAGTTTGGAAGGGTAAGGAATAATGAGTATAATGACAAATATAATCCTACACAATAATAATAATATAATAATAATAAGAGTAATTAATAAAGAATGATGAGGGTAAAATTGTCATATTAGTTTTTCATGGAAAAGGTTTTCCATGGAAAACAAAATACCTAGCATAAGCTAGGAATTTGTTTTCCTTGTTCTTAAGGAAAACTTTTTCCAATGGAAAAAGTTTTCCATCCAACCAAACAACATAAGACATCATTTTCCTTCACTTTTAGGAAAACATTTTCCATGGAAAATGTTTTCCATCCAACCAAACACCCCCTTATAGAACCCTTTTTCCATGTGATTCATATTATATAGAGTTCTACTATATGCACTTTCAACCTTACTTTTTTAAATTTATTCTTTGATGAGGCGGACTTTGATATGTTATTATTTTTTTTTTATATTGGTCTATGTAAAAGTGTTTACATCAATATTTTAAATGTGAGAATAAAAGTTGGAAGTACATGTAGTATTTTCCTATTAATAAGGCACTGATTTGATTATTTTTTTCTGATATTGATAAGCTATTGGATTATATTGGGTATTACTTCACTATTTTCCTTACAATAAAATATAAAAATATACATGATTCTAGACACCAATTAATGTCAATCAGCAATTATAATGTGTACCATGGTCGAAAACGGCAGACACTATAGTGTATCTAAACTTACACTGTTTCACGTATTATTTTTATTATATTATCAAATGAAACTGCAATTGAATTGAAATGAAACTGTAGTTGTGTTAAAATGAAACTGCAGTGTGTACAAAATGAAACTGAATAACAATTTCACATATTTGAGTGTATATTGTCCAGCCAAATTGTAGTTATATCAAAATGGAGTTAATTCCACCAGAGGTCCATTGTCTTTGGTGGCAATTTCAAATTTAGTCTCAGACTATTGTTTTTGCCATTTTACATCCCAGACTATCGTTTTTTTGGACAGTTTTAATCTTTTTCATGATTTTTTCTATTTTTAATGAGGGTTTGTCTCTTCATATTTTTCTTTTGTTATTTTTCCGGTTTCAACCAATTAATTGGTTTAGGACTTTACTAAAAATTGGTTGAAAAATATGGTTACTAAAAATCAGAGGTTATCTAAAGTTCTAAACCAATTAAACTGGCTGAAACCGGAAAAAATAACAAAAGAAAAATATGAAGAGACAAAAATGCCCTTACTAAAAATAGAAAAAATCATGAGAATGACTAAAAGTGTCCAAAAAATAATAGTCTGTGATGTAAAATGACAAAAACAATAGTGTGAGACTAAATTTGGAATTGCCACCAAAGACAAGGGACCTCCGGTGGAATTAACTCTATCAAAATGATACTAAAATGAAACCGAAGTGCATATGTTATGCATGGACCACAATGCATTGTGGACCGCGGTCCACAGTATAATTTGTCATTGTCAATTGGTGTCATATAACTTTTCATATTATATATAGTCTTTATCTTTTTATTCATTACTAACGTAACATGTCCCAATCAGTAAAATCAAATGAATTAAAGTCTAAGGAGTGAAGCATGGATATTCTAAAGATACTGGAGAGATAAATCACGGTGACTCATCAAGTCAACGACCTATTAAATAGGATGATAAGTGCTCACAAGAAACTCCTCATATTTAGTGTATGTAACTCTTGCACTGCAGATGTCAAGTCTTAATTTACATCTTTACTCCTAATTTACCACCTAAATATAAATTAACTGAGTTGTTCGTGTGACAGAAATACTAACCTTTTTCCTTTATATGTGGCCATGTGGGGTTAATATAGGTGTGTCTTTTGATCCAGATTAGTGAAACAATAGTCCTGTATGCACCAACCTAAGATTTTAAGTAGCCAACCAATTCATTCGAGCATATGAATAAGTGCCCAATTTTTACAACCAACAAAAATCAAAACGCACCAACCATCCAACCAACCAACCAAACTCCCCATGCTATTGCACACCACCTAACCCCCTTAGGGGTCAAAGTACAATTAAAATAAAATACAGAGAGAAGAATGAAAAAAGTCCATATTATATATATACTATATATTCAAGCATTCCAAGTTGGCCTGGAGTCTTGTGAGGAGAAGAGCAT